>NC_091753.1:12507960-12811460 GCF_043380555.1 Nothobranchius furzeri | reverse complement strand
TTGCCACATGTCACCACTCGGTCTGACTGAGTGCCTCCAGGAGAGAGGCCCAAGCAAGACGCGCCCCGAGGAGCGTCTTGCCACATGTCAACAATGAGTCTGACTGAGGGCCTCCAGGAGAGAAGCCCAAGCAAGACGCGTCCCGAGAAGTGTCTTGCCACATGTCAGCACTCGGTCTGAATGAGCGCCTCCAGGAGAGAGGCCCAGCAAGATGCGCCCCGAGGAGCGTCTTGCCACATATCAACAATGGGTCTGACTGAGGGCCTCCATGAGAGAAGCCCAAGCAAGACGCGCCCCGAGGAGCGTCTTGTCACGTGTCAACACTGGGTCTGACTGAGCGTCTCCAGGAGAGAGGCCCAAGCAAGACGCGCCCTGAGGAGCTTCTTGCCACATGTCACCACTGGGTCTGACTGAGCGCCTCCAGGAGAGAGGCCCAAGCAAGACGCGCCCCGAGGAGCGTCTTGCCACATGTCAACAATGAGTCTGACTGAGGGCCTCCAGGAGAGAAGCCCAAGCAAGACGCGCCCCGAGGAGCGTCTTGCCACATGTCAGCACTCGGTCTGACTGAGCGCCTCCAGGAGAGAGGCCCAAGCAAGACGCACCCCGAGGAGCGTCTTGACACATGTCAACACTGGGGCTGACAGAGGGCCTCCAGGAGAGAGGCCCAAGCAAGATGCGCCCCGAGGAGCGTCTTGCCACATGTGAACAATGGGTCTGACTGAGGGCCTCCAGGAGAGAAGCCCAAGCAAGACGCGCCCCGAGGAGCGTCTTGCCACATGTCAACAATGGGTCTGACTGAGGGCCTCCAGGAGAGAGGCCCAAGCAAGACGCACCCCGAGGAGCGTCTTGACACATGTCAACACTGGGGCTGACAGAGGGCCTCAAGGAGAGAGGCCCAAGCAAGATGCGCCCCAAGGAGCGTCTTGCCACATGTAAACAATGGGTCTGACTGAGTGCCTCCAGGAGAGAAGCCCAAGCAAGACGCGCCCCGAGGAGCGTCTTGCCACATGTCAGCACTCGGTCTGACTGAGCGCCTCCAGGAGAGAGGCCCAAGCAAGACGCGCCCCGAGGAGCGTCTTGTCACGTGTCAACACTGGGTCTGACTGAGCATCTCCAGGAGAGAGGCTCAAGCAAGACGCGCCCCGAAGAGCGTCTTGCCACATGTCACCACTGGGTCTGACTGAGCGCCTCCAGGAGAGAGGCCCAAGCAAGACGCGCCCCGAGGAGCGTCTTGCCACATGTAAGCACTGGGTCTGACTGAGCGCCTCCAGGAGAGAGGCCCCAGCAAGACGCGCCCCGAGGAGCGTCTTGCCTTATGTCAGCACTCGGTCTGACTGAGCGCCTCCAGGAGAGAGGCCCAAGCAAGACGCGCCCCGAGGAGCGTCTTGACACATGTCAACACTGGGGCTGACATAGGGCCTCCAGGAGAGAGGCCCAAGCAAGATGTGCCCCGAGGAGCGTCTTGCCACATGTAAACAATGGGTCTGACTGAGGGCCTCCAGGAGAGAAGCACAAGCAAGACGCGCCCCGAGGAGCGTCTTGCCACATGTAAGCACTGGGTCTGACTGAGCGCCTCCAGGAGAGAGGCCCCAGCAGGACGCGCCCCGAGGAGCGTCTTGACACATGTCAACACTGGGGCTGACTGAGCGCCTCCAGGAGAGAGGCCCAAGCAAGATGCGCCCCGAGGAGCGTCTTGCCTCATGTAAACAATGGGTCTGACTGAGGGCCTCCAGGAGAGAAAAACAAGCAAGACGCGCCCCGAGGAGCGTCTTGCCACATGTCAACAATGGGTCTGACTGAGGGCCTCCAGGAGAGAAGCCCAAGCAAGACGCGCCCCGAGGAGCATCTTGCCACATGTCAGCACTCGGTCTGACTGAGCGCCTCCAGGAGAGAGGCCCAAGCAAGACGCGCCCCGAGGAGCGTCTTGCCACATGTCAACAATGGGTCTGACTGAGGGCCTCCAAGAGAGAAGCCTAAGCAAGACGCGCCCCGAGGAGCGTCTTGCACCATGTCAACACTGGGTCTGACTGAGCACCTCCAGGAGAGAGGCCCAAGCAAGACGCGCCCCGAGGAGCGTCTTGCCTTATGTCAGCACTCGGTCTGACTGAGCGCCTCCAGGAGAGAGGCCCAAGCAAGACGCGTCCCGAGGAGTGTCTTGCCACATGTCAGCAATCGGTCTGACTGAACGCCTCCAGGAGAGAAGCCCCAGCAAGACGCGCCCCGAGGAGCGTCTTGCCACATGTAAGCACTGGGTCTGACTGAGCGCCTCCAGGAGAGAGGCCCCAGCAAGACGCGCCCCGAGGAGCGTCTTGCCTTATGTCAGCACTCGGTCTGACTGAGCGCCTCCAGGAGAGAGTTCCAAGCAAGACGCGCCCCGAGGAGCGTCTTGCCACATGACAACAATGGGTCTGACTGAGGGCCTCCAGGAGAGAAGCCCAAGCAAGACGCGCCCCGAGGAGCGTCTTGCCACATGTCAGCACTCGGTCTGACTGAGCGCCTCCAGGAGAGAGGCCCAAGCAAGACGCACCCCGAGGAGCGTCTTGACACATGTCAACACTGGGGCTGACAGAGGGCCTCCAGGAGAGAGGCCCAAGCAAGATGCGCCCCGAGGAGCGTCTTGCCACATGTGAACAATGGGTCTGACTGAGGGCCTCCAGGAGAGAAGCCCAAGCAAGATGCGCCCCGAGGAGCGTCTTGCCACATGTAAACAATGGGTCTGACTGAGGGCCTCCAGGAGAGAAGCCCAAGCAAGACGCACCCCGAGGAGCGTCTTGCCACATGTCAGCACTCGGTCTGACTGAGCGCCTCCAGGAGAGAGGCCCAAGCAAGACGCACCCCGAGGAGCGTCTTGACACATGTCAACACTGGGGCTGACATAGGGCCTCCAGGAGAGAGGCCCAAGCAAGATGCGCCCCGAGGAGCGTCTTGCCACATGTCAGCACTCGGTCTGACTGAGCGCCTCCAGGAGAGAGGCCCAAGCAAGACGCGCCCCGAGGAGCGTCTTGCCACATATCAACAATGGGTCTGACTGAGGGCCTCCATGAGAGAAGCCCAAGCAAGACGCGCCCCGAGGAGCGTCTTGTCACGTGTCAACACTGGTTCTGACTGAGCGTCTCCAGGAGAGAGGCCCAAGCAAGACGCGCCCCGAGGAGCGTCTTGTCACGTGTCAACACTGGGTCTGACTGAGCATCTCCAGGAGAGAGGCTCAAGCAAGACGCGCCCCGAAGAGCGTCTTGCCACATGTCACCACTGGGTCTGACTGAGCGCCTCCAGGAGAGAGGCCCAAGCAAGACGCGCCCCGATGAGCGTCTTGCCACATGTAAGCACTGGTTCTGACTGAGCGCCTCCAGGAGAGAGGCCCCAGCAAGACGCGCCCCGAGGAGCGTCTTGCCTTATGTCAGCAATCGGTCTGACTGAGCGCCTCCAGGAGAGAGGCCCAAGCAAGACGCGCCCCGAGGAGCGTCTTGACACATGTCAACACTGGGGCTGACATAGGGCCTCCAGGAGAGAGGCCCAAGCAAGATGCGCCCCGAGGAGCGTCTTGCCAAATGTAAACAATGGGTCTGACTGAGGGCCTCCAGGAGAGAAGCACAAGCAAGACGCGCCCCGAGGAGCGTCTTGCCACATGTAAGCACTGGGTCTGACTGAGCGCCTCCAGGAGAGAGGCCCCAGCAAGACGCGCCCCGAGGAGCGTCTTGACACATGTCAACACTGGGGCTGACATAGGGCCTCCAGGAGAGAGGCCCAAGCAAGATGCGCCCCGAGGAGCGTCTTGCCACATGTAAACAATGGGTCTGACTGAGGGCCTCCAGGAGAGAAGCACAAGCAAGACGCGCCCCGAGGAGCGTCTTGCCACATGTCAACAATGGGTCTGACTGAGGGCCTCCAGGAGAGAAGCCCAAGCAAGACGCGCCCCGAGGAGCGTCTTGCCACATGTCAGCACTCGGTCTGACTGAGCGCCTCCAGGAGAGAGGCCCAAGCAAGACGCGCCCCGAGGAGCGTCTTGCCACATGTCAACAATGGGTCTGACTGAGGGCCTCCAAGAGAGAAGCCTAAGCAAGACGCGCCCCGAGGAGCGTCTTGCACCATGTCAACACTGGGTCTGACTGAGCACCTCCAGGAGAGAAGCCCAAGCAAGACGCGCCCCGAGGAGCGTCTTGCCACATGTCAGCACTCGGTCTGACTGAGCGCCTCCAGGAGAGAGGCCCAAGCAAGACGCGCCCCGAGGAGCGTCTTGCCACATATCAACAATGGGTCTGACTGAGGGCCTCCATGAGAGAAGCCCAAGCAAGACGCGCCCCGAGGAGCGTCTTGTCACGTGTCAACACTGGGTCTGACTGAGCGTCTCCAGGAGAGAGGCCCAAGCAAAGACGCGCCCCGAGGAGCGTCTTGCCACATGTCACCACTCGGTCTGACTGAGTGCCTCCAGGAGAGAGGCCCAAGCAAGACGCGCCCCGAGGAGCGTCTTGCCACAAGTCAACAATGAGTCTGACTGAGGGCCTCCAGGAGAGAAGCCCAAGCAAGACGCGTCCCGAGGAGTGTCTTGCCACATGTCAGCACTCGGTCTGAATGAGCGCCTCCAGGAGAGAGGCCCAAGCAAGACGCGCCCCGAGGAGCGTCTTGCCACATATCAACAATGGGTCTGACTGAGGGCCTCCATGAGAGAAGCCCAAGCAAGACGCGCCCCGAGGAGCGTCTTGTCACGTGTCAACACTGGGTCTGACTGAGCTTCTCCAGGAGAGAGGCCCAAGCAAGACGGGCCCTGAGGAGCTTCTTGCCACATGTCACCACTGGGTCTGACTGAGCGCCTCCAGGAGAGAGGCCCAAGCAAGACGCGCCCCGAGGAGCGTCTTGCCACATGTCAACAATGAGTCTGACTGAGGGCCTCCAGGAGAGAAGAACAAGCAAGACGCGCCCCGAGGAGCGTCTTGCCACATGTCAGCACTCGGTCTGACTGAGCGCCTCCAGGAGAGAGGCCCAAGCAAGACGCACCCCGAGGAGCGTCTTGACACATGTCAACACTGGGGCTGACAGAGGGCCTCCAGGAGAGAGGCCCAAGCAAGATGCGCCCCGAGGAGCGTCTTGCCACATGTGAACAATGGGTCTGACTGAGGTCCTCCAGGAGAGAAGCCCAAGCAAGACGCGCCCCGAGGAGCGTCTTGCCACATGTCAACAATGGGTCTGACTGAGGGCCTCCAGGAGAGAAGCCCAAGCAAGACGCACCCCGAGGAGCGTCTTGCCACATGTCAGCACTCGGTCTGACTGAGCGCCTCCAGGAGAGAGGCCCAAGCAAGACGCACCCCGAGGAGCGTCTTGACACATAACAACAATGGGTCTGACTGAGGGCCTCCATGAGAGAAGCCCAAGCAAGACGCGCCCCGAGGAGCGTCTTGTCATGTGTCAACACTGGTTCTGACTGAGCGTCTCCAGGAGAGAGGCCCAAGCAAGACGCGCCCCGAGGAGCGTCTTGTCACGTGTCAACACTGGGTCTGACTGAGCATCTCCAGGAGAGAGGCTCAAGCAAGACGCGCCCCGAAGAGCGTCTTGCCACATGTCACCACTGGGTCTGACTGAGGGCCTTCAGGAGAGAGGCCCAAGCAAGATGCGCCCCGAGGAGCGTCTTGCCACATGTCAGCACTCGGTCTGACTGAGCGCCTCCAGGAGAGAGGCCCAAGCAAGACGCACCCCGAGGAGCGTCTTGACACATGTCAACACTGGGGCTGACAGAGGGCCTCCAGGAGAGAGGCCCAAGCAAGATGCGCCCCAAGGAGCGTCTTGCCACATGTAAACAATGGGTCTGACTGAGTGCCTCCAGGAGAGAAGCCCAAGCAAGACGCGCCCCGAGGAGCGTCTTGCCACATGTCAGCACTCGGTCTGACTGAGCGCCTCCAGGAGAGAGGCCCAAGCAAGACGCGCCCCGAGGAGCGTCTTGCCACATATCAACAATGGGTCTGACTGAGGGCCTCCATGAGAGAAGCCCAAGCAAGACGCGCCCCGAGGAGCGTCTTGTCACGTGTCAACACTGGTTCTGACTGAGCGTCTCCAGGAGAGAGGCCCAAGCAAGACGCGCCCAGAGGAGCGTCTTGTCACGTGTCAACACTGGGTCTGACTGAGCATCTCCAGGAGAGAGACTCAAGCAAGACGCGCCCCGAAGAGCGTCTTGCCACATGTCACCACTGGGTCTGACTGAGCGCCTCCAGGAGAGAGGCCCCAGCAAGACGCGCCCCGAGGAGCGTCTTGCCACATGTAAACATTGGGTCTGACTGAGGGCCTCCAGGAGAGAAGCACAAGCAAGACGCGCCCCGAGGAGCGTCTTGCCACATGTAAGCACTGGGTCTGACTGAGCGCCTCCAGGAGAGAGGCCCCAGCAAGACGCGCCCCGAGGAGCGTCTTGACACATGTCAACACTGGGGCTGACATAGGGCCTCCAGGAGAGAGGCCCAAGCAAGATGCGCCCCGAGGAGCGTCTTGCCACATGTAAACAATGGGTCTGACTGAGGGCCTTCAGGAGAGAAGCACAAGCAAGACGCACCCCGAGGAGCGTCTTGCCACATGTCAACAATGGGTCTGACTGAGGGCCTCCAGGAGAGAAGCCCAAGCAAGACGCGCCCCGAGGAGCGTCTTGCCACATGTCAGCACTCGGTCTGACTGAGCGCCTCCAGGAGAGAGGCCCAAGCAAGACGCGCCCCGAGGAGCGTCTTGCCACATGTCAACAATGGGTCTGACTGAGGGCCTCCAAGAAAGAAGCCTAAGCAAGACGCGCCCCGAGGAGCGTCTTGCACCATGTCAACACTGGGTCTGACTGAGCACCTCAAGGAGAGAGGCCCAAGCAAGACTCGCCCCGAGGAGCGTCTTGCCACATATCAACAATGGGTCTGACTGAGGGCCTCCATGAGAGAAGCCCAAGCAAGACGCGCCCCGAGGAGCGTCTTGCCACATGTCAGCACTCGGTCTGACTGAGCGCCTCCAGGAGAGAGGCCCAAGCAAGACGCGCCCCGAGGAGCGTCTTGCCACAAATCAACAATGGGTCTGACTGAGGGCCTCCATGAGAAAAGCCCAAGCAAGACGCGCCCCGAGGAGCGTCTTGTCACGTGTCAACACTGGGTCTGACTGAGCGTCTCCACGAGAGAGGCCCAAGCAAGACGCGCCCCGAGGAGCGTCTTGCCACATGTCAACAATGGGTCTGACTGAGGGCCTCCAAGAAAGAAGCCTAAGCAAGACGCGCCCCGAGGAGCGTCTTGCACCATGTCAACACTGGGTCTGACTGAGCACCTCAAGGAGAGAGGCCCAAGCAAGACTCGCCCCGAGGAGCGTCTTGCCACATATCAACAATGGGTCTGACTGAGGGCCTCCATGAGAGAAGCCCAAGCAAGACGCGCCCCGAGGAGCGTCTTGCCACATGTCAGCACTCGGTCTGACTGAGCGCCTCCAGGAGAGAGGCCCAAGCAAGACGCGCCCCGAGGAGCGTCTTGCCACAAATCAACAATGGGTCTGACTGAGGGCCTCCATGAGAAAAGCCCAAGCAAGACGCGCCCCGAGGAGCGTCTTGTCACGTGTCAACACTGGGTCTGACTGAGCGTCTCCACGAGAGAGGCCCAAGCAAGACGCGCCCCGAGGAGCGTCTTGCCACATGTCACCACTCGGTCTGACTGAGTGCCTCCAGGAGAGAGGCCCAAGCAAGACGCGCCCCGAGGAGCGTCTTGCCACATGTCAACAATGAGTCTGACTGAGGGCCTCCAGGAGAGAAGCCCAAGCAAGACGCGTCCCGAGGAGTGTCTTGCCACATGTCAGCACTCGGTCTGAATGAGCGCCTCCAGGAGAGAGGCCCAAGCAAGACGCGCCCCGAGGAGCATCTTGCCACATATCAACAATGGGTCTGACTGAGGGCCTCCATGAGAGAAGCCCGAGCAAGACGCGCCCCGAGGAGCGTCTTGTCACGTGTCAACACTGGGTCTGACTGAGCTTCTCCAGGAGAGAGGCCCAAGCAAGACGCGCCCTGAGGAGCTTCTTGCCACATGTCACCACTGGGTCTGACTGAGCGCCTCCAGGAGAGAGGCCCAAGCAAGACGCGCCCCTAGGAGCGTCTTGCCACATGTCAACAATGAGTCTGACTGAGGGCCTCCAGGAGAGAAGCCCAAGCAAGACGCGCCCCGAGGAGCGTCTTGCCACATGTCAGCACTCGGTCTGACTGAGCGCCTCCAGGAGAGAGGCCCAAGCAAGACGCACCCCGAGGAGCGTCTTGACACATGTCAACACTGGGGCTGACAGAGGGCCTCCAGGGGAGAGGCCCAAGCAAGATGCGCCCCGAGGAGCGTCTTGCCACATGTGAACAATGGGTCTGACTGAGGGCCTCCAGGAGAGAAGCCCAAGCAAGACGCGCCCCGAGGAGCGTCTTGCCACATGTCAACAATGGGTCTGACTGAGGGCCTCCAGGAGAGAAGCCCAAGCAAGACGCACCCCGAGGAGCGTCTTGCCACATGTCAGCACTCGGTCTGACTGAGCGCCTCCAGGAGAGAGGCCCAAGCAAGACGCACCCCGAGGAGCGTCTTGACACATGTCAACACTGGGGCTGACAGAGGGCCTCCAGGAGAGAGGCCCAAGCAAGATGCGCCCCGAGGAGCGTCTTGCCACATGTCAGCACTCGGTCTGACTGAGCGCCTCCAGGAGAGAGGCCCAAGCAAGACGCGCCCCGAGGAGCGTCTTGCCACATATCAACAATTGGTCTGACTGAGGGCCTCCATGAGAGAAGCCCAAGCAAGACGCGCCCCGAGGAGCGTCTTGTCACGTGTCAACACTGGTTCTGACTGAGCGTCTCCAGGAGAGAGGCCCAAGCAAGACGCGCCACGAGGAGCGTCTTGTCACGTGTCAACACTTGGTCTGACTGAGCATCTCCAGGAGAGAGGCTCAAGCAAGACGCGCCCCGAAGAGCGTCTTGCCACATGTCACCACTGGGTCTGACTGAGCGCCTCCAGGAGAGAGGCCCAAGCAAGACGCGCCCCGAGGAGCGTCTTGCCACATGTAAGCACTGGGTCTGACTGAGCGCCTCCAGGAGAGAGGCCCCAGCAAGACGCGCCCCGAGGAGCGTCTTGCCTTATGTCAGCACTGGGTCTGACTGAGCGCCTCCAGGAGAGAGGCCCAAGCAAGACGCGCCCCGAGGAGCGTCTTGACACATGTCAACACTGGGGCTGACATAGGGCCTCCAGGAGAGAGGCCCAAGCAAGATGTGCCCCGAGGAGCGTCTTGCCACATGTAAACAATGGGTCTGACTGTGGGCCTCCAGGAGAGAAGCATCAGCAAGACGCGCCCCGAGGAGCGTCTTGCCACATGTAAGCACTGGGTCTGACTGAGCGCCTCCAGGAGAGAGGCCCCAGCAAGACGCGCCCCGAGGAGCGTCTTGACACATGTCAACACTGGGGCTGACATAGGGCCTCCAGGAGAGAGGCCCAAGCAAGATGCGCCCCGAGGAGCGTCTTGCCTCATGTAAACAATGGGTCTGACTGAGGGCCTCCAGGAGAAAAAAACAAGCAAGACGCGCCCCGAGGAGCGTCTTGCCACATGTCAACAATGGGTCTGACTGAGGGCCTCCAGGAGAGAAGCCCAAGCAAGACGCGCCCCGAGGAGCGTCTTGCCACATGTCAGCACTCGGTCTGACTGAGCGCCTCCAGGAGAGAGGCCCAAGCAAGACGCGCCCCGAGGAGCGTCTTGCCACATGTCAACAATGGGTCTGACTGAGGGCCTCCAAGAGAGAAGCCTAAGCAAGACGCGCCCCGAGGAGCGTCTTGCACCATGTCAACACTGGGTCTGACTGAGCACCTCCAGGAGAGAGGCCCAAGCAAGACTCGCCCCGAGGAGCGTCTTGCCACATATCAACAATGGGTCTGACTGAGGGCCTCCATGAGAGAAGCCCAAGCAAGACGCGCCCCGAGGAGCGTCTTGCCACATGTCAGCACTCGGTCTGACTGAGTGCCTCCAGGAGAGAGGCCCAAGCAAGACGCGCCCCGAGGAGCGTCTTGCCACATGTCAACAATGAGTCTGACTGAGGGCCTCCAGGAGAGAAGCCCAAGCAAGACGCGTCCCGAGGAGTGTCTTGCCACATGTCAGCACTCGGCCTGACTGAGCGCCTCCAGGAGAGAGGCCCAAGCAAGACGCGCCCCGAGGAGCGTCTTGCCACATATCAACAATGGGTCTGACTGAGGGCCTCCATGAGAGAAGCCCAAGCAAGACGCGCCCCGAGGAGCGTCTTGTCACGTGTCAACACTGGGTCTGACTGAGCGTCTCCAGGAGAGAGGCCCAAGCAAGACGCGCCCCGAGGAGCGTCTTGCCACATGTCACCACTGGGTCTGACTGAGCGCCTCCAGGAGAGAAGCCCAAGCAAGACGCGCCCCGAGGAGCGTCTTGCCACATGTCAACAATGAGTCTGACTGAGGGCCTCCAGGAGAGAAGCCCAAGCAAGACGCGTCCCGCGGAGTGTCTTGCCACATGTCAGCACTCGGTCTGACTGAACGCCTCCAGGAGAGAAGCCCCAGCAAGACGCGCCCCGAGGAGCGTCTTGCCACATGTAAGCACTGGGTCTGACTGAGCGCCTCCAGGAGAGAGGCCCCAGCAAGACGCGCCCTGAGGAGCGTCTTGCCTTATGTCAGCACTCGGTCTGACTGAGCGCCTCCAGGAGAGAGTTCCAAGCAAGACGCGCCCCGAGGAGCGTCTTGCCACTTGACAACAATGGGTCTGACTGAGGGCCTCCAGGAGAGAAGCCCAAGCAAGACGCGTCCCGCGGAGTGTCTTGCCACATGTCAGCACTCGGTCTGACTGAACGCCTCCAGGAGAGAAGCCCCAGCAAGACGCGCCCCGAGGAGCGTCTTGCCACATGTAAGCACTGGGTCTGACTGAGCGCCTCCAGGAGAGAGGCCCCAGCAAGACGCGCCCCGAGGAGCGTCTTGCCTTATGTCAGCACTCGGTCTGACTGAGCGCCTCCAGGAGAGAGTTCCAAGCAAGACGCGCCCCGAGGAGCGTCTTGCCACATGACAACAATGGGTCTGACTGAGGGCCTCCAGGAGAGAAGCCCAAGCAAGACGCGCCCCGAGGAGCGTCTTGCCACATGTCAGCACTCGGTCTGACTGAGCGCCTCCAGGAGAGAGGCCCAAGCAAGACGCACCCCGAGGAGCATCTTGACACATGTCAACACTGGGGCTGACAGAGGGCCTCCAGGAGAGAGGCCCAAGCAAGATGCGCCCCGAGGAGCGTCTTGCCACATGTGAACAATGGGTCTGACTGAGGGCCTCCAGGAGAGAGGCCCAAGCAAGACGCGCCCCGAGGAGCGTCTTGCCACATGTCAACAATGAGTGTGACTGAGGGCCTCCAGGAGAGAAGCCCAAGCAAGACGCGTCCCGAGGAGTGTCTTGCCACATGTCAGCACTCGGTCTGAATGAGCGCCTCCAGGAGAGAGGCCCAAGCAAGACGCGCCCCGAGGAGCATCTTGCCACATATCAACAATGGGTCTGACTGAGGGCCTCCATGAGAGAAGCCCAAGCAAGACGCGCCGCGAGGAGCGTCTTGTCACGTGTCAACACTGGGTCTGACTGAGCTTCTCCAGGAGAGAGGCCCAAGCAAGACGCGCCCTGAGGAGCTTCTTGCCACATGTCACCACTGGGTCTGACTGAGCACCTCCAGGAGAGAGGCCCAAGCAAGACACGCCCCGAGGAGCGTCTTGCCACATGTCAACAATGAGTCTGACTGAGGGCCTCCAGGAGAGAAGCCCAAGCAAGACGCGTCCCGAGGAATGTCTTGCCACATGTCAGCACTCGGTCTGACTGAGTGCCTCCAGGAGAGAGGCCCAAGCAAGACGCGCCCCGAGCAGCGTCTTGCCACATATCAACAATGGGTCTGACTGAGGGCCTCCATGAGAGAAGCCCAAGCAAGACGCGCCCCGAGGAGCGTCTTGTCACGTGTCAACACTGGGTCTGACTGAGCTTCTCCAGGAGAGAGGCCCAAGCAAGACGCGCCCCGAGGAGCGTCTTGCCACATATCAACAATGGGTCTGACTGAGGGCCTCCATGAGAGAAGCCCAAGCAAGACGCGCCCCGAGGAGCGTCTTGTCACGTGTCAACACTGGGTCTGACTGAGCTTCTCCAGGAGAGGGGCCCAAGCAAGACGCGCCCTGAGGAGCTTCTTGCCACATGTCACCACTGGGTCTGACTGAGCGCCTCCAGGAGAGAGGCCCAAGCAAGACGCGCCCCGAGGAGCGTCTTGCCACATGTCAACAATGAGTCTGACTGAGGGCCTCCAGGAGAGAAGCCCAAGCAAGACGCGTCCCGAGGAGTGTCTTGCCACATGTCAGCACTCGGCCTGACTGAGCGCCTCCAGGAGAGAGGCCCAAGCAAGACGCGCCCCGAGGAGCGTCTTGTCACGTGTCAACACTGGGTCTGACTGAGCGTCTCCAGGAGAGAGGCCCAAGCAAGACGCGCCCCGAGGAGCGTCTTGCCACATATCAACAATGGGTCTGACTGAGGGCCTCCATGAGAGAAGCCCAAGCAAGACGCGCCCCGAGGAGCGTCTTGTCACGTGTCAACACTGGGTCTGACTGAGCGTCTCCAGGAGAGAGGCCCAAGCAAGACGCGCCCCGAGGAGCGTCTTGCCACATGTCACCACTGGGTCTGACTGAGCGCCTCCAGGAGAGAAGCCCAAGCAAGACGCGCCCCGAGGAGCGTCTTGCCACATGTCAACAATGAGTCTGACTGAGGGCCTCCAGGAGAGAAGCCCAAGCAAGACGCGTCCCGCGGAGTGTCTTGCCACATGTCAGCACTCGGTCTGACTGAACGCCTCCAGGAGAGAAGCCCCAGCAAGACGCGCCCCGAGGAGCGTCTTGCCACATGTAAGCACTGGGTCTGACTGAGCGCCTCCAGGAGAGAGGCCCCAGCAAGACGCGCCCCGAGGAGCGTCTTGCCTTATGTCAGCACTCGGTCTGACTGAGCGCCTCCAGGAGAGAGTTCCAAGCAAGACGCGCCCCGAGGAGCGTCTTGCCACTTGACAACAATGGGTCTGACTGAGGGCCTCCAGGAGAGAAGCCCAAGCAAGACGCGCCCCGAGGAGCGTCTTGCCACATGTCAGCACTCGGTCTGACTGAGCGCCTCCAGGAGAGAGGCCCAAGCAAGACGCACCCCGAGGAGCATCTTGACACATGTCAACACTGGGGCTGACAGAGGGCCTCCAGGAGAGAGGCCCAAGCAAGATGCGCCCCGAGGAGCGTCTTGCCACATGTGAACAATGGGTCTGACTGAGCGCCTCCAGGAGAGAGGCCCAAGCAAGACGCGCCCCGAGGAGCGTCTTGCCACATGTCAACAATGAGTGTGACTGAGGGCCTCCAGGAGAGAAGCCCAAGCAAGACGCGTCCCGAGGAGTGTCTTGCCAAATGTCAGCACTCGGTCTGAATGAGCGCCTCCAGGAGAGAGGCCCAAGCAAGACGCGCCCCGAGGAGCGTCTTGCCACATATCAACAATGGGTCTGACTGAGGGCCTCCATGAGAGAAGCCCAAGCAAGACGCGCCGCGAGGAGCGTCTTGTCACGTGTCAACACTGGGTCTGACTGAGCTTCTCCAGGAGAGAGGCCCAAGCAAGACGCGCCCTGAGGAGCTTCTTGCCACATGTCACCACTGGGTCTGACTGAGCGCCTCCAGGAGAGAGGCCCAAGCAAGACGCGCCCCGAGGAGCGTCTTGCCACATGTCAACAATGAGTCTGACTGAGGGCCTCCAGGAGAGAAGCCCAAGCAAGACGCGTCCCGAGGAATGTCTTGCCACATGTCAGCACTCGGTCTGAATGAGCGCCTCCAGGAGAGAGGCCCAAGCAAGACGCGCCCCGAGCAGCGTCTTGCCACATATCAACAATGGGTCTGACTGAGGGCCTCCATGAGAGAAGCCCAAGCAAGACGCGCCCCGAGGAGCGTCTTGTCACGTGTCAACACTGGGTCTGACTGAGCTTCTCCAGGAGAGAGGCCCAAGCAAGACGCGCCCTGAGGAGCTTCTTGCCACATGTCACCACTGGGTCTGACTGAGCGCCTCCAGGAGAGAGGCCCAAGCAAGACGCGCCCCGAGGAGCGTCTTGACACATGTCAACACTGGGGCTGAAAGAGGGCCTCCAGGAGAGAGGCCCAAGCAAGACGCACCCCGAGGAGCGTCTTGACACATGTCAACACTGGGGCTGAAAGAGGGCCTCCAGGAGAGAGGCCCAAGCAAGATGCGCCCCAAGGAGCGTCTTGCCACATGTCAACAATGATTGTGACTGAGGGCCTCCAGGAGAGAAGCCCAAGCAAGACGCGTCCCGAGGAGTGTCTTGCCACATGTCAGCACTCGGTCTGAATGAGCGCCTCCAGGAGAGAGGCCCAAGCAAGACGCGCCCCGAGGAGCGTCTTGCCACATATCAACAATGGGTCATACTGAGGGCCTCCATGAGAGAAGCCCAAGCAAGACGCGCCGCGAGGAGCGTCTTGTCACGTGTCAACACTGGGTCTGACTGAGCTTCTCCAGGAGAGAGGCCCAAGCAAGACGCGCCCTGAGGAGCTTCTTGCCACATGTCACCACTGGGTCTGACTGAGCGCCTCCAGGAGAGAGGCCCAAGCAAGACACGCCCCGAGGAGCGTCTTGCCACATGTCAACAATGAGTCTGACTGAGGGCCTCCAGGAGAGAAGCCCAAGCAAGACGCGTCCCGAGGAATGTCTTGCCACATGTCAGCACTCGGTCTGAATGAGCGCCTCCAGGAGAGAGGCCCAAGCAAGACGCGCCCCGAGCAGCGTCTTGCCACATATCAACAATGGGTCTGACTGAGGGCCTCCATGAGAGAAGCCCAAGCAAGACGCGCCCCGAGGAGCGTCTTGCCACATGTCAGCACTCGGTCTGACTGAGTGCCTCCAGGAGAGAGGCCCAAGCAAGACGCGCCCCGAGGAGCGTCTTGCCACATATCAACAATGGGTCTGACTGAGGGCCTCCATGAGAGAAGCCCAAGCAAGACGCGCCCCGAGGAGCGTCTTGTCACGTGTCAACACTGGGTCTGACTGAGCTTCTCCAGGAGAGAGGCCCAAGCAAGACGCGCCCTGAGGAGCTTCTTGCCACATGTCACCACTGGGTCTGACTGAGCGCCTCCAGGAGAGAGGCCCAAGCAAGACGCGCCCCGAGGAGCGTCTTGCCACATGTCAACAATGAGTCTGACTGAGGGCCTTCAGGAGAGAAGCCCAAGCAAGACGCGTCCCGAGGAGTGTCTTGCCACATGTCAGCACTCGGCCTGACTGAGCGCCTCCAGGAGAGAGGCCCAAGCAAGACGCGCCCCGAGGAGCGTCTTGTCACGTGTCAACACTGGGTCTGACTGAGCGTCTCCAGGAGAGAGGCCCAAGCAAGATGCGCCCCGAGGAGCGTCTTGCCACATATCAACAATGGGTCTGACTGAGGGCCTCCATGAGAGAAGCCCAAGCAAGACGCGCCCCGAGGAGCGTCTTGTCACGTGTCAACACTGGGTCTGACTGAGCGTCTCCAGGAGAGAGGCCCAAGCAAGACGCGCCCCGAGGAGCGTCTTGCCACATGTCAACAATGAGTCTGACTGAGGGCCTCCAGGAGAGAAGCCCAAGCAAGACGCGTCCCGCGGAGTGTCTTGCCACATGTCAGCACTCGGTCTGACTGAACGCCTCCAGGAGAGAAGCCCCAGCAAGACGCGCCCCGAGGAGCGTCTTGCCACATGTAAGCACTGGGTCTGACTGAGCGCCTCCAGGAGAGAGGCCCCAGCAAGACGCGCCCCGAGGAGCGTCTTGCCTTATGTCAGCACTCGGTCTGACTGAGCGCCTCCAGGAGAGAGTTCCAAGCAAGACGCGCCCCGAGGAGCGTCTTGCCACTTGACAACAATGGGTCTGACTGAGGGCCTCCAGGAGAGAAGCCCAAGCAAGACGCGTCCCGCGGAGTGTCTTGCCACATGTCAGCACTCGGTCTGACTGAACGCCTCCAGGAGAGAAGCCCCAGCAAGACGCGCCCCGAGGAGCGTCTTGCCACATGTAAGCACTGGGTCTGACTGAGCGCCTCCAGGAGAGAGGCCCCAGCAAGACGCGCCCCGAGGAGCGTCTTGCCTTATGTCAGCACTCGGTCTGACTGAGCGCCTCCAGGAGAGAGTTCCAAGCAAGACGCGCCCCGAGGAGCGTCTTGCCACATGACAACAATGGGTCTGACTGAGGGCCTCCAGGAGAGAAGCCCTAGCAAGACGCGCCCCGAGGAGCGTCTTGCCACATGTCAGCACTCGGTCTGACTGAGCGCCTCCAGGAGAGAGGCCCAAGCAAGACGCACCCCGAGGAGCATCTTGACACATGTCAACACTGGGGCTGACAGAGGGCCTCCAGGAGAGAGGCCCAAGCAAGATGCGCCCCGAGGAGCGTCTTGCCACATGTGAACAATGGGTCGGACTGAGGGCCTCCAGGAGAGAGGCCCAAGCAAGACGCGCCCCGAGGAGCGTCTTGCCACATGTCAACAATGAGTGTGACTGAGGGCCTCCAGGAGAGAAGCCCAAGCAAGACGCGTCCCGAGGAGTGTCTTGCCACATGTCAGCACTCGGTCTGAATGAGCGCCTCCAGGAGAGAGGCCCAAGCAAGACGCGCCCCGAGGAGCGTCTTGCCACATATCAACAATGGGTATGACTGAGGGCCTCCATGAGAGAAGCCCAAGCAAGACGCGCCGCGAGGAGCGTCTTGTCACGTGTCAACACTGGGTCTGACTGAGCTTCTCCAGGAGAGAGGCCCAAGCAAGACGCGCCCTGAGGAGCTTCTTGCCACATGTCACCACTGGGTCTGACTGAGTGCCTCCAGGAGAGAGGCCCAAGCAAGACACGCCCCGAGGAGCGTCTTGCCACATGTCAACAATGAGTCTGACTAAGGGCCTCCAGGAGAGAAGCCCAAGCAAGACGCGTCCCGAGGAATGTCTTGCCACATGTCAGCACTCGGTCTGAATGAGCGCCTCCAGGAGAGAGGCCCAAGCAAGACGCGCCCCGAGCAGCGTCTTGCCACATATCAACAATGGGTCTGACTGAGGGCCTCCATGAGAGAAGCCCAAGCAAGACGCGCCCCGAGGAGCGTCTTGCCACATGTCAGCACTCGGTCTGACTGAGTGCCTCCAGGAGAGAGGCCCAAGCAAGACGCGCCCCGAGGAGCGTCTTGCCACATATCAACAATGGGTCTGACTGAGGGCCTCCATGAGAGAAGCCCAAGCAAGACGCGCCCCGAGGAGCGTCTTGTCACGTGTCAACACTGGGTCTGACTGAGCTTCTCCAGGAGAGAGGCCCAAGCAAGACGCGCCCTGAGGAGCTTCTTGCCACATGTCACCACTGGGTCTGACTGAGCGCCTCCAGGAGAGAGGCCCAAGCAAGACGCGCCCCGAGGAGCGTCTTGCCACATGTCAACAATGAGTCTGACTGAGGGCCTCCAGGAGAGAAGCCCAAGCAAGACGCGTCCCGAGGAGTGTCTTGCCACATGTCAGCACTCGGCCTGACTGAGCGCCTCCAGGAGAGAGGCCCAAGCAAGACGCGCCCCGAGGAGCGTCTTGTCACGTGTCAACACTGGGTCTGACTGAGCGTCTACAGGAGAGAGGCCCAAGCAAGACGCGCCCCGAGGAGCGTCTTGCCACATATCAACAATGGGTCTGACTGAGGGCCTCCATGAGAGAAGCCCAAGCAAGACGCGCCCCGAGGAGCGTCTTGTCACGTGTCAACACTGGGTCTGACTGAGCGTCTCCAGGAGAGAGGCCCAAGCAAGACGCGCCCCGAGGAGCGTCTTGCCACATGTCACCACTGGGTCTGACTGAGCGCCTCCAGGAGAGAAGCCCAAGCAAGACGCGCCCCAAGGAGCGTCTTGCCACATGTCAACAATGAGTCTGACTGAGGGCCTCCAGGAGAGAAGCCCAAGCAAGACGCGTCCCGCGGAGTGTCTTGCCACATGTCAGCACTCGGTCTGACTGAACGCCTCCAGGAGAGAAGACCCAGCAAGACGCGCCCAGTAGGAGCGTCTTGCCACATGTAAGCACTGGGTCTGACTGAGCGCCTCCAGGAGAGAGGCCCCAGCAAGACGCGCCCCGAGGAGCGTCTTGCCTTATGTCAGCACTCGGTCTGACTGAGCGCCTCCAGGAGAGAGTTCCAAGCAAGACGCGCCCCGAGGAGCGTCTTGCCACTTGACAACAATGGGTCTGACTGAGGGCCTCCAGGAGAGAAGCCCAAGCAAGACGCGCCCCGAGGAGCGTCTTGCCACATGTCAGCACTCGGTCTGACTGAGCGCCTCCAGGAGAGAGGCCCAAGCAAGACGCACCCCGAGGAGCATCTTGACACATGTCAACACTGGGGCTGACAGAGGGCCTCCAGGAGAGAGGCCCAAGCAAGATGCGCCCCGAGGAGCGTCTTGCCACATGTGAACAATGGGTCTGACTGAGCGCCTCCAGGAGAGAGGCCCAAGCAAGACGCGCCCCGAGGAGCGTCTTGCCACATGTCAACAATGAGTGTGACTGAGGGCCTCCAGGAGAGAAGCCCAAGCAAGACGCGTCCCGAGGAGTGTCTTGCCAAATGTCAGCACTCGGTCTGAATGAGCGCCTCCAGGAGAGAGGCCCAAGCAAGACGCGCCCCGAGGAGCGTCTTGCCACTTATCAACAATGGGTCTGACTGAGGGCCTCCATGAGAGAAGCCCAAGCAAGACGCGCCGCGAGGAGCGTCTTGTCACGTGTCAACACTGGGTCTGACTGAGCTTCTCCAGGAGAGAGGCCCAAGCAAGACGCGCCCTGAGGAGCTTCTTGCCACATGTCACCACTGGGTCTGACTGAGCGCCTCCAGGAGAGAGGCCCAAGCAAGACGCGCCCCGAGGAGCGTCTTGCCACATGTCAACAATGAGTCTGACTGAGGGCCTCCAGGAGAGAAGCCCAAGCAAGACGCGTCCCGAGGAATGTCTTGCCACATGTCAGCACTCGGTCTGAATGAGCGCCTCCAGGAGAGAGGCCCAAGCAAGACGCGCCCCGAGCAGCGTCTTGCCACATATCAACAATGGGTCTGACTGAGGGCCTCCATGAGAGAAGCCCAAGCAAGACGCGCCCCGAGGAGCGTCTTGTCACGTGTCAACACTGGGTCTGACTGAGCTTCTCCAGGAGAGAGGCCCAAGCAAGACGCGCCCTGAGGAGCTTCTTGCCACATGTCACCACTGGGTCTGACTGAGCGCCTCCAGGAGAGAGGCCCAAGCAAGACGCGCCCCGAGGAGCGTCTTGCCACATGTCAACAATGAGTCTGACTGAGGGCCTCCAGGAGAGAAGCCCAAGCAAGACGCGTCCCGAGGAGTGTCTTGCCACATGTCAGCACTCGGCCTGACTGAGCGCCTCCAGGAGAGAGGCCCAAGCAAGACGCGCCCCGAGGAGCGTCTTGCCACATATCAACAATGGGTCTGACTGAGGGCCTCCATGAGAGAAGCCCAAGCAAGACGCGCCCCGAGGAGCGTCTTGTCACATGTCAACACTGGGTCTGACTGAGCGTCTCCAGGAGAGAGGCCCAAGCAAGACGCGGCCCGAGGAGCGTCTTGCCACATGTCACCACTGGGTCTGACTGAGCGCCTCCAGGAGAGAAGCCCAAGTAAGACGCGCCCCGAGGAGCGTCTTGCCACATGTCAACAATGAGTCTGACTGAGGGCCTCCAGGAGAGAAGCCCAGGCAAGACGCGTCCCGAGGAGTGTCTTGCCACATGTCAGCACTCGGTCTGACTGAACGCCTCCAGGAGAGAAGCCCCAGCAAGACGCGCCCCGAGGAGCGTCTTGCCACATGTAAGCACTGGGTCTGACTGAGCGCCTCCAGGAGAGAGGCCCCAGCAAGACGCGCCCCGAGGAGCGTCTTGCCTTATGTCAGCACTCGGTCTGACTGAGCGCCTCCAGGAGAGAGTTCCAAGCAAGACGCGCCCCGAGGAGCGTCTTGCCACATGACAACAATGGGTCTGACTGAGGGCCTCCAGGAGAGAAGCCCAAGCAAGACGCGCCCCGAGGAGCGTCTTGCCACATGTCAGCACTCGGTCTGACTGAGCGCCTCCAGGAGAGAGGCCCAAGCAAGACGCACCCCGAGGAGCGTCTTGACACATGTCAACACTGGGGCTGACAGAGGGCCTCCAGGAGAGAGGCCCAAGCAAGATGCGCCCCGAGGAGCGTCTTGCCACATGTGAACAATGGGTCTGACTGAGGGCCTCCAGGAGAGAAGCCCAAGCAAGACGCGCCCCGAGGAGCGTCTTGCCACATGTCAACATTGGGTCTGACTGAGGGCCTCCAGGAGAGAAGCCCAAGCAAGACGCACCCCGAGGAGCGTCTTGCCACATGTCAGCACTCGGTCTGACTGAGCGCCTCCAGGAGAGAGGCCCAAGCAAGACGCACCCCGAGGAGCGTCTTGACACATGTCAACACTGGGGCTGAAAGAGGGCCTCCAGGAGAGAGGCCCAAGCAAGATGCGCCCCAAGGAGCGTCTTGCCACATGTAAACAATGGGTCTGACTGAGTGCCTCCAGGAGAGAAGCCCAAGCAAGACGCGCCCCGAGGAGCGTCTTGCCACATGTCAGCACTCGGTCTGACTGAGCGCCTCCAGGAGAGAGGCCCAAGCAAGACGCGCCCCGAGGAGGGTCTTGCCACATATCAACAATGGGTCTGACTGAGGGCCTCCATGAGAGAAGCCCAAGCAAGACGCGCCCCGAGGAGCGTCTTGTCACGTGTCAACACTGGTTCTGACTGAGCGTCTCCAGGAGAGAGGCCCAAGCAAGACGCGCCCCGAGGAGCGTCTTGCCACATGTCAGCACTCGGTCTGACTGAGCGCCTCCAGGAGAGAGGCCCAAGCAAGACGCACCCCGAGGAGCGTCTTGACACATGTCAACACTGGGGCTGACAGAGGGCCTCCAGGAGAGAGGCCCAAGCAAGATGCGCCCCGAGGAGCGTCTTGCCACATGTGAACAATGGGTCTGACTGAGGGCCTCCAGGAGAGAAGCCCAAGCAAGACGCGCCCCGAGGAGCGTCTTGCCACATGTCAACATTGGGTCTGACTGAGGGCCTCCAGGAGAGAAGCCCAAGCAAGACGCACCCCGAGGAGCGTCTTGCCACATGTCAGCACTCGGTCTGACTGAGCGCCTCCAGGAGAGAGGCCCAAGCAAGACGCACCCCGAGGAGCATCTTGACACATGTCAACACTGGGGCTGAAAGAGGGCCTCCAGGAGAGAGGCCCAAGCAAGATGCGCCCCAAGGAGCGTCTTGCCACATGTAAACAATGGGTCTGACTGAGTGCCTCCAGGAGAGAAGCCCAAGCAAGACGCGCCCCGAGGAGCGTCTTGCCACATGTCAGCACTCGGTCTGACTGAGCGCCTCCAGGAGAGAGGCCCAAGCAAGACGCGCCCCGAGGAGCGTCTTGCCACATATCAACAATGGGTCTGACTGAGGGCCTCCATGAGAGAAGCCCAAGCAAGACGCGCCCCGAGGAGCGTCTTGTCACGTGTCAACACTGGTTCTGACTGAGCGTCTCCAGGAGAGAGGCCCAAGCAAGACGCGCCCCGAGGAGCGTCTTGTCACGTGTCAACACTGGGTCTGACTGAGCATCTCCAGGAGAGAGGCTCAAGCAAGACGCGCCCCGAAGAGCGTCTTGCCACATGTCACCACTGGGTCTGACTGAGCGCCTCCAGGAGAAAGGCCCAAGCAAGACGCGCACCGAGGAGCGTCTTGCCACATGTAAGCACTGGGTCTGACTGAGCTCCTCCAGGAGAGAGGCCCCAGCAAGACGCGCCCCGAGGAGCGTCTTGCCTTATGTCAGCACTCGGTCTGACTGAGCGCCTCCAGGAGAGAGGCCCAAGCAAGACGCGCCCCGAGGAGCGTCTTGACACATGTCAACACTGGGGCTGACATAGGGCCTCCAGGAGAGAGGCCCAAGCAAGATGCGCCCCGAGGAGCGTCTTGCCACATGTAAACAATGGGTCTGACTGAGGGCCTCCAGGAGAGAAGCACAATCAAGACGCGCCCCGAGGAGTGTCTTGCCACATGTAAGCACTGGGTCTGACTGAGCGCCTCCAGGAGAGAGGCCCCAGCAAGACGCGCCCCGAGGAGCGTCTTGACACATGTCAACACTGGGGCTGACATAGGGCCTCCAGGAGAGAGGGCCAAGCAAGACGCGCCCCGAAGAGCGTCTTGCCACATGTCACCACTGGGTCTGACTGAGCGCCTCCAGGAGAGAGGCCCAAGCAAGACGCGCCCCGAGGAGCGTCTTGCCACATGTAAGCACTGGGTCTGACTGAGCGCCTCCAGGAGAGAGGCCCCAGCAAGACGCGCCCCGAGGAGCGTCTTGCCTTATGTCAGCACTCGGTCTGACTGAGCGCCTCCAGGAGAGAGGCCCAAGCAAGACGCGCCCCGTGGAGCGTCTTGCCACATGTCAACAATGGGTCTGACTGAGGGCCTCCAAGAGAGAAGCCTAAGCAAGACGCGCCCCGAGGAGCGTCTTGCACCATGTCAACACTGGGTCTGACTGAGCACCTCCAGGAGAGAGGCCCAAGCAAGACTCGCCTCGAGGAGCGTCTTGCCACATATCAACAATGGGTCTGACTGAGGGCCTCCATGAGAGAAGCCCAAGCAAGACGCGCCCCGAGGAGCGTCTTGCCACATGTCAGCACTCGGTCTGACTGAGCGCCTCCAGGAGAGAGGCCCCAGCAAGACGCGCCCCGAGGAGCGTCTTGCCTTATGTCAGCACTCGGTCTGACTGAGCGCCTCCAGGAGAGAGGCCCAAGCAAGACGCGCCCCGAGGAGCGTCTTGCCACATGTCAACAATGGGTCTGACTGAGGGCCTCCAAGAGAGAAGCCTAAGCAAAACGCGCCCCGAGGAGCGTCTTGCACCATGTCAACACTGGGTCTGACTGAGCACCTCCAGGAGAGAGGCCCAAGCAAGACTCGCCCCGAGGAGCGTCTTGCCACATATCAACAATGGGTCTGACTGACGGCCTCCATGAGAGAAGCCCAAGCAAGACGCGCCCCGAGGAGCTTCTTGCCACATGTCAGCACTCGGTCTGACTGAGCGCCTCCAGGAGAGAGGCCCAAGCAAGACGCGCCCCGAGGAGCGTCTTGCCACATATCAACAATGGGTCTGACTGAGGGCCTCCATGAGAGAAGCCCAAGCAAGACGCGCCCCGAGGAGAGTCTTGTCACGTGTCAACACTGGGTCTGACTGAGCGTCTCCAGGAGAGAGGCCCAAGCAAGACGAGCCCCGAGGAGCGTCTTGCCACATGTCACCACTCGGTCTGACTGAGTGCCTCCAGGAGAGAGGCCCAAGCAAGATGCGCCCCGAGGAGCGTCTTGCCACATGTCAACAATGAGTCTGACTGAGGGCCTCCAGGAGAGAAGCCCAAGCAAGACAAGTCCCGAGGAGTGTCTTGCCACATGTCAGCACTCGGTCTGAATGAGCGCCTCCAGGAGAAAGGCCCAAGCAAGACGCGCCCCGAGGAGCGTCTTGCCACATATCAACAATGGGTCTGACTGAGGGCCTCCATGAGAGAAGCCCAAGCAAGACGCGCCCCGAGGAGCTTCTTGTCACGTGTCAACACTGGGTCTGACTGAGCGCCTCCAGGAGAGAGGCCCAAGCAAGACGCGCCCCGAGGAGCGTCTTGCCACATGTCAACAATGAGTCTGACTGAGGGCCTCCAGGAGAGAAGACCAAGCAAGACGCGTCCCAAAGGAGTGTCTTGCCACATGTCAGCACTCGGCCTGACTGAGCACCTCCAGGAGAGAGGCCCAAGCAAGACGCGCCCCGAGGAGCGTCTTGCCACATATCAACAATGGGTCTGACTGAGGGCCTCCATGAGAGAAGCCCAAGCAAGACGCGCCCCGAGGAGCGTCTTGTCACGTGTCAACACTGGGTCTGACTGAGCGTCTCCAGGAGAGAGGCCCAAGCAAGACGCGCCCCGAGGAGCGTCTTGCCACATGTCAACAATGAGTCTGACTGAGGGCCTCCCGGAGAGAAGCCCAAGCAAGACGCGTCCCGAGGAGTGTCTTGTTACATGTCAGCACTCGGTCTGACTGAACGCCTCCAGGAGAGAAGCCCCAGCAAGACGCGCCCCGAGGAGCGTCTTGCCACATGTAAGCACTGGGTCTGACTGAGCGCCTCCAGGAGAGAGGCCGCAGCAAGACGCGCCCCGAGGAGCGTCTTGCCTTATGTCAGCACTCGGTCTGACTGAGCGCCTCCAGGAGAGAGTTCCAAGCAAGACGCGCCCCGAGGAGCGTCTTGCCACATGACAACAATGGGTCTGACTGAGGGCCTGCAGGAGAGAAGCCCAAGCAAGACGCGCCCCGAGGAGCGTCTTGCCACATGTCAGCACTCGGTCTGACTGAGCGCCTCCAGGAGAGAGGCCCAAGCAAGACGCACCCCGAGGAGCGTCTTGACACATGTCAACACTGGGGCTGACAGAGGGCCTCCAGGAGAGAGGCCCAAGCAAGATGCGCCCCGAGGAGCGTCTTGCCACATGTGAACACTGGGGCTGACAGAGGGCCTCCAGGAGAGAGGCCCAAGCAAGATGCGCCCCAAGGAGCGTCTTGCCACATGTAAACAATGGGTCTGACTGAGTGCCTCCAGGAGAGAAGCCCAAGCAAGACGCGCCCCGAGGAGCGTCTTGCCACATGTCAGCACTCGGTCTGACTGAGCGCCTCCAGGAGAGAGGCCCAAGCAAGACGCGCCCCAAGGAGCGTCTTGCCACATATCAACAATGGGTCTGACTGAGGGCCTCCATGAGAGAAGCCCAAGCAAGACGCGCCCCGAGGAGCGTCTTGTCACGTGTCAACACTGGGTCTGACTGAGCATCTCCAGGAGAGAGGCTCAAGCAAGACGCGCCCCGAATAGCGTCTTGCCACATGTCACCACTGGGTCTGACTGAGCGCCTCCAGGAGAGAGGCCCAAGCAAGACGCGCCCCGAGGAGCGTCTTGCCACATGTAAGCACTGGGTCTGACTGAGCGCCTCCAGGAGAGAGGCCCCAGCAAGACGCGCCCCGAGGAGCGTCTTGCCTTATGTCAGCACTCGGTCTGACTGAGCGCCTCCAGGAGAGAGGCCCAAGCAAGACGCGCCCCGAGGAGCGTCTTGCCACATGTCAACAATGGGTCTGACTGAGGGCCTCCAAGAGAGAAGCCTAAGCAAGACGCGTCCCGAGGAGCGTCTTGCACCATGTCAACACTGGGTCTGACTGAGCACCTCCAGGAGAGAGGCCCAAGCAAGACTCGCCCCGAGGAGCGTCTTGCCACATATCAACAAAGGGTCTGACTGAGGGCCTCCATGAGAGAAGCCCAAGCAAGACGCGCCCCGAGGAGCGTCTTGCCACATGTCAGCACTCGGTCTGACTGAGCGCCTCCAGGAGAGAGGCCCCAGCAAGACGCGCCCCGAGGAGCGTCTTGCCTTATGTCAGCACTCGGTCTGACTGAGCGCCTCCAGGAGAGAGGCCCAAGCAAGACGCGCCCCGAGGAGCGTCTTGCCACATGTCAACAATGGGTCTGACTGAGGGCCTCCAAGAGAGAAGCCTAAGCAAGACGCGCCCCGAGGAGCGTCTTGCACCATGTCAACACTGGGTCTGACTGAGCACCTCCAGGAGAGAGGCCCAAGCAAGACTCGCCCCGAGGAGCGTCTTGCCACATATCAACAATGGGTCTGACTGAGGGCCTCCATGAGAGAAGCCCAAGCAAGACGCGCCCCGAGGAGCGTCTTGCCACATGTCAGCACTCGGTCTGACTGAGCGCCTCCAGGAGAGAGGCCCAAGCAAGACGCGCCCCGAGGAGCGTCTTGCCACATATCAACAATGGGTCTGACTGAGGGCCTCCATGAGAGAAGCCCAAGCAAGACGCGCCCCGAGGAGCGTCTTGTCACGTGTCAACACTGGGTCTGACTGAGCGTCTCCAGGAGAGAGGCCCAAGCAAGACGCGCCCCGAGGAGCGTCTTGCCACGTGTCACCACTGGGTCTGACTGAGCGCCTCCAGGAGAGAGGCCCAAGCAAGACGCGCCCCGAGGAGCGTCTTGCCAGATGTCAACAATGAGTCTGACTGAGGGCCTCCAGGAGAGAAGCCCAAGCAAGACGCGTCCCAGAGGAGTGTCTTGCCACATGTCAGCACTCGGCCTGACTGATCACCTCCAGGAGAGAGGCCCAAGCAAGACGCGCCCCGAGGAGCGTCTTGCCACATGTCAACAATGAGTCTGACTGAGGGCCTCCCGGAGAGAAGCCCAAGCAAGACGCGTCCCGAGGAGTGTCTTGCCACATGTCAGCACTCGGTCTGACTGAACGCCTCCAGGAGAGAAGCCCCAGCAAGACGCGCCCCGAGGAGCGTCTTGCCACATGTAAGCACTGGGTCTGACTGAGCGCCTCCAGGAGAGAGGCCCCAGCAAGACGCGCCCCGAGGAGCGTCTTGCCTTATGTCAGCACTCGGTCTGACTGAGCGCCTCCAGGAGAGAGTTCCAAGCAAGACGCGCCCCGAGGAGCGTCTTGCCACATGACAACAATGGGTCTGACTGATGGCCTCCATGAGAGAAGCCCAAGCAAGACGCGCCCCGAGGAGCGTCTTGCCACATGTCAGCACTCGGTCTGACTGAGCGCCTCCAGGAGAGAGGCCCCAGCAAGACGCGCCCCGAGGAGCGTCTTGCCTTATGTCAGCACTCGGTCTGACTGAGCGCCTCCAGGAGAGAGGCCCAAGCAAGACGCGCCCCGAGGAGCGTCTTGCCACATGTCAACAATGGGTCTGACTGAGGGCCTCCAAGAGAGAAGCCTAAGCAAGACGCGCCCCGAGGAGCGTCTTGCACCATGTCAACACTGGGTCTGACTGAGCACCTCCAGGAGAGAGGCCCAAGCAAGACTCGCCCCGAGGAGCGTCTTGCCACATATCAACAATGGGTCTGACTGAGGGCCTCCATGAGAGAAGCCCAAGCAAGACGCGCCCCGAGGAGCGTCTTGCCACATGTCAGCACTCGGTCTGACTGAGCGCCTCCAGGAGAGAGGCCCAAGCAAGACGCGCCCCGAGGAGCGTCTTGCCACATATCAACAATGGGTCTGACTGAGGGCCTCCATGAGAGAAGCCCAAGCAAGACGCGCCCCGAGGAGCTTCTTGTCTCGTGTCAACACTGGGTCTGACTGAGCGTCTCCAGGAGAGAGGCCCAAGCAAGACGCGCCCCGAGGAGCGTCATGCCACATGTCACCACTCGGTCTGACTGAGTGCCTCCAGGAGAGAGGCCCAAGCAAGACGCGTCCCGAGGAGCGTCTTGCCACATGTCAACAATGGGTCTGACTGAGGGCCTCCAAGAGAGAAGCCTAAGCAAGACGCGCCCCGAGGAGCGTCTTGCACCATGTCAACACTGGGTCTGACTGAGCACCTCCAGGAGAGAGGCCCAAGCAAGACTCGCCCCGAGGAGCGTCTTGCCACATATCAACAATGGGTCTGACTGAGGGCCTCCATGAGAGAAGCCCAAGCAAGACGCGCCCCGAGGAGCGTCTTGTCACGTGTCAACACTGGGTCTGACTGAGCGTCTCCAGGAGAGAGGCCCAAGCAAGACGCGCCCCGAGGAGCGTCTTGCCACATGTCACCACTCGGTCTGATTGAGCGCCTCCAGGAGAGAGGCCCAAGCAAGACGCGCCCCGAGGAGCGTCTTGCCACATGTCAACAATGAGTCTGACTGAGGGCCTCCAGGAGAGAAGCCCAAGCAAGACGCGCCCCGAGGAGCGTCTTGCCACATGTAAGCACTGGGTCTGACTGAGCGCCTCCAGGAGAGAGGCCCCAGCAAGACGCGCCCCGAGGAGCGTCTTGCCTTATGTCAGCACTCGGTCTGACTGAGTGCCTCCAGGAGAGAGTTCCAAGCAAGACGCGCCCTGAGGAGCGTCTTGCCACATGACAACAATGGGTCTGACTGAGGGCCTCCAGGAGAGAAGCCCAAGCAAGACGCGCCCCGAGGAGCGTCTTGCCACATGTCAGCACTCGGTCTGACTGAGCGCCTCGGGGAGAGAGGCCCAAGCAAGACGCACCCCGAGGATCGTCTTGACACATGTCAACACTGGGGATGACAGAGGGCCTCCAGGAGAGAGGCCCAAGCAAGACGCGCCCCGAGGAGCGTCTTGCCACATGTCAGCACTCGGTCTGACTGAGCGCCTCCAGGAGAGAGGCCCAAGCAAGAAGCGCCCCGAGGAGCGTCTTGCCACATATCAACAATGGGTCTGACTGAGGGCCTCCATGAGAGAAGCACAAGCAAGACGCGCCCAGAGGAGCGTCTTGTCACGTGTCAACACTGGGTCTGACTGAGCGTCTCCAGGAGAGAGGCCCAAGCAAGATGCGCCCCGAGGAGTGTCTTTCCACATGTAAGCACTGGGTCTGACTGAGCGCCTCCAGGAGAGTGGCCCCAGCAAGACGCGCCCCGAGGAGCGTCTTGCCACATGTCAACAATGGGTCTGACTGAGATCCTCCAAGAGAGAAGCCCAAGCAAGATGCGCCCCGAGGAGCGTCTTGCACCATGTCAACACTGGGTCTGACTGAGCACCTCCAGGAGAGAGGCCCAAGCAAGACTCGCCCCGAGGAGCGTCTTGCCACATATCAACAATGGGTCTGACTGAGGGCCTCCATGAGAGAGGCCCAAGCAAGACGCGCCCCGAGGAGCGTCTTGCCACATGTAAGCACTGGGTCTGACTGAGCGCCTCCAGGAGAGAGGCCCCAGCAAGACGCGCCCCGAGGAGCGTCTTGCCTTATGTCAGCACTCGGTCTGACTGAGCGCCTCCAGGAGAGAGGCCCAAGCAAGACGCGCCCCGAGGAGCGTCTTGCCACATGTCAACAATGGGTCTGACTGAGGGCCTCCAGGAGAGAAGCCCAAGCAAGACGCGCCCCGGGGAGCGTCTTGCCACATGTCAACAATGGGTCTGACTGAGGGCCTCCAAGAGAGAAGCCCAAGCAAGACGCGCCCCGAGGAGCGTCTTGCACCATGTCAACACTGGGTCTGACTGAGCACCTCCAGGAGAGAGGCCCAAGCAAGACTCGCCCCGAGGAGCGTCTTGCCACATATCAACAATGGGTCTGACTGAGGGCCTCCATGAGAGAAGCCCAAG
The DNA here is from genome assembly GCF_043380555.1 of Nothobranchius furzeri. NCBI lineage: Eukaryota > Metazoa > Chordata > Actinopteri > Cyprinodontiformes > Nothobranchiidae > Nothobranchius > Nothobranchius furzeri. The sequence continues at coordinate 12,782,374 of NC_091753.1, read as the reverse complement.
CAAGACGCGCCCCGAGGAGCGTCTTGTCACATGTCACCACTGGGTCTGACTGAGCGCCTCCAGGAGAGAGGCCCAAGCAAGATGCGCCCCGAGGAGCGTCTTCCCACATGTCACCACTGGGTCTGACTGAGCGCCACCAGGAGAGAGGCCCAAGCAAAACGCGCCCCGAGGAGCGTCTTGCCACATGTCAACAATGAGTCTGACTGAGGGCTTCGAGGAGAGAAGCCCAAGCAAGACGCGTCCCGAGAAGCGTCTTGCCACATGTCGGCACTCGGTCTGACTGAACGCCTCTAGGAGAGAAGCCCCAGCAAGACGCGCCCCGAGGAGCGTCTTGCCACATATCAAAAATGGGGCTGACAGAGGGCCTCCAGGAGAGAGGCCCAAGCAAGACGCTCCCCGAGGAGTGTCTTGCCACATGTCACCACTGGGTCTGACTGAGCGCCTCCAGGAGAGAGGCCGAAGCAAGACGCGCCCCGAGGAGCGTCATGCCACATTTCACTACTCAGTCTGACTGAGCGCCTCCAGGAGAGAGGCCCAAGCAAGACGCGCCCCGAGGAGCGTCTTACCACGTGTCAACACTGGGTCTGATTGAGGGCCTCCAGGAGAGAGGCCCAAGCAAGACGCGCCCCGAGGAGCGTCTTGCCACATGTCAACAATGGGTCTGACAGAGGGCCTCCAGGAGAGAGGCCCAAGCAATACGCGCCCCGAGGAGCGTGTTGCCACATGTCACCACTGGCTCTGACTGAGCGCCTCCAGGAGAGAGGCCCAAGCAAGACGCGCCCCGAGGAGCGTCTTGCCACGTGTCACCACTGGGTCTGATTGAGCGCCTCCAGGAGAGAGGCCCAAGCAAGATGCGCCCCGAGGAGCGTCTTGCCACATGTCAACAATGGGTCTGACTGAGGGCCTCCAGGAGAGAGGCCCAAGCAAGATGCGCCCCGAGGAGCGTCTTGCCACATGTCAACAATGGGTCTGACTGAGGGCCTCCAGGAGAGAAGCCCAAGCAAGACGTGCCCTGAGGAGCGTCTTGCTGCATGTCAGCACTCGGTCTGACTGAGCGCCTCCAGGAGAGAGGCCCAAGCAAGACATGCCCCGAGGAGCGTCTTGCCACATGTCAACAATGGGTCTGAATTTAGGGCCTCCAGGAGAGAAGCCCAAGCAAGACGCGCCCCGAGGAGCGTCTTGCCACATGTCAGCACTCTGTCTTTCTGTGCGCCTCCAGGAGAGAGGCCCAAGCAAGACGCGCCCCGAGGAGCGTCTTGCCACATGTCAACAATGAGTCTGACTGAGGGCCTCCAGGAGAGAAGCCCAAGCAAGACGCTCCCCGAGGAGCGTCTTGCCACATGTCAGCACTCGGTCTGACTGAACGCCTCCAGGAGAGAAGCCCCAGCAAGACGCGCCCCGAGGAGTGTCTTGTCACATGTCAACACTGGGTCTGACTGAGCGCCTCCAGGAGAGAAGCTCCAGTAAGACGCGCCCCGAGGAGCGTCTGGCCACATGTCAGCACTCTGTCTGACTGTGCGCCTCCAGGAGAGAGGCCCCAAGCAAGACGCGCCCCGAGGAGCGTCTTGCCACGTGTCAACACTGGGACCGACTGAGCGCCTCCAGGAGAGAAGCCCCAGCAAGACGCGCCCCGAGGAGCGTCTTACCACATGTCAGCACTCGGTCTGACTGAACGCCTCCAGGAGAGAAGCCCAAGCAAGACGCGCCCCGAGGAGCTCCTTGCCACATGTCAGCACTCGGTCTGACTGAACGCCTCCAAGAGAGAAGCCCCAGTAAGACACACCCCGAGGAGCGTCTTGCCACATGTAAGCACTGGGTCTGACTGAGCGCCTCCAGGAGAGAGGCCCCAGCAAGACGCGCCCCGAGGAGCGTCTTGCCTTATGTCAGCACTCGGTCTGACTGAGCGCCTCCAGGAGATAGGCCCAAGCAAGACGCGCCCCGAGGAGCGTCTTGCCACATGTCAACAATGGGTCTGACTGAGGGCCTCCAGGAGAGAAGCCCAAGCAAGACGCAACCCGAGGAGCGTCTTGCCACATGTCAACAATGGGTCTGACTGAGGGCCTCCAAGAGAGAAGCCCAAGCAAGACGCGCCCCGAGGAGCGTCTTGCACCATGTCAACACTGGGTCTGACTGAGCACCTCCAGGAGAGAGGCCCAAGCAAGACACGCCCCGAGGAGAGTCTTGACACATGTCAACACTGGGGCTGACAGAGGGCCTCCAGGAGATAGGCCCAAGCAAGATGCGCCCCGAGGAGCGTCTTGCCACATGTAAACAATGGGTCTGACTGAGGGCCTCCAGGAGAGAAGCCCAAGCAAGACGCGCCCCGAGGAGCGTCTTGCCACATGTCAGCACTCGGTCTGACTGAGCGCCTCCAGGAGAGAGGCCCCAGCAAGACGCGCCCCGAGGAGCGTCTGGCCACCAGTCAGCACTCTGTCTGACTGTGCGCCTCCAGGAGAGAGGCCCCAAGCAAGACGCGCCCCGAGGAGCATCTTGCCACATGTCAACAATGAGTCTGACTGAGGGCCTCCAGGAGAGAAGCCCAAGCAAGACGCGCCCCGAGGAGCGTCTTGCCACATGTCAGCACTCGGTCTGACTGAACGCCTCCAGGAGAGAAGCCCCAGCAAGACGCGCCCCGAGGAGCGTCTTGCCACATGTCAGCACTCGGTCTGACTGAGCTCCTCCATGAGAGAGGCCCAAGCAAGACGCGCCCCGAGGAGCGTCTTGCCACATATCAACAATGGATCTGACTGAGGGCCTCCATGAGAGAAGCCCAAGCAAGACACTCCCCGAGGAGCATCTTGTCACATGTCACCACTTGGTCTGACTGAGCGCCTCCAGGAGAGAGGCCCAAGCAAGACGTGCCCCGAGGAGCGTCTTGCCACATGTCACCACTGGGTCTGACTGAGCGCCTCCAGGAGAGAGGCCCAAGCAAGACGCACCCCGAGGAGCGTCTTGCCACATGTCAACAATGAGTCTGACTGAGGGCCTCCAGGAGAGAAGCCCAAGCAAGACGCGTCCCGAGGAGCGTCTTGCCACATGTAAACAATGGGTCTGACTGAGGGCCTCCAGGAGAGAAGCCCAAGCAAGACGCGCCCCGAGGAGCGTCTTGCCACATGTCAGCACTGGGTCTGACTGAGCGCCTCCAGGAGAGAAGCCCTAGCAAGATGCGCCCCGAGGAGCGTCTTGCCACATGTAAGCACTGGGTCTGACTGAGCGCCTCCAGGAGAGAAGCCCCAGCAAGACGCGCCCCGAGGAGTGTCTTACCACGTGTCAACACTGGGTCTGATTGAGGGCCTCCAGGAGAGAGGCCCAAGCAAGACGCGCCCCGAGGAGCGTCTTGCCACATGTCAACAATGGGTCTGACAGAGGGCCTCCAGGAGAGAGGCCCAAGCAATACGCGCCCCGAGGAGCGTGTTGCCACATGTCACCACTGGCTCTGACTGAGCGCCTCCAGGAGAGAGGCCCAAGCAAGACGCGCCCCGAGGAGCGTCTTGCCACGTGTCACCACTGGGTCTGATTGAGCGCCTCCAGGAGAGAGGCCCAAGCAAGATGCGCCCCGAGGAGCGTCTTGCCACATGTCAACAATGGGTCTGACTGAGGGCCTCCAGGAGAGAGGCCCAAGCAAGATGCGCCCCGAGGAGCGTCTTGCCACATGTCAACAATGGGTCTGACTGAGGGCCTCCAGGAGAGAAGCCCAAGCAAGACGTGCCCTGAGGAGCGTCTTGCTGCATGTCAGCACTCGGTCTGACTGAGCGCCTCCAGGAGAGAGGCCCAAGCAAGACATGCCCCGAGGAGCGTCTTGCCACATGTCAACAATGGGTCTGAATTTAGGGCCTCCAGGAGAGAAGCCCAAGCAAGACGCGCCCCGAGGAGCGTCTTGCCACATGTCAACAATGAGTCTGACTGAGGGCCTCCAGGAGAGAAGCCCAAGCAAGACGCTCCCCGAGGAGCGTCTTGCCACATGTCAGCACTCGGTCTGACTGAACGCCTCCAGGAGAGAAGCCCCAGCAAGACGCGCCCCGAGGAGTGTCTTGTCACATGTCAACACTGGGTCTGACTGAGCGCCTCCAGGAGAGAAGCTCCAGTAAGACGCGCCCCGAGGAGCGTCTGGCCACATGTCAGCACTCTGTCTGACTGTGCGCCTCCAGGAGAGAGGCCCCAAGCAAGACGCGCCCCGAGGAGCGTCTTGCCACGTGTCAACACTGGGTCTGACTGAGCGCCTCCAGGAGAGAAGCCCCAGCAAGACGCGCCCCGAGGAGCGTCTTACCACATGTCAGCACTCGGTCTGACTGAACGCCTCCAGGAGAGAAGCCCAAGCAAGACGCGCCCCGAGGAGCTCCTTGCCACATGTCAGCACTCGGTCTGACTGAACGCCTCCAAGAGAGAAGCCCCAGTAAGACACACCCCGAGGAGCGTCTTGCCACATGTAAGCACTGGGTCTGACTGAGCGCCTCCAGGAGAGAGGCCCCAGCAAGACGCGCCCCGAGGAGCGTCTTGCCTTATGTCAGCACTCGGTCTGACTGAGCGCCTCCAGGAGATAGGCCCAAGCAAGACGCGCCCCGAGGAGCGTCTTGCCACATGTCAACAATGGGTCTGACTGAGGGCCTCCAGGAGAGAAGCCCAAGCAAGACGTAACCCGAGGAGCGTCTTGCCACATGTCAACAATGGGTCTGACTGAGGGCCTCCAAGAGAGAAGCCCAAGCAAGACGCGCCCCGAGGAGCGTCTTGCACCATGTCAACACTGGGTCTGACTGAGCACCTCCAGGAGAGAGGCCCAAGCAAGACTCGCCCCAAGGAGCGTCTTGACACATGTCAACACTGGGGCTGACAGAGGGCCTCCAGGAGAGAGGCCCAAGCAAGATGCGCCCCGAGGAGCGTCTTGCCACATGTAAACAATGGGTCTGACTGAGGGCCTCCAGGAGAGAAGCCCAAGCAAGACGCGCCCCGAGGAGCGTCTTGCCACATGTAAGCACTGGGTCTGACTGAGCGCCTCCAGGAGAGAAGCCCCAGCAAGACGCGCCCCGAGGAGCGTCTTACCACATGTCAGCACTCGGTCTGACTGAACGCCTCCAGGAGAGAAGCCCAAGCAAGACGCGCCTCGAGGAGGGTCTTGCCACATGTCAGCACTCGGTCTGACTGAACGCCTCCAGGAGAGAAGCCCCAGCAAGACACGCCCCGAGGAGCGTCTTGCCACATGTAAGCACTGGGTCTGACTGAGCGCCTCCAGGAGAGAGGCCCAGCAAGACGCGCCCCGAGGAGCGTCTTGCCTTATGTCAGCACTCGGTCTAACTGAGCGCCTCCAGGAGACAGTCCCAAGCAAGACGCGCCCCGAGGAGCGTCTTGCCACATGTCAACAATGGGTCTGACTGAGGGCCTCCAGGAGAGAAGCCCAAGCAAGACGCGCCCCGAGGAGCGTCTTGCCACATGTCAGCACTCGGTCTGACTGAGCGACTCCAGGAGAGAGGCCCAAGCAAGACGCACCCCGAGGAGCGTCTTGACACATGTCAACACTGGGGCTGACAGAGGGCCTCCAGGAGAGAGGCCCAAGCAAGATGCGCCCCGAGGAGCGTCTTGCCACATGTCAACAATGGGTCTGACTGAGGGCCTCCAGGAGAGAAGCCCAAGCAAGACGCGCCCCGAGGAGCGTCTTGCCACATGTCAGCACTCGGTCTGACTGAGCACCTCCAGGAGAGAGGCCCAAGCAAGACGCGCCCCGAGGAGCGTCTTGCCACATGTCAACAATGGGTCTGACTGAGGGCCTCCAGGAGAGAAGCCCAAGCAAGACGCGCCCCGAGGAGCGTCTTGCCACATGTCAACAATGGGTCTGACTGAGGGCCTCCAGCAGAGAAGCCCAAGCAAGACGCGCCCCGAGGAGCGTATTGCCACATGTCAGCACTCGGTCTGACTGAGCGCCTCCAGGAGAGAGGCCCAAGCAAAATGCGCCCCGAGGAGCGTCTTGCCACATGTAAACAATGGGTCTGACTGAGGGCCTCCAGGAGAGAAGCCCAAGCAAGACGCGCCCCGAGGAGCGTCTTGCCACATGTCAGCACTCGGTCTGACTGAGCGCCTCCAGGAGAGAGGCCCAAGCAAGACGCGCCCCGAGGAGCGTCTTACCACGTGTCAACACTGGGTCTGATTGAGGGCCTCCAGGAGAGAGGCCCAAGCAAGACGCGCCCCGAGGAGCGTCTTGCCACATGTCAACAATGGGTCTGACAGAGGGCCTCCAGGAGAGAGGCCCAAGCAAGACGCGCCCCGAGGAGCGTCTTGCCACGTGTCACAACTGGGTCTGATTGAGCGCCTCCAGGAGAGAGGCCACAGCAAGACGCGCCCCGAGGAGCATCTTGCCTTATGTCAGCACTCGGTCTGACTGAACGCCTCCAGGAGAGAGGCCCAAGCAAGACGCGCCCCGAGGAGCGTCTTGCCACATGTCAACAATGGGTCTGACAGAGGGCCTCCAGGAGAGAGGCCCAAGCAAGACGCTCCTCGGGGCGCGTCTTGTCACATGTCAACACTGGGTCTGACTGAGCGCCTCCAGGAGAGAAGGTCCAGCAAGACGCGCCCCGAGGAGCATCTTGCCACATGTCAGCACTCGGTCTGACTGAGCGCCTCCAGGAGAGAGGCCCAAGCAAGATGCGCCCCGAGGAGCGTCTTGCCACATGTAAACAATGGGTCTGACTGAGGGCCTCCAGGAGAGAAGCCCAAGCAAGACGCGCCCCGAGGAGCGTCTTGCCACATGTCAACACTCGGTCTGACTGAGCGCCTCCAGGAGAGAGGCCCAAGCAAGACGCACCCCAAGGAGCGTCTTGCCTCATGTCAACAATGGGTCTGACTGAGCACCTCCAGGAGAGAGGCCCAAGCAAGACGCGCCCCGAGGAGCGTCTTGCCACATGTCAACACTGGGTCTGACTGAGCACCTCCAGGAGAGAGGCCCAAGCAAAACGCGCCCCGAGGAGAGTCTTGCCACATGTCAACACTGGGTCTGACTGAGCACCTCCAGGAGAGAGGCCCAAGCAAGACGCGCCCCGAGGAGCGTCTTGCCACATGTCAACACTGGGTCTGACAGAGGGCCTCCAGGAGAGAGGCCCAAGCAAGACGCGCCCCGAGTAGTGTCTTGCCACATGTCAGCACTCGGTCTGACTGAGCGCCTCCAGGAGAGAGGCCCAAGCAAGATGCGCCCCGAGGAGCGTCTTGCCACATGTCAACAATGGGTCTGACTGAGGGCCTCCAGGAGAGAAGCCCAAGCAAGACGCGCCCTGAGGAGCGTCTTGCTGCATGTCAGCACTCGGTCTGACTGAGCGCCTCCAGGAGAGAGGCCCAAGCAAAACGCGCCCCGAGGAGCGTCTTGCCACATGTCAACAATGAGTCTGACTGAGGGCCTCGAGGAGAGAAGCCCAAGCAAGACGCGTCCCGAGAAGCATCTTGCCACATGTCGGCACTCGGTCTGACTGAACGCCTCTAGGAGAGAAGCCCCAGCAAGACGCGCCCCGAGGAGCGTCTTGCCACATATCAACAATGGGGCTGACAGAGGCCCTCCAGGAGAGAGGCCCAAGCAAGACCCTCCCCGAGGAGTATCTTGCCACATGTCACCACTGGGTCTGACTGAGCGCCTCCAGGAGAGAGGCCCAAGCAAGACGCGCCCCGAGGAGCGTCATGCCACATGTCACTACTCAGTCTGACTGAGCGCCTCCAGGAGAGAGGCCCAAGCAAGACGCGCCCCGAGGAGCGTCTTACCACGTGTCAACACTGGGTCTGATTGAGGGCCTCCAGGAGAGAGGCCCAAGCAAGACGCGCCCCGAGGAGCGTCTTGCCACACGTCAACAATGGGTCTGACAGAGGGCCTCCAGGAGAGGGGCCCAAGCAATACGCGCCCCGAGGAGCGTGTTGCCACATGTCACCACTGGGTCTGACTGAGCGCCTCCAGGAGAGAGGCCCAAGCAAGACGCGCCCCGAGGAGCGTCTTGCCACGTGTCACCACTGGGTCTGATTGAGCGCCTCCAGGAGAGAGGCCACAGCAAGACGCGCCCCGAGGAGCATCTTGCCTTATGTCAGCACTCGGTCTGACTGAACGCCTCCAGGAGAGAGGCCCAAGCAAGACGCGCCCCGAGGAGCGTCTTTCCACATGTCAACAATGGGTCTGACAGAGGGCCTCCAGGAGAGAAGCCCAAGCAAGACACGCCCCGAGGAGCGTCTTGCCACATGTCAGCACTCGGTCTGACTGAGCGCCTCCAGGAGAGAGGCCCAAGCAAGACGCACCCCAAGGAGCGTCTTGCCACATGTCAACAATGGGTCTGACTGAGGGCCTCCAGGAGAGAAGCCCAAGCAAGACGCGCCCCGAGGAGCGTCTTGCCACATGTCAACACTGGGTCTGACTGAGCACCTCCAGGAGAGAGGCCCAAGCAAAACGCGCCCCGAGGAGAGTCTTGCCACATGTCAACACTGGGTCTGACGCAGCACCTCCAGGAGAGAGGCCCAAGCAAGACGCGCCCCGAGGAGCGTCTTGCCACATGTCAACACTGGGTCTGACAGAGGGCCTCCAGGAGAGAGGCCCAAGCAAGACGCGCCCCGAGGAGCGTCTTGCCACATGTCAACAATGAGTCTGACTGAGGGCCTCCAGGAGAGAAGCCATAGCAAGACGCGCCCCGAGGAGTGTCTTGCCACATGTCAGCACTCGGTCTGACTGAGGGCCTCCAGGAGAGAAGCCCAAGCAAGACGCGCCCTGAGGAGCGTCTTACCACATGTCAGCACTCGGTCTGACTGAACGCCTCCAGGAGAGAAGCCCCAGCAAGACACACCCCGAGGAGCGTCTTGCCACATGTAAGCACTGGGTCTGACTGAGCGACTCCAGGAGAGAGGCCCAAGCAAGACGCGCCCCGAGGAGCGTCTTGCCACATGTCACCACTGGGTCTGACTGAGCGCCTCCAGGAGAGAGGCCCAAGCAAGACGCGCCCCGAGGAGCGTCTTGCCACATGTCAACAATGAGTCTGACTGAGGGCCTCCAGGAGAGAAGCCCAAGCAAAACGCGTCCCGAGGAGCGTCTTGCAACATGTCAGCACTCGGTCTGACTGAACGCCTCCAGGAGAGAAGCCCCAGCAAGACGCGCCCCGAGGAGCGTCTTGCCACATGTCAACAATGGGTCTGACTGAGGGCCTCCAGGAGAGAAGCCCAAGCAAGATGCGCCCAAAGGAGCGTCTTGCCACATGTAAACAATGGGTCTGACTGAGGGCCTCCAGGAGAGAAGCCCCAGCAAGACGCGCCCCGAGGAGCGTCTTGCCACATGTCAACAATGGGTCTGACAGAGGGCCTCCAGGAGAGAGGCCCAAGCAAGATGCGCCCCGAGGAGCGTCTTGCCACATGTCAACAATGGGTCTGACTGAGGGCCTCCAGGAGAGAAGCCCCAGCAAGACGCGCCCCGAGGAGCGTCTTGCCACATGTCAGCACTCGGTCTGACTGAACGCCTCCAGGAGAGAAGCCCCAGCAAGACGCGCCCCGAGGAGCGTCTTGTCACATGTCAACACTGGGTCTGACTGAGCGCCTCCAGGAGAGAAGCCCCAGCAAGACGCGCCCCGAGGAGCGTCTGGCCACATGTCAGCACTCTGTCTGACTGTGCGCCTCCAGGAGAGAGGCCCCAAGCAAGACGCGCCCCGAGGAGCGTCTTGCCACGTGTCAACACTGGGTCTGACTGAGCGTCTCCAGGAGAGAGGCCCAAGCAAGACGCGCCCCGAGGAGCGTCTTGCCACATGTCACCACTGGGTCTGACTGAGCGCCTCCAGGAGAGAGGCCCAAGCAAGACGCGCCCCGAGGAGCGTCTTGCCACATGTAAGCACTGGGTCTGACTGAGCGCCTCCAGGAGAGAAGCCCCAGCAAGACGCGCCCCGAGGAGCGTCTTACCACATGTCAGCACTCGGTCTGACTGAACGCCTCCAGGAGAGAAGCCCAAGCAAGACGCGCCCCGAGGAGCTCCTTGCCACATGTCAGCACTCGGTCTGACTGAACGCCTCCAGGAGAGAAGCCCCAGCAAGACACACCCCGAGGAGCGTCTTGCCACATGTAAGCACTGGGTCTGACTGAGCGCCTCCAGGAGAGAGGCCCCAGCAACACGCGCCCCGAGGAGCGTCTTGCCACATGTCAACAATGGGTCTGACTGAGGGCCTCCAGGAGAGAAGCCCAAGCAAGACGCACCCCGAGGAGGTCTTGCCACATGTCAACAATGGGTCTGACTGAGGGCCTTTCAAGAGAGAAGCCCAAGCAAGACGCGCCCCGAGGAGCGTCTTGTCACGTGTCAACACTGGTTCTGACTGAGCGTCTCCAGGAGAGAGGCCCAAGCAAGACGCGCCCCGAGGAGCGTCTTGCCACATATCAACAATGGGTCTGACTGAGGGCCTCCAGGAGAGAATCCCAAGCAAGACGCGCCCCGAGGAGCGTCTTGCCACATGTCAGCACTCAGTCTGACTGAGCGCCTCCAGGAGAGAGGCCCAAGCAAGACGCGCCCCGAGGAGCGTCTTGCCACATATCAACAATGGGTCTGACTGAGGGCCTCCATGAGAGAAGCCCAAGCAAGACGCGCCCCGAGGAGCGTCTTGTCACGTGTCAACACTGGGTCTGACTGAGCGTCTCCAGGAGAGAGGCCCCAGCAAGACGCGCCCCGAGGAGCGTCTTGCCTTATGTCAGCACTCGGTCTGACTGAGCGCCTCCAGGAGAGAGGCCCAAGCAAGACGCGCCCCGAGGAGCGTCTTGCCACATGTCAACAATGGGTCTGACTGAGGGCCTCCAGGAGAGAAGCCCAAGCAAGACGCGCCCCGAGGAGAGTCTTGCCACATGTCAACAATGGGTCTGACTGAGGGCCTCCAGGAGAGAAGCCCAAGCAAGACGTGCCCCGAGGAGCGTCTTGCCACATGTCAACAATGGGTCTGACTGAGGGCCTCCAAGAGAGAAGCCCAAGCAAGACGCGCCCCGAGGAGCGTCTTGCACCATGTCAACACTGGGTCTGACTGAGCACCTCCAGGAGAGAGGCCCAAGCAAGACTCGCCCCGAGGAGCGTCTTGCCACATATCAACAATGGGTCTGACTGAGGGCCTCCATGAGAGAAGCCCAAGCAAGACGCGCCCCGAGGAGCGTCTTGCCACATGTAAGCACTCGGTCTGACTGAGCGCCTCCAGGAGAGAGGCCCAAGCAAGACGCGCCCCGAGGAGCGTCTTGCCACATATCAACAATGGGTCTGACTGAGGGCCTCCATGAGAGAAGCCCAAGCAAGATGCGCCCCGAGGAGCGTCTTGTCACATGTCACCACTGGGTCTGACTGAGCGCCTCCAGGAGAGAGGCCCAAGCAAGACGCGCCCCGAGGAGCGTCTGGTCACATGTCACCACTGGGTCTGACTGAGCGCCTCCAGGAGAGAGGCCCAAGCAAAACGCGCCCCGAGGAGCGTCTTGCCACATGTCAACAATGAGTCTGACTGAGGGCCTCGAGGAGAGACGCCCAAGCAAGACGCGTCCCGAGGAGAGTCTTGCCACATGTCGGCACTCGGTCTGACTGAACGCCTCTAGGAGAGAAGCCCCAGCAAGACGCGCCCCGAGGAGCGTCTTGCCACAATTCAACAATGGGTCTGACTGAGGGCCTCCATGAGAGAAGCCCAAGCAAGACGCGCCCCGAGGAGCGTCTTGTCACATGTCACCACTGGGTCTGACTGAGCGCCTCCTGGAGAGATGCCCAAGCAAGACGCGCCGCGAGGAGCATCTTGCCTTATGTCAGCACTCGGTCTGACTGAGCGCCTCCAGGAGAGAGGCCCAAGCAAGACGCGCCCCGAGGAGCGTCTTGCCACATGTAAGCACTGGGTCTGACTGAGCGCCTCCAGGAGAGAGGCCCCAGCAAGACGCGCCCCGAGGAGCGTCTTGCCACATGTCAGCACTCGGTCTGACTGAACGCCTCCAGGAGAGAGGCCCAAGCAAGACGCGCCCCGAGGAGCGTCTTGCCACATGTCAGCACTCGGTCTGACTGAGCGCCTCCAGGAGAGAGGCCCAAGCAAGACGCACCCCGAGCAGCGTCTTGACACATGTCAACACTGGGGCTGACAGAGGGCCTCCAGGAGAGAGGCCCCAGCAAGACGCGCCCCGAGGAGCGTCTTACCACATGTCAGCACTCGGTCTGACTGAACGCCTCCAGGAGAGAAGCCCAAGCAAGACGCGCCCAGAGGAGCGTCTTGCCACGTGTCACCACTGGGTCTGATTGAGGGCCTCCAGGAGAGAGGCCCAAGCAAGACGCGCCCCGAGGAGCGTCTTGCCACACGTCAACAATGGGTCTGACAGAGGGCCTCCAGGAGAGGGGCCCAAGCAATACGCGCCCCGAGGAGCGTGTTGCCACATGTCACCACTGGGTCTGACTGAGCGCCTCCAGGAGAGAGGCCCAAGCAAGACGTGCCCCGAGGAGCGTCTTGCCACGTGTCACCACTGGGTCTGATTGAGCGCCTCCAGGAGAGAGGCCACAGCAAGACGCGCCCCGAGGAGCATCTTGCCTTATGTCAGCACTCGGTCTGACTGAACGCCTCCAGGAGAGAGGCCCAAGCAAGACGCGCCCCGAGGAGCGTCTTGCCACATGTCAACAATGGGTCTGACAGAGGGCCTCCAGGAGAGAAGCCCAAGCAAGACACGCCCCGAGGAGCGTCTTGCCACATGTCAGCACTCGGTCTGACTGAGCGCCTCCAGGAGAGAGGCCCAAGCAAGACGCACCCCAAGGAGCGTCTTGCCACATGTCAACAATGGGTCTGACTGAGGGCCTCCAGGAGAGAAGCCCAAGCAAGACGCGCCCCGAGGAGCGTCTTGCCACATGTCAACACTGGGTCTGACTGAGCACCTCCAGGAGAGAGGCCCAAGCAAAACGCGCCCCGAGGAGAGTCTTGCCACATGTCAACACTGGGTCTGACGCAGCACCTCCAGGAGAGAGGCCCAAGCAAGACGCGCCCCGAGGAGCGTCTTGCCACATGTCAACACTGGGTCTGACAGAGGGCCTCCAGGAGAGAGGCCCAAGCAAGACGCGCCCCGAGGAGCGTCTTGCCACATGTCAACAATGAGTCTGACTGAGGGCCTCCAGGAGAGAAGCAATAGCAAGACGCGCCCCGAGGAGTGTCTTGCCACATGTCAGCACTCGGTCTGACTGAGGGCCTCCAGGAGAGAAGCCCAAGCAAGACGCGCCCTGAGGAGCGTCTTGCTGCATGTCAGCACTCGGTCTGACTGAGCGCCTCCAGGAGAGAGGCCCAAGCAAGACGCGCCCCGAGGAGCGTCTTGCCACATGTCAACAATGGGTCTGAATTTAGGGCCTCCAGGAGAGAGGCCCAAGCAAGACGCGCCCCGAGGAGCGTCTTGCCACATGTCAACAATGGGTCTGAATTTAGGGCCTCCAGGAGAGAAGCCCAAGCAAGACGCGCCCCGAGGAGCGTCTTGCCACATGTCAGCACTCTGTCTGTCTGTGCGCCTCCAGGAGAGAGGCCCAAGCAAGACGCGCCCCGAGGAGCATCTTGCCACATGTCAACAATGAGTCTGACTGAGGGCCTCCAGGAGAGAAGCCCAAGCAAGACACGCCCCGAGGAGCGTCTTGCCACATGTCAGAACTCGGTCTGACTGAACGCCTCCAGGAGAGAAGCCCTAGCAAGACGCGCCCCGAGGAGCGTCTTGTCACATGTCAACACTGGGTCTGACTGAGCGCCTCCAGGAGAGAAGCCCCAGCAAGACACGCCCCGAGGAGCGTCTGGCCACATGTCAGCACTCTGTCTGACTGTGCGCCTCCAGGAGAGAGGCCCCAAGCAAGACGCGCCCCGAGGAGCGTCTTGCCACGTGTAACACTGGGTCTGACTGAGCGTCTCTAGGAGAGAGGCCCAGGCAAGACGCGCCCCGAGGAGCGTCTTGCCACATGTCACCACTGGGTCTGACTGAGCGCCTCCAGGAGAGAGGCCCAAGCAAGATGCGCCCCGAGGAGCGTCTTGCCACATGTAAGCACTGGGTCTGACTGAGCGCCTCCAGGAGAGAAGCCCCAGCAAGACGCGCCCCGAGGAGCGTCTTACCACATGTCAGCACTCGGTTGGACTGAACGCCTCCAGGAGAGAAGCCCAAGCAAGACGCGCCCCGAGGAGCTCCTTGCCACATGTCAGCACTCGGTCTGACTGAACGTCTCCAGGAGAGAAGCCCCAGCAAGACACACCCCGAGGAGCGTCTTGCCACATGTAAGCACTGGGTCTGACTGAGCGCCTCCAGGAGAGAGGCCCCAGCAAGACGCGCCCCGAGGAGCGTCTTGCCTTATGTCAGCACTCGGTCTGACTGAGCGCCTCCAGGAGATAGGCCCAAGCAAGATGCGCCCCGAGGAGCGTCTTGCCACATGTCAACAATGGGTCTGACTAAGGGCCTCCAGGAGAGAAGCCCAAGCAAGACGCACCCCGAGGAGCGTCTTGCCACATGTCAACAATGGGTCTGACTGAGGGCCTTTCAAGAGAGAAGCCCAAGCAAGACGCGCCCCGAGGAGCGTCTTACCACATGTCAGCACTCGGTCTGACTGAACACCTCCAGGAGAGAAGCCCAAGCAAGACGCGCCCCGAGGAGCTCCTTGCCACATGTCAGCACTCGGTCTGACTGAACGCCTCCAGGAGAGAAGCCCCAGCAAGACACACCCCGAGGAGCGTCTTGCCACATGTAAGCACTGGGTCTGACTGAGCGCCTCCAGGAGAGAGGCCCCAGCAAGACGTGCCCCGAGGAGCGTCTTGCCTTATGTCAGCACTCGGTCTGACTGAGCGCCTCCAGGAGATAGGCCCAAGCAAGATGCGCCCCGAGGAGCGTCTTGCCACATGTCAACAATGGGTCTGACTGAGGGCCTCCAGGAGAGAAGCCCAAGCAAGACGCACCCCGAGGAGCGTCTTGCCACATGTCAACAATGGGTCTGACTGAGCACCTCCAGGAGAGAGGCCAAAGCAAGACTCGCCCCGAGGAGCGTCTTGACACATGTCAACACTGGGGCTGACAGAGGGCCTCCAGGAGAGAGGCCCAAGCAAGATGCGCCCCGAGGAGCGTCTTGCCACATGTCAGCACTCGGTCTGACTGAGCGCCTCCAGGAGAGAGGCCCAAGCAAGATGCGCCCCGAGGAGCGTCTTGCCACATGTCAACAATGGGTCTGACTGAGGGCCTCCAGGAGAGAAGCCCAAGCAAGACGCGCCCCGAGGAGTGTCTTGCCACATGTCAGCACTCGGTCTGACTGAGCGCCTCCAGGAGAGAGGCCCAAGCAAGATGCGCCCCGAGGAGCGTCTTGCCACATGCCAACAATGGGTCTGACTGAGGGCCTCCAGGAGAGAAGCCCAAGCAAGACGCGCCCTGAGGAGCGTCTTGCTGCATGTCAGCACTCGGTCTGACTGAGCGCCTCCAGGAGAGAGGCCCAAGCAAGACGCGCCCCGAGGAGCGTCTTGCCACATGTCAACAATGGGTCTGAATTTAGGGCCTCCAGGAGAGAAGCCCAAGCAAGACGCGCCCCGAGGAGCGTCTTGCCACATGTCAGCACTCTGTCTGTCTGTGCGCCTCCAGGAGAGAGGCCCAAGCAAGACGCGCCCCGAGGAGCGTCTTGCCACATGTCAACAATGAGTCTGACTGAGGGCCTCCAAGAGAGAAGCCCAAGCAAGACGCGCCCCGAGGAGCGTCTTGCCACATGTCAGCACTCGGTCTGACTGAACGCCTCCAGGAGAGAAGCCCCAGCAAGACGCGCCCCGAGGAGCGTCTTGTCACATGTCAACACTGGGTCTGACTGAGCGCCTCCAGGAGAGAAGCCCCAGCAAGACACGCCCCGAGGAGCGTCTGGCCACATGTCAGCACTCTGTCTGACTGTGCGCCTCCAGGAGAGAGGCCCCAAGCAAGACGCGCCCCGAGGAGCGTCTTGCCACGTGTCACACTGGGTCTGACTGAGCGTCTCCAGGAGAGAGGTCCAAGCAAGACTCGCCCCGAGGAGCGTCTTGCCACATGTAAGCACTGGGTCTGACTGAGCGCCTCCAGGAGAGAAGCCCCAGCAAGACGCGCCCCGAGGAGCGTCTTACCACATGTCAGCACTCGGTCTGACTGAACGCCTCCAGGAGAGAAGCCCAAGCAAGACGCGCCCCGAGGAGCTCCTTGCCACATGTCAGCACTCGGTCTGACTGAACGCCTCCAGGAGAGAAGCCCCAGCAAGACACACCCCGAGGAGCGTCTTGCCACATGTAAGCACTGGGTCTGACTGAGCGCCTCCAGGAGAGAGGCCCCAGCAAGACACGCCCCGAGGAGCGTCTTGCCTTATGTCAGCACTCGGTCTGACTGAGCGCCTCCAGGAGATAGGCCCAAGCAAGATGCGCCCCGAGGAGCGTCTTGCCACATGTCAACAATGGGTCTGACTGAGGACCTCCAGGAGAGAAGCCCAAGCAAGACGCACCCCGAGGAGCGTCTTGCCACATGTCAACAATGGGTCTGACTGAGCACCTCCAGGAGAGAGGCCCAAGCAAGACTCGCCCCGAGGAGCGTCTTGACACATGTCAACACTGGGGCTGACAGAGGGCCTCCAGGAGAGAGGCCCAAGCAAGATGCGCCCCGAGGAGCGTCTTGCCACATGTAAACAATGGGTCTGACTGAGGGCCTCCAGGAGAGAAGCCCAAGCAAGACGCGCCCCGAGGAGCGTCTTGCCACATGTCAGCACTCGGTCTGACTGAGCGCCTCCAGGAGAGAGGCCCCAGCAAGACGCGCCCCGAGGAGCGTCTGGCCACCAGTCAGCACTCTGTCTGACTGTGCGCCTCCAGGAGAGAGGCCCCAAGCAAGACGCGCCCCGAGGAGCATCTTGCCACATGTCAACAATGAGTCTGACTGAGGGCCTCCAGGAGAGAAGCCCAAGCAAGACGCGCCCCGAGGAGCGTCTTGCCACATGTCAGCACTCGGTCTGACTGAACGCCTCCAGGAGAGAAGCCCGAGCAAGACGCGCCCCGAGGAGCGTCTTGCCACATGTCAGCACTCAGTCTGACTGAGCTCCTCCAGGAGAGAGGCCCAAGCAAGACGCGCCCCGAGGAGCGTCTTGCCACATATCAACAATGGATCTGACTGAGGGCCTCCATGAGAGAAGCCCAAGCAAGACGCGCCCAGAGGAGCGTCTTGTCACATGTCACCACTGGGTCTGACTGAGCGCCTCCAGGAGAGAGGCCCATGCAAGACGCGCCCCGAGGAGCGTCTTGCCACATGTCACCACTGGGTCTGACTGAGCGCCTCCAGGAGAGAGGCCCAAGCAAGACGCGCCCCGAGGAGCGTCTTGCCACATGTCAACAATGAGTCTGACTGAGGGCCTCCAGGAGAGAAGCTCAAGCAAGACGCGTCCCGAGGAGCGTCTTGCAACATGTCAGCACTCGGTCTGACTGAACGCCTCCAGGAGAGAAGCCCCAGCAAGACGCGCCCCGAGGAGCGTCTTGCCACATGTCAACAATGGGTCTGACTGAGGGCCTCCAGGAGAGAAGCCCAAGCAAGATGCGCCCAAAGGAGCGTCTTGCCACATGTAAACAATGGGTCTGACTGAGGGCCTCCAGGAGAGAAGCCCAAGCAAGACGCGCCCCGAGGAGCGTCTTGCCACGTGTCAACACTGGGTCTGACTGAGCGTCTCCAGGAGAGAGGCCCAAGCAAGACGCGCCCCGAGGAGCGTCTTGCCACATGTCAGCACTGGGTCTGACTGAGCGCCTCCAGGAGAGAGGCCCAAGCAAGACGCGCCCCGAGGAGCGTCTTTCCACATGTAAGCACTGGGTCTGACTGAGCGCCTCCAGGAGAGAAGCCCCAGCAAGACGCGCCCCGAGGAGCGTCTTACCACATGTCAGCACTCGGTCTGACTGAACGCCTCCAGGAGAGAAGCCCAAGCAAGACGCGCCCCGAGGAGCGTCTTGCCACATGTCAGCACTCGGTCTGACTGAACGCCTCCAGGAGAGAAGCCCCAGCAAGACACGCCCCGAGGAGCGTCTTGCCACATGTAAGCACTGGGTCTGACTGAGCGCCTCCAGGAGAGAGGCCCAGCAAGACGCGCCCCGAGGAGCGTCTTGCCTTATGTCAGCACTCGGTCTGACTGAGGGCCTCCAGGAGAGAAGCCCAAGCAAGACGCGCCCCGAGGAGCGTCTTGCCACATGTCAGCACTCGGTCTGACTGAGCGACTCCAGGAGAGAGGCCCAAGCAAGACGCACCCCGAGGAGCGTCTTGACACATGTCAACACTGGGGCTGACAGAGGGCCTCCAGGAGAGAGGCCCAAGCAAGATGCGCCCCGAGGAGCGTCTTGCCACATGTAAACAATGGGTCTGACTGAGGGCCTCCAGGAGAGAAGCCCAAGCAAGACGCGCCCCGAGGAGCGTCTTGCCACATGTCAGCACTCGGTCTGACTGAGCGCCTCCAGGAGAGAGGCCCCAGCAAGACGCGCCCCGAGGAGCGTCTGGCCACCAGTCAGCACTCTGTCTGACTGTGCGCCTCCAGGAGAGAGGCCCCAAGCAAGACGCGCCCCGAGGAGCATCTTGCCACATGTCAACAATGAGTCTGACTGAGGGCCTCCAGGAGAGAAGCCCAAGCAAGACGCGCCCCGAGGAGCGTCTTGCCACATGTCAGCACTCGGTCTGACTGAACGCCTCCAGGAGAGAAGCCCGAGCAAGACGCGCCCCGAGGAGCGTCTTGCCACATGTCAGCACTCAGTCTGACTGAGCTCCTCCAGGAGAGAGGCCCAAGCAAGACGCGCCCCGAGGAGCGTCTTGCCACATATCAACAATGGATCTGACTGAGGGCCTCCATGAGAGAAGCCCAAGCAAGACGCGCCCAGAGGAGCGTCTTGTCACATGTCACCACTGGGTCTGACTGAGCGCCTCCAGGAGAGAGGCCCATGCAAGACGCGCCCCGAGGAGCGTCTTGCCACATGTCACCACTGGGTCTGACTGAGCGCCTCCAGGAGAGAGGCCCAAGCAAGACGCGCCCCGAGGAGCGTCTTGCCACATGTCAACAATGAGTCTGACTGAGGGCCTCCAGGAGAGAAGCTCAAGCAAGACGCGTCCCGAGGAGCGTCTTGCAACATGTCAGCACTCGGTCTGACTGAACGCCTCCAGGAGAGAAGCCCCAGCAAGACGCGCCCCGAGGAGCGTCTTGCCACATGTCAACAATGGGTCTGACTGAGGGCCTCCAGGAGAGAAGCCCAAGCAAGATGCGCCCAAAGGAGCGTCTTGCCACATGTAAACAATGGGTCTGACTGAGGGCCTCCAGGAGAGAAGCCCAAGCAAGACGCGCCCCGAGGAGCGTCTTGCCACGTGTCAACACTGGGTCTGACTGAGCGTCTCCAGGAGAGAGGCCCAAGCAAGACGCGCCCCGAGGAGCGTCTTGCCACATGTCAGCACTGGGTCTGACTGAGCGCCTCCAGGAGAGAGGCCCAAGCAAGACGCGCCCCGAGGAGCGTCTTGCCACATGTAAGCACTGGGTCTGACTGAGCGCCTCCAGGAGAGAAGCCCCAGCAAGACGCGCCCCGAGGAGCGTCTTACCACATGTCAGCACTCGGTCTGACTGAACGCCTCCAGGAGAGAAGCCCAAGCAAGACGCGCCCCGAGGAGCGTCTTGCCACATGTCAGCACTCGGTCTGACTGAACGCCTCCAGGAGAGAAGCCCCAGCAAGACACGCCCCGAGGAGCGTCTTGCCACATGTAAGCACTGGGTCTGACTGAGCGCCTCCAGGAGAGAGGCCCAGCAAGACGCGCCCCGAGGAGCGTCTTGCCTTATGTCAGCACTCGGTCTGACTGAGGGCCTCCAGGAGAGAAGCCCAAGCAAGACGCGCCCCGAGGAGCGTCTTGCCACATGTCAGCACTCGGTCTGACTGAGCGACTCCAGGAGAGAGGCCCAAGCAAGACGCACCCCGAGGAGCGTCTTGACACATGTCAACACTGGGGCTGACAGAGGGCCTCCAGGAGAGAGGCCCAAGCAAGATGCGCCCCGAGGAGCGTCTTGCCACATGTCAACAATGGGTCTGACTGAGGGCCTCCAGGAGAGAAGCCCCAGCAAGACGCGCCCCGAGGAGCGTCTTGCCACATGTCAACAATGAGTCTGACTGAGGGCCTCCAGGAGAGAAGCCCAAGCAAGACGCGCCCCGAGGAGCGTCTTGCCACATGTCAGCACTCGGTCTGACTGAACGCCTCCAGGAGAGAAGCCCCAGCAAGACGCGCCCCGAGGAGCGTCTTGTCACATGTCAACACTGGGTCTGACTGAGCGCCTCCAGGAGAGAAGCCCCAGCAAGACGCGCCCCGAGGAGCGTCTGGCCACATGTCAGCACTCTGTCTGACTGTGCGCCTCCAGGAGAGAGGCCCAAGCAAGACGCGCCCCGAGGAGCGTCTTGCCACATGTCAACAATGGGTCTGAATTTAGGGCCTCCAGGAGAGAAGCCCAAGCAAGACGCGCCCCGAGGAGCGTCTTGCCACATGTCAGCACTCTGTCTGTCTGTGCGCCTCCAGGAGAGAGGCCCAAGCAAGACGCGCCCCGAGGAGCGTCTTGCCACATGTCAACAATGAGTCTGACTGAGGGCCTCCAAGAGAGAAGCCCAAGCAAGACGCGCCCCGAGGAGCGTCTTGCCACATGTCAGCACTCGGTCTGACTGAACGCCTCCAGGAGAGAAGCCCCAGCAAGACGCGCCCCGAGGAGCGTCTTGTCACATGTCAACACTGGGTCTGACTGAGCGCCTCCAGGAGAGAAGCCCCAGCAAGACACGCCCCGAGGAGCGTCTGGCCACATGTCAGCACTCTGTCTGACTGTGCGCCTCCAGGAGAGAGGCCCCAAGCAAGACGCGCCCCGAGGAGCGTCTTGCCACGTGTCACACTGGGTCTGACTGAGCGTCTCCAGGAGAGAGGTCCAAGCAAGACTCGCCCCGAGGAGCGTCTTGCCACATGTAAGCACTGGGTCTGACTGAGCGCCTCCAGGAGAGAAGCCCCAGCAAGACGCGCCCCGAGGAGCGTCTTACCACATGTCAGCACTCGGTCTGACTGAACGCCTCCAGGAGAGAAGCCCAAGCAAGACGCGCCCCGAGGAGCTCCTTGCCACATGTCAGCACTCGGTCTGACTGAACGCCTCCAGGAGAGAAGCCCCAGCAAGACACACCCCGAGGAGCGTCTTGCCACATGTAAGCACTGGGTCTGACTGAGCGCCTCCAGGAGAGAGGCCCCAGCAAGACACGCCCCGAGGAGCGTCTTGCCTTATGTCAGCACTCGGTCTGACTGAGCGCCTCCAGGAGATAGGCCCAAGCAAGATGCGCCCCGAGGAGCGTCTTGCCACATGTCAACAATGGGTCTGACTGAGGACCTCCAGGAGAGAAGCCCAAGCAAGACGCACCCCGAGGAGCGTCTTGCCACATGTCAACAATGGGTCTGACTGAGCACCTCCAGGAGAGAGGCCCAAGCAAGACTCGCCCCGAGGAGCGTCTTGACACATGTCAACACTGGGGCTGACAGAGGGCCTCCAGGAGAGAGGCCCAAGCAAGATGCGCCCCGAGGAGCGTCTTGCCACATGTAAACAATGGGTCTGACTGAGGGCCTCCAGGAGAGAAGCCCAAGCAAGACGCGCCCCGAGGAGCGTCTTGCCACATGTCAGCACTCGGTCTGACTGAGCGCCTCCAGGAGAGAGGCCCCAGCAAGACGCGCCCCGAGGAGCGTCTGGCCACCAGTCAGCACTCTGTCTGACTGTGCGCCTCCAGGAGAGAGGCCCCAAGCAAGACGCGCCCCGAGGAGCATCTTGCCACATGTCAACAATGAGTCTGACTGAGGGCCTCCAGGAGAGAAGCCCAAGCAAGACGCGCCCCGAGGAGCGTCTTGCCACATGTCAGCACTCGGTCTGACTGAACGCCTCCAGGAGAGAAGCCCGAGCAAGACGCGCCCCGAGGAGCGTCTTGCCACATGTCAGCACTCAGTCTGACTGAGCTCCTCCAGGAGAGAGGCCCAAGCAAGACGCGCCCCGAGGAGCGTCTTGCCACATATCAACAATGGATCTGACTGAGGGCCTCCATGAGAGAAGCCCAAGCAAGACGCGCCCAGAGGAGCGTCTTGTCACATGTCACCACTGGGTCTGACTGAGCGCCTCCAGGAGAGAGGCCCATGCAAGACGCGCCCCGAGGAGCGTCTTGCCACATGTCACCACTGGGTCTGACTGAGCGCCTCCAGGAGAGAGGCCCAAGCAAGACGCGCCCCGAGGAGCGTCTTGCCACATGTCAACAATGAGTCTGACTGAGGGCCTCCAGGAGAGAAGCTCAAGCAAGACGCGTCCCGAGGAGCGTCTTGCAACATGTCAGCACTCGGTCTGACTGAACGCCTCCAGGAGAGAAGCCCCAGCAAGACGCGCCCCGAGGAGCGTCTTGCCACATGTCAACAATGGGTCTGACTGAGGGCCTCCAGGAGAGAAGCCCAAGCAAGATGCGCCCAAAGGAGCGTCTTGCCACATGTAAACAATGGGTCTGACTGAGGGCCTCCAGGAGAGAAGCCCAAGCAAGACGCGCCCCGAGGAGCGTCTTGCCACGTGTCAACACTGGGTCTGACTGAGCGTCTCCAGGAGAGAGGCCCAAGCAAGACGCGCCCCGAGGAGCGTCTTGCCACATGTCAGCACTGGGTCTGACTGAGCGCCTCCAGGAGAGAGGCCCAAGCAAGACGCGCCCCGAGGAGCGTCTTGCCACATGTAAGCACTGGGTCTGACTGAGCGCCTCCAGGAGAGAAGCCCCAGCAAGACGCGCCCCGAGGAGCGTCTTACCACATGTCAGCACTCGGTCTGACTGAACGCCTCCAGGAGAGAAGCCCAAGCAAGACGCGCCCCGAGGAGCGTCTTGCCACATGTCAGCACTCGGTCTGACTGAACGCCTCCAGGAGAGAAGCCCCAGCAAGACACGCCCCGAGGAGCGTCTTGCCACATGTAAGCACTGGGTCTGACTGAGCGCCTCCAGGAGAGAGGCCCAGCAAGACGCGCCCCGAGGAGCGTCTTGCCTTATGTCAGCACTCGGTCTGACTGAGGGCCTCCAGGAGAGAAGCCCAAGCAAGACGCGCCCCGAGGAGCGTCTTGCCACATGTCAGCACTCGGTCTGACTGAGCGACTCCAGGAGAGAGGCCCAAGCAAGACGCACCCCGAGGAGCGTCTTGACACATGTCAACACTGGGGCTGACAGAGGGCCTCCAGGAGAGAGGCCCAAGCAAGATGCGCCCCGAGGAGCGTCTTGCCACATGTCAACAATGGGTCTGACTGAGGGCCTCCAGGAGAGAAGCCCCAGCAAGACGCGCCCCGAGGAGCGTCTTGCCACATGTCAACAATGAGTCTGACTGAGGGCCTCCAGGAGAGAAGCCCAAGCAAGACGCGCCCCGAGGAGCGTCTTGCCACATGTCAGCACTCGGTCTGACTGAACGCCTCCAGGAGAGAAGCCCCAGCAAGACGCGCCCCGAGGAGCGTCTTGTCACATGTCAACACTGGGTCTGACTGAGCGCCTCCAGGAGAGAAGCCCCAGCAAGACGCGCCCCGAGGAGCGTCTGGCCACATGTCAGCACTCTGTCTGACTGTGCGCCTCCAGGAGAGAGGCCCCAAGCAAGACGCGCCCCGAGGAGCGTCTTGCCACGTGTCAACACTGGGTCTGACTGAGCGTCTCCAGGAGAGAGGCCCAAGCAAGACGCGCCCCGAGGAGCGTCTTGCCACATGTCACCACTGGGTCTGACTGAGCGCCTCCAGGAGAGAGGCCCAAGCAAGACGCGCCCCGAGGAGCGTCTTGCCACATGTAAGCACTGGGTCTGACTGAGCGCCTCCAGGAGAGAAGCCCCAGCAAGACGCGCCCCGAGGAGCGTCTTACCACATGTCAGCACTCGGTCTGACTGAACGCCTCCAGGAGAGAAGCCCAAGCAAGACGCGCCCCGAGGAGCTCCTTGCCACATGTCAGCACTCGGTCTGACTGAACGCCTCCAGGAGAGAAGCCCCAGCAAGACACACCCCGAGGAGCGTCTTGCCACATGTAAGCACTGGGTCTGACTGAGCGACTCCAGGAGAGAGGCCCAAGCAAGACGCGCCCCGAGGAGCGTCTTGCCACATGTCACCACTGGGTCTGACTGAGCGCCTCCAGGAGAGAGGCCCAAGCAAGACGCGCCCCGAGGAGCGTCTTGCCACATGTCAACAATGAGTCTGACTGAGGGCCTCCAGGAGAGAAGCCCAAGCAAAACGCGTCCCGAGGAGCGTCTTGCAACATGTCAGCACTCGGTCTGACTGAACGCCTCCAGGAGAGAAGCCCCAGCAAGACGCGCCCCGAGGAGCGTCTTGCCACATGTCAACAATGGGTCTGACTGAGGGCCTCCAGGAGAGAAGCCCAAGCAAGATGCGCCCAAAGGAGCGTCTTGCCACATGTAAACAATGGGTCTGACTGAGGGCCTCCAGGAGAGAAGCCCAAGCAAGACGCGCCCCGAGGAGCGTCTTGCCACGTGTCAACACTGGGTCTGACTGAGCGTCTCCAGGAGAGAGGCCCAAGCAAGACGCGCCCCGAGGAGCGTCTTGCCACACGTCAGCACTGGGTCTGACTGAGCGCCTCCAGGAGAGAGGCCCAAGCAAGACGCGCCCCGAGGAGCGTCTTGCCACATGTAAGCACTGGGTCTGACTGAGCGCCTCCAGGAGAGAAGCCCCAGCAAGACGCGCCCCGAGGAGCGTCTTACCACATGTCAGCACTCGGTCTGACTGAACGCCTCCAGGAGAGAAGCCCAAGCAAGACGCGCCCCGAGGAGGGTCTTGCCACATGTCAGCACTCGGTCTGACTGAACGCCTCCAGGAGAGAAGCCCCAGCAAGACACGCCCCGAGGAGCGTCTTGCCACATGTAAGCACTGGGTCTGACTGAGCGCCTCCAGGAGAGAGGCCCAGCAAGACGCTCCCCGAGGAGCGTCTTGCCTTATGTCAGCACTCGGTCTGACTGAGGGCCTCCAGGAGAGAAGCCCAAGCAAGACGCGCCCCGAGGAGCGTCTTGCCACATGTCAGCACTCGGTCTGACTGAGCGACTCCAGGAGAGAGGCCCAAGCAAGACACACCCCGAGGAGCGTCTTGACACATGTCAACACTGGGGCTGACAGAGGGCCTCCAGGAGAGAGGCCCAAGCAAGATGCGCCCCGAGGAGCGTCTTGCCACATGTCAACAATGGGTCTGACTGAGGGCCTCCAGGAGAGAAGCCCCAGCAAGACGCGCCCCGAGGAGCGTCTTGCCACATGTCAACAATGAGTCTGACTGAGGGCCTCCAGGAGAGAAGCCCAAGCAAGACGCGCCCCGAGGAGCGTCTTGCCACATGTCAGCACTCGGTCTGACTGAACGCCTCCAGGAGAGAAGCCCCAGCAAGACGCACCCCGAGGAGCGTCTTGTCACATGTCAACACTGGGTCTGACTGAGCGCCTCCAGGAGAGAAGCCCCAGCAAGACGCGCCCCGAGGAGCGTCTGGCCACATGTCAGCACTCTGTCTGACTGTGCGCCTCCAGGAGAGAGGCCCCAAGCAAGACGCGCCCCGAGGAGCGTCTTGCCACGTGTCAACACTGGGTCTGACTGAGCGTCTCCAGGAGAGAGGCCCAAGCAAGATGCGCCCCGAGGAGCGTCTTGCCACATGTCACCACTGGGTCTGACTGAGCGCCTCCAGGAGAGAGGCCCAAGCAAGACGCGTCCCGAGGAGCGTCTTGCCACATGTAAGCACTGGGTCTGACTGAGCGCCTCCAGGAGAGAAGCCCCAGCAAGACGCGCCCCGAGGAGCGTCTTACCACATGTCAGCACTCGGTCTGACTGAACGCCTCTTGGAGAGAAGCCCAAGCAAGACGCGCCCCGAGGAGCTCCTTGCCACATGTCAGCACTCGGTCTGACTGAACGCCTCCAGGAGAGAAGCCCCAGCAAGACACACCCCGAGGAGCGTCTTGCCACATGTAAGCACTGGGTCTGACTGAGCGCCTCCAGGAGAGAGGCCCCAGCAACACGCGCCCCGAGGAGCGTCTTGCCACATGTCAACAATGGGTCTGACTGAGGGCCTCCAGGAGAGAAGCCCAAGCAAGACGCACCCCGAGGAGCGTCTTGCCACATGTCAACAATGGGTCTGACTGAGGGCCTTTCAAGAGAGAAGCCCAAGCAAGACGCGCCCCGAGGAGCGTCTTGCACCATGTCAACACTGGGTCTGACTGAGCACCTCCAGGAGAGAGGCCCAAGCAAGACTCGCCGCGAGGAGCGTCTTGACACATGTCAACACTGGGGCTGACAGAGGGCCTCCAGGAGAGAGGCCCAAGCAAGATGCGCCCCGAGGAGCGTCTTGCCACATGTAAACAATGGGTCTGACTGAGGGCCTCCAGGAGAGAAGCCCAAGCAAGACGCGCCCCGAGGAGCGTCTTGCCACATGTCAGCACTCGGTCTGACTGAGCGCCTCCAGGAGAGAGGACCCAGCAAGACGCGCCCCGAGGAGCGTCTGGCCACCAGTCAGCACTCTGTCTGACTGTGCGCCTCCAGGAGAGAGGCCCCAAGCAAGACGCGCCCCGAGGAGCATCTTGCCACATGTCAACAATGAGTCTGACTGAGGGCCTCCAGGAGAGAAGCCCAAGCAAGACGCGCCCAGAGGAGCGTCTTGTCACATGTCACCACTGGGTCTGACTGAGCGCCTCCAGGAGAGAGGCCCAAGCAAGACGCGCCCCGAGGAGCGTCTTGCCACATGTCACCACTGGGTCTGACTGAGCGCCTCCAGGAGAGAGGCCCAAGCAAGACGCGCCCCGAGGAGCGTCTTGCCACATGTCAACAATGAGTCTGACTGAGGGCCTCCAGGAGAGAAGCCCAAGCAAGACGCGCCCAGAGGAGCGTCTTGTCACATGTCACCACTGGGTCTGACTGAGCGCCTCCAGGAGAGAGGCCCAAGCAAGACGCGCCCCGAGGAGCGTCTTGCCACATGTAAGCACTGGGTCTGACTGAGCGCCTCCAGGAGAGAAGCCCCAGCAAGACGCGCCCCGAGGAGCGTCTTACCACATGTCAGCACTCGGTCTGACTGAACGCCTCCAGGAGAGAAGCCCAAGCAAGACGCGCCCCGAGGAGCGTCTTGCCACATGTCAGCACTCGGTCTGACTGAACGCCTCCAGGAGAGAAGCCCCAGCAAGACACGCCCCGAGGAGCGTCTTGCCACATGTAAGCACTGGGTCTGACTGAGCGCCTCCAGGAGAGAGGCCCAGCAAGACGCGCCCCGAGGAGCGTCTTGCCTTATGTCAGCACTCGGTCTGACTGAGGGCCTCCAGGAGAGAAGCCCAAGCAAGACGCGCCCCGAGGAGCGTCTTGCCACATGTCAGCACTCGGTCTGACTGAGCGACTCCAGGAGAAAGGCCCAAGCAAGACGCACCCCGAGGAGCGTCTTGACACATGTCAACACTGGGGCTGACAGAGGGCCTCCAGGAGAGAGGCCCAAGCAAGATGCGCCCCGAGGAGCGTCTTGCCACAAGTCAACAATGGGTCTGACTGAGGGCCTCCAGGAGAGAAGCCCAAGCAAGACGCGCCCCGAGGAGCGTCTTGCCACATGTCAGCACTCAGTCTGACTAAGCGCCTCCAGGAGAGAGGCCCAAGCAAGACGTGCCCCGAGGAGCGTCTTGCCACATATCAACAATGGGTCTGACTGAGGGCCTCCATGAGAGAAGCCCAAGCAAGACGCGCCCCGAGGAGCGTCTTGTCACGTGTCAACACTGGGTCTGACTGAGCGTCTCCAGGAGAGAGGCCCCAGCAAGACGCGCCCCGAGGAGCGTCTTGCCTTATGTCAGCACTCGGTCTGACTGAGCGCCTCCAGGAGAGAGGCCCAAGCAACACGCGCCCCGAGGAGCGTCTTGCCACATGTCAACAATGGGTCTGACTGAGGGCCTCCAGGAGAGAAGCCCAAGCAAGACGCGCCCCGAGGAGAGTCTTGCCACATGTCAACAATGGGTCTGACTGAGTGCCTCCAGGAGAGAAGCCCAAGCAAGACGCGCCCCGAGGAGCGTCTTGCCACATGTCAACAATGGGTCTGACTGAGGGCCTCCAAGAGAGAAGCCCAAGCAAGACGCGCCCCGAGGAGCGTCTTGCCACATGTAAGCACTCGGTCTGACTGAGCGCCTCCAGGAGAGAGGCCCAAGCAAGACGCGCCCCGAGGAGCGTCTTGCCACATATCAACAATGGGTCTGACTGAGGGCCTCCATGAGAGAAGCCCAAGCAAGATGCGCCCCGAGGAGCGTCTTGTCACATGTCACCACTGGGTCTGACTGAGCGCCTCCAGGAGAGAGGCCCAAGCAAGACGCGCCCCGAGGAGCGTCTGGTCACATGTCACCACTGGGTCTGACTGAGCGCCTCCAGGAGAGAGGCCCAAGCAAAACGCGCCCCGAGGAGCGTCTTGCCACATGTCAACAATGAGTCTGACTGAGGGCCTCGAGGAGAGACGCCCAAGCAAGACGCGTCCCGAGGAGAGTCTTGCCACATGTCGGCACTCGGTCTGACTGAACGCCTCTAGGAGAGAAGCCCCAGCAAGACGCGCCCCGAGGAGCGTCTTGCCACAATTCAACAATGGGTCTGACTGAGGGCCTCCATGAGAGAAGCCCAAGCAAGACGCGCCCCGAGGAGCGTCTTGTCACATGTCACCACTGGGTCTGACTGAGCGCCTCCTGGAGAGATGCCCAAGCAAGACGCGCCCCGAGGAGCGTCTTGCCACATGTAAGCACTGGGTCTGACTGAGCGCCTCCAGGAGAGAGGCCCCAGCAAGACGCGCCGCGAGGAGCATCTTGCCTTATGTCAGCACTCGGTCTGACTGAGCGCCTCCAGGAGAGAGGCCCAAGCAAGACGCGCCCCGAGGAGCGTCTTGCCACATGTAAGCACTGGGTCTGACTGAGCGCCTCCAGGAGAGAGGCCCCAGCAAGACGCGCCCCGAGGAGCGTCTTGCCACATGTCAGCACTCGGTCTGACTGAACGCCTCCAGGAGAGAGGCCCAAGCAAGACGCGCCCCGAGGAGCGTCTTGCCACATGTCAGCACTCGGTCTGACTGAGCGCCTCCAGGAGAGAGGCCCAAGCAAGACGCACCCCGAGCAGCGTCTTGACACATGTCAACACTGGGGCTGACAGAGGGCCTCCAGGAGAGAGGCCCCAGCAAGACGCGCCCCGAGGAGCGTCTTACCACATGTCAGCACTCGGTCTGACTGAACGCCTCCAGGAGAGAAGCCCAAGCAAGACGCACCCAGAGGAGCGTCTTGCCACGTGTCACCACTGGGTCTGATTGAGCGCCTCCAGGAGAGAGGCCACAGCAAGACGCGCCCCGAGGAGCATCTTGCCTTATGTCAGCACTCGGTCTGACTGAGCGCCTCCAGGAGAGAGGCCCAAGCAAGACGCGCCCCGAGGAGCATCTTGCCACATGTCAACAATGGGTCTGACAGAGGGCCCCCAGGAGAGAGGCCCAAGCAAGACGCGCCCCGAGGAGCGTCTTGCCACATGTCAACAATGGGTCTGACTGAGCGCCTCCAGGAGAGAAGCCCAAGCAAGACGCGCCCCGAGGAGCGTCTTGTCACATGTCAACACTGGGGCTGACAGAGGGCCTCCAGGAGAGAGGCCCCAGCAAGACGCGCCCCGAGGAGCGTCTTACCACATGTCAGCACTCGGTCTGACTGAACGCCTCCAGGAGAGAAGCCCAAGCAAGACGCGCCCAGAGGAGCGTCTTGCCACGTGTCACCACTGGGTCTGACTGAGCGCCTCCAGGAGAGAAGCCCCAGCAAGACGCACCCCGAGGAGCGTCTTGCCACATGTGACTACTCGGTCTGACTGTGCGCCTCCAGGAGAGAGGCCCAGGCAAGACGCACCCCGAGGAGCGTTTTGCCACATGTCAACACTGGGTCTGACTGAGGGCCTCCAGGAGAGAAGCCCAAGCAACACGCGCCCCGAGGAGCGTCTTGCCACATGTCAGCACCCGGTCCGACTGAGCGCCTCCAGGAGAGAGGCCAAAGCAAGATGCGCCCCGAGGAGCGTCTTGCCACATGTCAACAATGGGTCCGACTGAGGACCTCCAGGAGAGAAGCCCCAGCAAGACGCGCCCCGAGGAGCGTCTGGCCACATGTCAGCACTCTGTCTGACTGTGCGCCTCCAGGAGAGAGGCCCCAAGCAAGACGCGCCCCGAGGAGCGTCTTGCCACGTGTCAACACTGGGTCTGACTGAGCGTCTCCAGGAGAGAGGCCCAAGCAAGACGCGCCCCGAGGAGCGTCTTGCCACATGTCACCACTGGGTCTGACTGAGCGCCTCCAGGAGAGAGGCCCAAGCAAGACGCGCCCCGAGGAGCGTCTTGCCACATGTAAGCACTGGGTCTGACTGAGCGCCTCCAGGAGAGAAGCCCCAGCAAGACGCGCCCCGAGGAGCGTCTTACCACATGTCAGCACTCGGTCTGACTGAACGCCTCCAGGAGAGAAGCCCAAGCAAGACGCGCCCCGAGGAGCTCCTTGCCACATGTCAGCACTCGGTCTGACTGAACGCCTCCAGGAGAGAAGCCCCAGCAACACGCACCCCGAGGAGCGTCTTGCCAAATGTAAGCACTGGGTCTGACTGAGCGCCTCCAGGAGAGAGGCCCCAGCAAGACGCGCCCCGAGGAGCGTCTTGCCTTATGTTAGCACTCGGTCTGACTGAGCGCCTCCAGGAGAGAGGCCCAAGCAAGACGCGCCCTGAGGAGCGTCTTGCCACATGTCAACAATGGGTCTGACTGAGGGCCTCCAGGAGAGAAGCCCAAGCAAGACGCGCCCTGAGGAGCCTCTTGCCACATGTCAACAATGGGTCTGACTGAGGGCCTCCAAGAGAGAAGCCCAAGCAAGACGCGCCCCGAGGAGCTTCTTGCACCATGTCAACACTGGGTCTGACTGAGCACCTCCAGGAGAGAGGCCCAAGCAAGACTCGCCCCGAGGAGCGTCTTGACTCATGTCAACACTGGGGCTGACAGAGGGCCTCCAGGAGAGAGGCCCAAGCAAGATGCGCCCCGAGGAGCGTCTTGCCACATGTAAACAATGGGTCTGACTGAGGGCCTCCTGGAGAGAAGCCCAAGCAAGACGCGCCCCGAGGAGCGTCTTGCCTTATGTCAGCACTCGGTCTGACTGAGGGCCTCCAGGAGAGAAGCCCAAGCAAGACGCGCCCCGAGGAGCGTCTTGCCACATGTCAGCACTCGGTCTGACTGAGCGACTCCAGGAGAGAGGCCCAAGCAAGACACACCCCGAGGAGCGTCTTGACACATGTCAACACTGGGGCTGACAGAGGGCCTCCAGGAGAGAGGCCCAAGCAAGATGCGCCCCGAGGAGCGTCTTGCCACATGTCAACAATGGGTCTGACTGAGGGCCTCCAGGAGAGAAGCCCCAGCAAGACGCGCCCCGAGGAGCGTCTTGCCACATGTCAACAATGAGTCTGACTGAGGGCCTCCAGGAGAGAAGCCCAAGCAAGACGCGCCCCGAGGAGCGTCTTGCCACATGTCAGCACTCGGTCTGACTGAACGCCTCCAGGAGAGAAGCCCCAGCAAGACGCGCCCCGAGGAGCGTCTTGTCACATGTCAACACTGGGTCTGACTGAGCGCCTCCAGGAGAGAAGCCCCAGCAAGACGCGCCCCGAGGAGCGTCTGGCCACATGTCAGCACTCTGTCTGACTGTGCGCCTCCAGGAGAGAGGGCCCAAGCAAGACGCGCCCCGAGGAGCGTCTTGCCACGTCTCAACACTGGGTCTGACTGAGCGTCTCCAGGAGAGAGGCCCAAGCAAGACGCGCCCCGAGGAGCGTCTTGCCACATGTCACCACTGGGTCTGACTGAGCGCCTCCAGGAGAGAGGCCCAAGCAAGACGCGCCCCGAGGAGCGTCTTGCCACATGTAAGCACTGGGTCTGACTGAGCGCCTCCAGGAGAGAAGCCCCAGCAAGACGCGCCCCGAGGAGCGTCTTACCACATGTCAGCACTCGGTCTGACTGAACGCCTCCAGGAGAGAAGCCCAAGCAAGACGCGCCCCGAGGAGCTCCTTGCCACATGTCAGCACTCGGTCTGACTGAACGCCTCCAGGAGAGAAGCCCCAGCAAGACACACCCCGAGGAGCGTCTTGCCACATGTAAGCACTGGG
Source organism: Nothobranchius furzeri (assembly GCF_043380555.1). Taxonomy (NCBI): domain Eukaryota; kingdom Metazoa; phylum Chordata; class Actinopteri; order Cyprinodontiformes; family Nothobranchiidae; genus Nothobranchius; species Nothobranchius furzeri. Next base: position 12,750,284 of record NC_091753.1, on the reverse strand, counting down.
TCTGACTGAGCGCCTCCAGGAGAGAGGCCCCAGCAACACGCGCCCCGAGGAGCGTCTTGCCTTATGTCAGCACTCGGTCTGACTGAGCGCCTCCAGGAGATAGGCCCAAGCAAGACGCGCCCCGAGGAGCGTCTTGCCACATGTGAACAATGGGTCTGACTGAGGGCCTCCAGGAGAGAAGCCCAAGCAAGACGCACCCCGAGGAGCGTCTTGCCACATGTCAACAATGGGTCTGACTGAGGGCCTTTCAAGAGAGAAGCCCAAGCAAGACGCGCCCCGAGGAGCGTCTTGCACCATGTCAACACTGGGTCTGACTGAGCACCTCCAGGAGAGAGGCCCAAGCAAGACTCGCCGCGAGGAGCGTCTTGACACATGTCAACACTGGGGCTGACAGAGGGCCTCCAGGAGAGAGGCCCAAGCAAGATGCGCCCCGAGGAGCGTCTTGCCACATGTAAACAATGGGTCTGACTGAGGGCCTCCAGGAGAGAAGCCCACGCAAGACGCGCCCCGAGGAGCGTCTTGCCACATGTCAGCACTCGGTCTGACTGAGCGCCTCCAGGAGAGAGGCCCCAGCAAGACGCGCCCCGAGGAGCGTCTGGCCACCAGTCAGCACTCTGTCTGACTGTGCGCCTCCAGGAGAGAGGCCCCAAGCAAGACGCGCCCCGAGGAGCATCTTGCCACATGTCAACAATGAGTCTGACTGAGGGCCTCCAGGAGAGAAGCCCAAGCAAGAGGCGCCCAGAGGAGCGTCTTGTCACATGTCACCACTGGGTCTGACTGAGCGCCTCCAGGAGAGAGGCCCAAGCAAGACGCGCCCCGAGGAGCGTCTTGCCACATGTCACCACTGGGTCTGACTGAGCGCCTCCAGGAGAGAGGCCCAAGCAAGACGCGCCCCGAGGAGCGTCTTGCCACATGTCAACAATGAGTCTGACTGAGGGCCTCCAGGAGAGAAGCCCAAGCAAGACGCGCCCAGAGGAGCGTCTTGTCACATGTCACCACTGGGTCTGACTGAGCGCCTCCAGGAGAGAGGCCCAAGCAAGACGCGCCCCGAGGAGCGTCTTGCCACATGTAAGCACTGGGTCTGACTGAGCGCCTCCAGGAGAGAAGCCCCAGCAAGACGCGCCCCGAGGAGCGTCTTACCACATGTCAGCACTCGGTCTGACTGAACGCCTCCAGGAGAGAAGCCCAAGCAAGACGCGCCCCGAGGAGCGTCTTGCCACATGTCAGCACTCGGTCTGACTGAACGCCTCCAGGAGAGAAGCCCCAGCAAGACACGCCCCGAGGAGCGTCTTGCCACATGTAAGCACTGGGTCTGACTGAGCGCCTCCAGGAGAGAGGCCCAGCAAGACGCGCCCCGAGGAGCGTCTTGCCTTATGTCAGCACTCGGTCTGACTGAGGGCCTCCAGGAGAGAAGCCCAAGCAAGACGCGCCCCGAGGAGCGTCTTGCCACATGTCAGCACTCGGTCTGACTGAGCGACTCCAGGAGAAAGGCCCAAGCAAGACGCACCCCGAGGAGCGTCTTGACACATGTCAACACTGGGGCTGACAGAGGGCCTCCAGGAGAGAGGCCCAAGCAAGATGCGCCCCGAGGAGCGTCTTGCCACAAGTCAACAATGGGTCTGACTGAGGGCCTCCAGGAGAGAAGCCCAAGCAAGACGCGCCCCGAGGAGCGTCTTGCCACATGTCAGCACTCAGTCTGACTAAGCGCCTCCAGGAGAGAGGCCCAAGCAAGACGTGCCCCGAGGAGCGTCTTGCCACATATCAACAATGGGTCTGACTGAGGGCCTCCATGAGAGAAGCCCAAGCAAGACGCGCCCCGAGGAGCGTCTTGTCACGTGTCAACACTGGGTCTGACTGAGCGTCTCCAGGAGAGAGGCCCCAGCAAGACGCGCCCCGAGGAGCGTCTTGCCTTATGTCAGCACTCGGTCTGACTGAGCGCCTCCAGGAGAGAGGCCCAAGCAAGACGCGCCCCGAGGAGCGTCTTGCCACATGTCAACAATGGGTCTGACTGAGGGCCTCCAGGAGAGAAGCCCAAGCAAGACGCGCCCCGAGGAGAGTCTTGCCACATGTCAACAATGGGTCTGACTGAGGGCCTCCAGGAGAGAAGCCCAAGCAAGACGCGCCCCGAGGAGAGTCTTGCCACATGTCAACAATGGGTCTGACTGAGGGCCTCCAAGAGAGAAGCCCAAGCAAGACGCGCCCCGAGGAGCGTCTTGCACCATGTCAACACTGGGTCTGACTGAGCACCTCCAGGAGAGAGGCCCAAGCAAGACTCGCCCCGAGGAGCGTCTTGCCACATATCAACAATGGGTCTGACTGAGGGCCTCCATGAGAGAAGCCCAAGCAAGACGCGCCCCGAGGAGCGTCTTGCCACATGTAAGCACTCGGTCTGACTGAGCGCCTCCAGGAGAGAGGCCCAAGCAAGACGCGCCCCGAGGAGCGTCTTGCCACATATCAACAATGGGTCTGACTGAGGGCCTCCATGAGAGAAGCCCAAGCAAGATGCGCCCCGAGGAGCGTCTTGTCACATGTCACCACTGGGTCTGACTGAGCGCCTCCAGGAGAGAGGCCCAAGCAAGACGCGCCCCGAGGAGCGTCTGGTCACATGTCACCACTGGGTCTGACTGAGCGCCTCCAGGAGAGAGGCCCAAGCAAAACGCGCCCCGAGGAGCGTCTTGCCACATGTCAACAATGAGTCTGACTGAGGGCCTCGAGGAGAGACGCCCAAGCAAGACGCGTCCCGAGGAGAGTCTTGCCACATGTCGGCACTCGGTCTGACTGAACGCCTCTAGGAGAGAAGCCCCAGCAAGACGCGCCCCGAGGAGCGTCTTGCCACAATTCAACAATGGGTCTGACTGAGGGCCTCCATGAGAGAAGCCCAAGCAAGACGCGCCCCGAGGAGCGTCTTGTCACATGTCACCACTGGGTCTGACTGAGCGCCTCCTGGAGAGATGCCCAAGCAAGACGCGCCCCGAGGAGCGTCTTGCCACATGTAAGCACTGGGTCTGACTGAGCGCCTCCAGGAGAGAGGCCCCAGCAAGACGCGCCGCGAGGAGCATCTTGCCTTATGTCAGCACTCGGTCTGACTGAGCGCCTCCAGGAGAGAGGCCCAAGCAAGACGCGCCCCGAGGAGCGTCTTGCCACATGTAAGCACTGGGTCTGACTGAGCGCCTCCAGGAGAGAGGCCCCAGCAAGACGCGCCCCGAGGAGCGTCTTGCCACATGTCAGCACTCGGTCTGACTGAACGCCTCCAGGAGAGAGGCCCAAGCAAGACGCGCCCCGAGGAGCGTCTTGCCACATATCAGCACTCGGTCTGACTGAGCGCCTCCAGGAGAGAGGCCCAAGCAAGACGCACCCCGAGCAGCGTCTTGACACATGTCAACACTGGGGCTGACAGAGGGCCTCCAGGAGAGAGGCCCCAGCAAGACGCGCCCCGAGGAGCGTCTTACCACATGTCAGCACTCGGTCTGACTGAACGCCTCCAGGAGAGAAGCCCAAGCAAGACGCACCCAGAGGAGCGTCTTGCCACGTGTCACCACTGGGTCTGATTGAGCGCCTCCAGGAGAGAGGCCACAGCAAGACGCGCCCCGAGGAGCATCTTGCCTTATGTCAGCACTCGGTCTGACTGAGCGCCTCCAGGAGAGAGGCCCAAGCAAGACGCGCCCCGAGGAGCATCTTGCCACATGTCAACAATGGGTCTGACAGAGGGCCCCCAGGAGAGAGGCCCAAGCAAGACGCGCCCCGAGGAGCGTCTTGCCACATGTCAACAATGGGTCTGACTGAGCGCCTCCAGGAGAGAAGCCCAAGCAAGACGCGCCCCGAGGAGCGTCTTGTCACATGTCAACACTGGCGCTGACAGAGGGCCTCCAGGAAAGAGGCCCCAGCAAGACGCGCCCCGAGGAGCGTCTTACCACATGTCAGCACTCGGTCTGACTGAACGCCTCCAGGAGAGAAGCCCAAGCAAGACGCGCCCAGAGGAGCGTCTTGCCACGTGTCACCACTGGGTCTGACTGAGCGCCTCCAGGAGAGAAGCCCCAGCAAGACGCACCCCGAGGAGCGTCTTGCCACATGTGACTACTCGGTCTGACTGTGCGCCTCCAGGAGAGAGGCCCAGGCAAGACGCACCCCGAGGAGCGTTTTGCCACATGTCAACACTGGGTCTGACTGAGGGCCTCCAGGAGAGAAGCCCAAGCAACACGCGCCCCGAGGAGCGTCTTGCCACATGTCAGCACCCGGTCCGACTGAGCGCCTCCAGGAGAGAGGCCAAAGCAAGATGCGCCCCGAGGAGCGTCTTGCCACATGTCAACAATGGGTCCGACTGAGGGCCTCCAGGAGAGAAGCCCCAGCAAGACGCGCCCCGAGGAGCGTCTGGCCACATGTCAGCACTCTGTCTGACTGTGCGCCTCCAGGAGAGAGGCCCCAAGCAAGACGCGCCCCGAGGAGCGTCTTGCCACGTGTCAACACTGGGTCTGACTGAGCGTCTCCAGGAGAGAGGCCCAAGCAAGACGCGCCCCGAGGAGCGTCTTGCCACATGTCACCACTGGGTCTGACTGAGCACCTCCAGGAGAGAGGCCCAAGCAAGACGCGTCCCGAGGAGCGTCTTGCCACATGTAAGCACTGGGTCTGACTGAGCGCCTCCAGGAGAGAAGCCCCAGCAAGACGCGCCCCGAGGAGCGTCTTACCACATGTCAGCACTCGGTCTGACTGAACGCCTCCAGGAGAGAAGCCCCAGCAAGACGCGCCCCGAGGAGCGTCTTACCACATGTCACCACTGGGTCTGACTGAGCACCTCCAGGAGAGAGGCCCAAGCAAGACGCGTCCCGAGGAGCGTCTTGCCACATGTCAACAATGGGTCTGACTGAGGGCCTCCAGGAGAGAAGCCCAAGCAAGACGCGCCCTGAGGAGCGTCTTGCCACATGTCAACAATGGGTCTGACTGAGGGCCTCCAAGAGAGAAGCCCAAGCAAGACGCGCCCCGAGGAGCTTCTTGCACCATGTCAACACTGGGTCTGACTGAGCACCTCCAGGAGAGAGGCCCAAGCAAGACTCGCCCCGAGGAGCGTCTTGACTCATGTCAACACTGGGGCTGACAGAGGGCCTCCAGGAGAGAGGCCCAAGCAAGATGCGCCCCGAGGAGCGTCTTGCCACATGTAAACAATGGGTCTGACTGAGGGCCTCCTGGAGAGAAGCCCAAGCAAGACGCGCCCCGAGGAGCGTCTTGCCACATGTCAGCACCCGGTCCGACTGAGCGCCTCCAGGAGAGAGGCCAAAGCAAGATGCGCCCCGAGGAGCGTCTTGCCACATGTCAACAATGGGTCCGACTGAGGGCCTCCAGGAGAGAAGCCCCAGCAAGACGCGCCCCGAGGAGCGTCTGGCCACATGTCAGCACTCTGTCTGACTGTGCGCCTCCAGGAGAGAGGCCCCAAGCAAGACGCGCCCCGAGGAGCGTCTTGCCACGTGTCAACACTGGGTCTGACTGAGCGTCTCCAGGAGAGAGGCCCAAGCAAGACGCGCCCCGAGGAGCGTCTTGCCACATGTCACCACTGGGTCTGACTGAGCACCTCCAGGAGAGAGGCCCAAGCAAGACGCGTCCCGAGGAGCGTCTTGCCACATGTAAGCACTGGGTCTGACTGAGCGCCTCCAGGAGAGAAGCCCCAGCAAGACGCGCCCCGAGGAGCGTCTTACCACATGTCAGCACTCGGTCTGACTGAACGCCTCCAGGAGAGAAGCCCCAGCAAGACGCGCCCCGAGGAGCGTCTTACCACATGTCACCACTGGGTCTGACTGAGCACCTCCAGGAGAGAGGCCCAAGCAAGACGCGTCCCGAGGAGCGTCTTGCCACATGTCAACAATGGGTCTGACTGAGGGCCTCCAGGAGAGAAGCCCAAGCAAGACGCGCCCTGAGGAGCGTCTTGCCACATGTCAACAATGGGTCTGACTGAGGGCCTCCAAGAGAGAAGCCCAAGCAAGACGCGCCCCGAGGAGCTTCTTGCACCATGTCAACACTGGGTCTGACTGAGCACCTCCAGGAGAGAGGCCCAAGCAAGACTCGCCCCGAGGAGCGTCTTGACTCATGTCAACACTGGGGCTGACAGAGGGCCTCCAGGAGAGAGGCCCAAGCAAGATGCGCCCCGAGGAGCGTCTTGCCACATGTAAACAATGGGTCTGACTGAGGGCCTCCTGGAGAGAAGCCCAAGCAAGACGCGCCCCGAGGAGCGTCTTGCCACATGTCAGCACTCGGTCTGACTGAGCGCCTCCAGGAGAGAGGCCCCAGCAAGACGCGCCCCGAGGAGCGTCTGGCCACATGTCAGCACTCTGTCTGACTGTGCGCCTCCAGGAGAGAGGCCCCAAGCAAGACGCGCCCCGAGGAGCATCTTGCCACATGTCAACAATGAGTCTGACTGAGGGCCTCCAGGAGAGAAGCCCAAGGAAGACGCGCCCCGAGGAGCGTCTTGCCACATGTCAGCACTCGGTCTGACTGAACGCCTCCAGGAGAGAAGCCCCAGCAAGACGCGCCCCGAGGAGCGTCTTGCCACATGTCAGCACTCGGTCTGACTGAGATCCTCCAGGAGAGAGGCCCAAGCAAGACGCCCCCCGAGGAGAGTCTTGCCACATATAGACAATGGATCTGACTGAGGGCCTCCATGAGAGAAGGCCAAGCAAGATGCGCCCCGAGGAGCGTCTTGTCACATGTCACCACTGGGTCTGACTGAGCTCCTCCAGGAGAGAAGCCCCAGCAAGACGCGCCCCGAGGAGCGTCTTACCACATGTCAGCACTCGGCCTGACTGAACGCCTCCAGGAGAGAAGCCCAAGCAAGACGCGCCCCGAGGAGCTCCTTGCCACATGTCAGCACTAGGTCTGACTGAACGCCTCCAGGAGAGAAGCCCCAGCAAGACACACCCCGAGGAGCGTCTTGCCACATGTAAGCACTGGGTCTGACTGAGCGCCTCCAGGAGAGAGGCCCCAGCAAGACGCGCACCGAGGAGCGTCTTGCCACATGTCAGCACTCAGTCTGACTAAGCGCCTCCAGGAGAGAGGCCCAAGCAAGACGTGCCCCGAGGAGCGTCTTGCCACATATCAACAATGGGTCTGACTGAGGGCCTCCATGAGAGAAGCCCAAGCAAGACGCGCCCCGAGGAGCGTCTTGTCACGTGTCAACACTGGGTCTGACTGAGCGTCTCCAGGAGAGAGGCCCCAGCAAGACGCGCCCCGAGGAGCGTCTTGCCTTATGTCAGCACTCGGTCTGACTGAGCGCCTCCAGGAGAGAGGCCCAAGCAAGACGCGCCCCGAGGAGCGTCTTGCACCATGTCAACACTGGGTCTGACTGAGCACCTCCAGGAGAGAGGCCCAAGCAAGACTCGCCCCGAGGAGCGTCTTGCCACATATCAACAATGGGTCTGACTGAGGGCCTCCATGAGAGAAGCCCAAGCAAGACGCCCCCCGAGGAGCGTCTTGCCACATGTAAGCACTCGGTCTGACTGAGTGCCTCCAGGAGAGAGGCCCAAGCAAGACGCGCCCCGAGGAGCGTCTTGCCACATATCAACAATGGGTCTGACTGAGGGCCTCCATGAGAGAAGCCCAAGCAAGATGCGCCCCGAGGAGCGTCTTGTCACATGTCACCACTGGGTCTGACTGAGCGCCTCCAGGAGAGAGGCCCAAGCAAGACGCGCCCCGAGGAGCGTCTGGTCACATGTCACCACTGGGTCTGACTGAGAGCCTCCAGGAGAGAGGCCCAAGCAAAACGCGCCCCGAGGAGCGTCTTGCCACATGTCAACAATGAGTCTGACTGAGGGCCTCGAGGAGAGACGCCCAAGCAAGACGCGTCCCGAGGAGAGTCTTGCCACATGTCGGCACTCGGTCTGACTGAACGCCTCTAGGAGAGAAGCCCCAGCAAGACGCGCCCCGAGGAGCGTCTTGCCACAATTCAACAATGGGTCTGACTGAGGGCCTCCATGAGAGAAGCCCAAGCAAGACGCGCCCCGAGGAGCGTCTTGTCACATGTCACCACTGGGTCTGACTGAGCGCCTCCTGGAGAGATTCCCAAGCAAGACGCGCCCCGAGGAGCGTCTTGCCACATGTAAGCACTGGGTCTGACTGAGCGCCTCCAGGAGAGAGGCCCCAGCAAGACGCGCCGCGAGGAGCATCTTGCCTTATGTCAGCACTCGGTCTGACTGAGCGCCTCCAGGAGAGAGGCCCAAGCAAGACGCGCCCCGAGGAGCGTCTTGCCACATGTAAGCACTGGGTCTGACTGAGCGCCTCCAGGAGAGAGGCCCCAGCAAGACGCGCCCCGAGGAGCGTCTTGCCACATGTCAGCACTCGGTCTGACTGAACGCCTCCAGGAGAGAGGCCCAAGCAAGACGCGCCCCGAGGAGCGTCTTGCCACATGTCAGCACTCGGTCTGACTGAGCGCCTCCAGGAGAGAGGCCCAAGCAAGACGCACCCCGAGCAGCGTCTTGACACATGTCAACACTGGGGCTGACAGAGGGCCTCCAGGAGAGAGGCCCCAGCAAGACGCGCCCCGAGGAGCGTCTTACCACATGTCAGCACTCGGTCTGACTGAACGCCTCCAGGAGAGAAGCCCAAGCAAGACGCACCCAGAGGAGCGTCTTGCCACGTGTCACCACTGGGTCTGATTGAGCGCCTCCAGGAGAGAGGCCACAGCAAGACGCGCCCCGAGGAGCATCTTGCCTTATGTCAGCACTCGGTCTGACTGAGCGCCTCCAGGAGAGAGGCCCAAGCAAGACGCGCCCCGAGGAGCATCTTGCCACATGTCAGCACTCGGTCTGACTGAGCGACTCCAGGAGAGAGGCCCAAGCAAGACGCACCCCGAGGAGCGTCTTGACACATGTCAACACTGGGTCTGACTGAGCACCTCCAGGAGAGAGGCCCAAGCAAGACTCGCCCCGAGGAGCGTCTTGCCACATATCAACAATGGGTCTGACTGAGGGCCTCCATGAGAGAAGCCCAAGCAAGACGCCCCCCGAGGAGCGTCTTGCCACATGTAAGCACTCGGTCTGACTGAGCGCCTCCAGGAGAGAGGCCCAAGCAAGACGCGCCCCGAGGAGCGTCTTGCCACATATCAACAATGGGTCTGACTGAGGGCCTCCATGAGAGAAGCCCAAGCAAGATGCGCCCCGAGGAGCGTCTTGTCACATGTCACCACTGGGTCTGACTGAGCGCCTCCAGGAGAGAGGCCCAAGCAAGACGCGCCCCGAGGAGCGTCTGGTCACATGTCACCACTGGGTCTGACTGAGCGCCTCCAGGAGAGAGGCCCAAGCAAAACGCGCCCCGAGGAGCGTCTTGCCACATGTCAACAATGAGTCTGACTGAGGGCCTCGAGGAGAGACGCCCAAGCAAGACGCGTCCCGAGGAGAGTCTTGCCACATGTCGGCACTCGGTCTGACTGAACGCCTCTAGGAGAGAAGCCCCAGCAAGACGCGCCCCGAGGAGCGTCTTGCCACAATTCAACAATGGGTCTGACTGAGGGCCTCCATGAGAGAAGCCCAAGCAAGACGCGCCCCGAGGAGCGTCTTGTCACATGTCACCACTGGGTCTGACTGAGCGCCTCCTGGAGAGATGCCCAAGCAAGACGCGCCCCGAGGAGCGTCTTGCCACATGTAAGCACTGGGTCTGACTGAGCGCCTCCAGGAGAGAGGCCCCAGCAAGACGCGCCGCGAGGAGCATCTTGCCTTATGTCAGCACTCGGTCTGACTGAGCGCCTCCAGGAGAGAGGCCCAAGCAAGACGCGCCCCGAGGAGCGTCTTGCCACATGTAAGCACTGGGTCTGACTGAGCGCCTCCAGGAGAGAGGCCCCAGCAAGACGCGCCCCGAGGAGCGTCTTGCCACATGTCAGCACTCGGTCTGACTGAACGCCTCCAGGAGAGAGGCCCAAGCAAGACGCGCCCCGAGGAGCGTCTTGCCACATGTCAGCACTCGGTCTGACTGAGCGCCTCCAGGAGAGAGGCCCAAGCAAGACGCACCCCGAGCAGCGTCTTGACACATGTCAACACTGGGGCTGACAGAGGGCCTCCAGGAGAGAGGCCCCAGCAAGACGCGCCCCGAGGAGCGTCTTACCACATGTCAGCACTCGGTCTGACTGAACGCCTCCAGGAGAGAAGCCCAAGCAAGACGCACCCAGAGGAGCGTCTTGCCACGTGTCACCACTGGGTCTGATTGAGCGCCTCCAGGAGAGAGGCCACAGCAAGACGCGCCCCGAGGAGCATCTTGCCTTATGTCAGCACTCGGTCTGACTGAGCGCCTCCAGGAGAGAGGCCCAAGCAAGACGCGCCCCGAGGAGCATCTTGCCACATGTCAACAATGGGTCTGACAGAGGGCCCCCAGGAGAGAGGCCCAAGCAAGACGCGCCCCGAGGAGCGTCTTGCCACATGTCAACAATGGGTCTGACTGAGCGCCTCCAGGAGAGAAGCCCAAGCAAGACGCGCCCCGAGGAGCGTCTTGTCACATGTCAACACTGGGGCTGACAGAGGGCCTCCAGGAGAGAGGCCCCAGCAAGACGCGCCCCGAGGAGCGTCTTACCACATGTCAGCACTCGGTCTGACTGAACGCCTCCAGGAGAGAAGCCCAAGCAAGACGCGCCCAGAGGAGCGTCTTGCCACGTGTCACCACTGGGTCTGACTGAGCGCCTCCAGGAGAGAAGCCCCAGCAAGACGCACCCCGAGGAGCGTCTTGCCACATGTGACTACTCGGTCTGACTGTGCGCCTCCAGGAGAGAGGCCCAGGCAAGACGCAACCCGAGGAGCGTTTTGCCACATGTCAACACTGGGTCTGACTGAGGGCCTCCAGGAGAGAAGCCCAAGCAACACGCGCCCCGAGGAGCGTCTTGGCACATGTCAGCACCCGGTCCGACTGAGCGCCTCCAGGAGAGAGGCCAAAGCAAGATGCGCCCCGAGGAGCGTCTTGCCACATGTCAACAATGGGTCCGACTGAGGGCCTCCAGGAGAGAAGCCCCAGCAAGACGCGCCCCGAGGAGCGTCTGGCCACATGTCAGCACTCTGTCTGACTGTGCGCCTCCAGGAGAGAGGCCCCAAGCAAGACGCGCCCCGAGGAGCGTCTTGCCACGTGTCAACACTGGGTCTGACTGAGCGTCTCCAGGAGAGAGGCCCAAGCAAGACGCGCCCCGAGGAGCGTCTTGCCACATGTCACCACTGGGTCTGACTGAGCGCCTCCAGGAGAGAGGCCCAAGCAAGACGCGCCCCGAGGAGCGTCTTGCCACATGTAAGCACTGGGTCTGACTGAGCGCCTCCAGGAGAGAAGCCCCAGCAAGACGCGCCCCGAGGAGCGTCTTACCACATGTCAGCACTCGGTCTGACTGAACGCCTCCAGGAGAGAAGCCCAAGCAAGACGCGCCCCGAGGAGCTCCTTGCCACATGTCAGCACTCGGTCTGACTGAACGCCTCCAGGAGAGAAGCCCCAGCAACACGCACCCCGAGGAGCGTCTTGCCAAATGTAAGCACTGGGTCTGACTGAGCGCCTCCAGGAGAGAGGCCCCAGCAAGACGTGCCCCGAGGAGCGTCTTGCCTTATGTTAGCACTCGGTCTGACTGAGCGCCTCCAGGAGAGAGGCCCAACCAAGACGCGCCCTGAGGAGCGTCTTGCCACATGTCAACAATGGGTCTGACTGAGGGCCTCCAGGAGAGAAGCCCAAGCAAGACGCGCCCTGAGGAGCGTCTTGCCACATGTCAACAATGGGTCTGACTGAGGGCCTCCAAGAGAGAAGCCCAAGCAAGACGCGCCCCGAGGAGCTTCTTGCACCATGTCAACACTGGGTCTGACTGAGCACCTCCAGGAGAGAGGCCCAAGCAAGACTCGCCCCGAGGAGCGTCTTGACTCATGTCAACACTGGGGCTGACAGAGGGCCTCCAGGAGAGAGGCCCAAGCAAGATGCGCCCCGAGGAGCGTCTTGCCACATGTAAACAATGGGTCTGACTGAGGGCCTCCTGGAGAGAAGCCCAAGCAAGACGCGCCCCGAGGAGCGTCTTGCCACATGTCAGCACTCGGTCTGACTGAGCGCCTCCAGGAGAGAGGCCCCAGCAAGACGCGCCCCGAGGAGCGTCTGGCCACATGTCAGCACTCTGTCTGACTGTGCGCCTCCAGGAGAGAGGCCCCAAGCAAGACGCGCCCCGAGGAGCATCTTGCCACATGTCAACAATGAGTCTGACTGAGGGCCTCCAGGAGAGAAGCCCAAGCAAGACGCGCCCCGAGGAGCGTCCTGCCACATGTCAGCACTCGGTCTGACTGAACGCCTCCAGGAGAGAAGCCCCAGCAAGACGCGCCCCGAGGAGCGTCTTGCCACATGTCAGCACTCGGTCTGACTGAGATCCTCCAGGAGAGAGGCCCAAGCAAGACGCGCCCCGAGGAGAGTCTTGCCACATATCAACAATGGATCTGACTGAGGGCCTCCATGAGAGAAGGCCAAGCAAGATGCGCCCCGAGGAGCGTCTTGTCACATGTCACCACTGGGTCTGACTGAGCTCCTCCAGGAGAGAAGCCCCAGCAAGACGCGCCCCGAGGAGCGTCTTACCACATGTCAGCACTCGGCCTGACTGAACGCCTCCAGGAGAGAAGCCCAAGCAAGACGCGCCCCGAGGAGCTCCTTGCCACATGTCAGCACTCGGTCTGACTGAACGCCTCTAGGAGAGAAGCCCCAGCAAGACACACCCCGAGGAGCGTCTTGCCACATGTAAGCACTGGGTCTGACTGAGCGCCTCCAGGAGAGAGGCCCCAGCAAGACGCGCACCGAGGAGCGTCTTGCCTTATGTCAGCACTCGGTCTGACTGAGCGCCTCCAGGAGAGAGGCCCAAGCAAGACGCGCTCCGAGGAGCGTCTTGCCACATGTCAACAATGGGTCTGACTGAGGGCCTCCAGGAGAGAAGCCCAAGCAAGACGCGCCCCGAGGAGCGTCTTGCCACATGTAAACAATGGGTCTGACTGAGGGCCTCCAGGACAGAAGCCCAAGCAAGACGCGCCCCGAGGAGCGTCTTGCCACATGTCAGCACTCGATCTGACAGAGCGCCTCCAGGAGAGAGGCCCCAGCAAGACGCGCCCCGAGGAGCGTCTTGCCACATGTCAGCACTCTGTCTGACTGTGCGCCTCCAGGAGAGAGGCCCCAAGCAAGACGCGCCCCGAGGAGCATCTTGCCACATGTCAACAATGAGTCTGACTGAGGGCGTCCAGGAGAGAAGCCCAAGCAAGACGCGCCCCGAGGAGCGTCTTGCCACATGTCAGCACTCGGTCTGACTGAACGCCTCTAGGAGAGAAGCCCCAGCAAGACGCGCCCCGAGGAGCGTCTTTCCACATGTCAGCACTCGGTCGGACTGAGCTCCTCCAGGAGAGAGGCCCAAGCAAGACGCGCCCCGAGGAGCGTCTTGCCACATATCAACAATGGATCTGACTGAGGGCCTCCATGAGAGAAGCCCAAGCAAGACGCGCCCCGAGGAGCGTCTTGTCACATGTCACCACTGGGTCTGACTGAGCGCCTCCAGGAGAGGGGCCCAAGCAAGACGCGCCCCGAGGAGCGTCTTGCCACATGTCACCACTGGGTCTGACTGAGCGCCTCCAGGAGAGAGGCCCAAGCAAGACGCGCCCCGAGGAGCGTCTTGCCACATGTCAACAATGAGTCTGACTGAGGGCCTCCAGGAGAGAAGCCCAAGCAAGACGCGTCCCGAGGAGCGTCTTGCCACATGTCAGCACTCGGTCTGACTGAACGCCTCCAGGAGAGAAGCCCCAGCAAGACGCACCCCGAGGAGCGTCTTGCCACATGTAAGCACTGGGTCTGACTGAGCGCCTCCAGGAGAGAGGCCCCAGTAAGACGCGCCCCGAGGAGCGTCTTGCCTTATGTCAGCACTCGGTCTGACTGAGCGCCTCCAGGAGAGAGGCCCAAGCAAGACGCGCCCCGAGGAGCGTCTTGCCACATGTCAACAATGGGTCTGACTGAGGGCCTCCAGGAGAGAAGCCCAAGCAAGATGCGCCCAAAGGAGCGTCTTGCCACATGTAAACAATGGGTCTGACTGAGGGCCTCCTGGAGAGAAGCCCAAGCAAGACGCGCCCCGAGGAGCGTCTTGCCACATGTCAGCACTCGGTCTGACTGAGCGCCTCCAGGAGAGAGGCCCAAGCAAGACGCGCCCCGAGGAGCGTCTTGCCACATATCAGCAATGGGTCTGACTGAGGGCCTCCATGAGAGAAGCCCAAGCAAGACGCGCCCCAAGGAGCGTCTTGCCACATGTCACCACTGGGTCTGACTGAGCGCCTCCAGGAGAGAGGCCCAAGAAAGACGCGCCCCGAGGAGCATCTTGCCACGTGTCAACACTGGGTCTGACTGAGCGTCTCCAGGAGAGAGGCCCAAGCAAGACGCGCCCCAGGAGCGTCTTGCCACATGTCAGCACTGAGTCTGACTGAGCGCCTCCAGGAGAGAGGCCCAAGCAAGACGCGCCCCGAGGAGCGTCTTGCCACATGTAAGCACTGGGTCTGACTGAGCGCCTCCAGGAGAGAAGCCCCAGCAAGACGCGCCCCGAGGAGCGTCTTACCACATGTCAGCACTCGGTCTGACTGAACGCCTCCAGGAGAGAAGCCCAAGCAAGACGCGCCCCGAGGAGCGTCTTGCCACATGTCAGCACTCGGTCTGACTGAACGCCTCCAGGAGAGAAGCCCCAGCAAGACGCGCCCCGAGGAGCGTCTTGCCCTATGTCAGCACTCGGTCTGACTGAGCGCCTCCAGGAGAGAGGCCCAAGCAAGACGCGCCCCGCGGAGCGTCTTGCCACATGTCAACAATGGGTCTGACTGAGGGCCTCCAGGAGAGAAGCCCAAGCAAGACGCGCCCCGAGGAGCGTCTTGCCACATGTCAGCACTCGGTCTGACTGAGCGACTCCAGGAGAGAGGCCCAAGCAAGACGCACCCCGGGGAGCGTCTTGACACATGTCAACACTGGGGCTGACAGAGGGCCTCCAGGAGAGAGGCCCAAGCAAGATGCGCCCCGAGGAGCGTCTTGCCACATGTAAACAATGGGTCTGACTGAGGGCCTCCAAGAGAGAAGCCCAAGCAAGACGCGCCCCGAGGAGCGTCTTGCACCATGTCAACACTGGGTCTGACTGAGCACCTCCAGGAGAGAGGCCCAAGCAAGACTCGCCCCGAGGAGCGTCTTGCCACATATCAACAATGGGTCTGACTGAGGGCCTCCATGAGAGAAGCCCAAGCAAGACGCGCCCCGAGGAGCATCTTGCCACATGTCAGCACTCGGTCTGACTGAGCGACTCCAGGAGAGAGGCCCAAGCAAGACGCACCCCGAGGAGCGTCTTGACACATGTCAACACTGGGGCTGACAGAGGGCCTCCAGGAGAGAGGCCCAAGCAAGATGCGCCCCGAGGAGCGTCTTGCCACATGTCAACAATGGGTCTGACTGAGGGCCTCCAAGAGAGAAGCCCAAGCAAGACGCGCCCCGAGGAGCGACTTGCACCATGTCAACACTGGGTCTGACTGAGCACCTCCAGGAGAGAGGCCCAAGCAAGACTCGCCCCGAGGAGCGTCTTGCCACATATCAACAATGGGTCTGACTGAGGGCCTCCAAGAGAGAAGCCCAAGCAAGACGCGCCCCGAGGAGCGTCTTGCCACATGTCAGCACTCGGTCTGACTGAGCGCCTCCAGGAGAGAGGCCCAAGCAAGACGCACCCCGAGGAGCGTCTTGCCACATATCAACAATGGGTCTGACTGAGGGCCTCCAAGAGAGAAGCCCAAGCAAGACGCGCCCCGAGGAGCGTCTTGCCACATGTCAGCACTCGGTCTGACTGAGCGCCTCCAGGAGAGAGGCCCAAGCAAGACGCACCCCGAGGAGCGTCTTGACACATATCAACACTGGGGATGACAGAGGGCCTCCAGGAGAGAGGCCCAAGCAAGACGCGCCCCGAGGAGCGTCTTGGCACATGTCAGCACTCGGTCTGACTGAACGCCTCCAGGAGAGAAGCCCAAGCAAGACGCGTCCCGAGGAGCGTCTTGCCACATGTCAGCACTCGGTCTGACTGAACGCCTCCAGGAGAGAAGCCCCAGCAAGACGCACCCCGAGGAGCGTCTTGCCACATGTAAGCACTGGGTCTGACTGAGCGCCTCCAGGAGAGAGGCCCCAGTAAGACGCGCCCCGAGGAGCGTCTTGCCTTATGTCAGCACTCGGTCTGACTGAGCGCCTCCAGGAGAGAGGCCCAAGCAAGACGCGCCCCGAGGAGCGTCTTGCCACATGTCAACAATGGGTCTGACTGAGGGCCTCCAGGAGAGAAGCCCAAGCAAGATGCGCCCAAAGGAGCGTCTTGCCACATGTAAACAATGGGTCTGACTGAGGGCCTCCTGGAGAGAAGCCCAAGCAAGACGCGCCCCGAGGAGCGTCTTGCCACATGTCAGCACTCGGTCTGACTGAGCGCCTCCAGGAGAGAGGCCCAAGCAAGACGCGCCCCGAGGAGCGTCTTGCCACATATCAGCAATGGGTCTGACTGAGGGCCTCCATGAGAGAAGCCCAAGCAAGACGCGCCCCAAGGAGCGTCTTGCCACATGTCACCACTGGGTCTGACTGAGCGCCTCCAGGAGAGAGGCCCAAGTAAGACGCGCCCCGAGGAGCATCTTGCCACGTGTCAACACTGGGTCTGACTGAGCGTCTCCAGGAGAGAGGCCCAAGCAAGACGCGCCCCAGGAGCGTCTTGCCACATGTCAGCACTGAGTCTGACTGAGCGCCTCCAGGAGAGAGGCCCAAGCAAGACGCGCCCCGAGGAGCGTCTTGCCACATGTAAGCACTGGGTCTGACTGAGCGCCTCCAGGAGAGAAGCCCCAGCAAGACGCGCCCCGAGGAGCGTCTTACCACATGTCAGCACTCGGTCTGACTGAACGCCTCCAGGAGAGAAGCCCAAGCAAGACGCGCCCCGAGGAGCGTCTTGCCACATGTCAGCACTCGGTCTGACTGAACGCCTCCAGGAGAGAAGCCCCAGCAAGACGCGCCCCGAGGAGCGTCTTGCCCTATGTCAGCACTCGGTCTGACTGAGCGCCTCCAGGAGAGAGGCCCAAGCAAGACGCGCCCCGCGGAGCGTCTTGCCACATGTCAACAATGGGTCTGACTGAGGGCCTCCAGGAGAGAAGCCCAAGCAAGACGCGCCCCGAGGAGCGTCTTGCCACATGTCAGCACTCGGTCTGACTGAGCGACTCCAGGAGAGAGGCCCAAGCAAGACGCACCCCGGGGAGCGTCTTGACACATGTCAACACTGGGGCTGACAGAGGGCCTCCAGGAGAGAGGCCCAAGCAAGATGCGCCCCGAGGAGCGTCTTGCCACATGTAAACAATGGGTCTGACTGAGGGCCTCCAAGAGAGAAGCCCAAGCAAGACGCGCCCCGAGGAGCGTCTTGCACCATGTCAACAATGAGTCTGACTGAGGGCCTCCAGGAGAGAAGCCCAAGCAAGACGCGTCCCGAGGAGCGTCTTGCCACATGTCAGCACTCGGTCTGACTGAACGCCTCCAGGAGAGAAGCCCCAGCAAGACGCACCCCGAGGAGCGTCTTGCCACATGTAAGCACTGGGTCTGACTGAGCGCCTCCAGGAGAGAGGCCCCAGTAAGACGCGCCCCGAGGAGCGTCTTGCCTTATGTCAGCACTCGGTCTGACTGAGCGCCTCCAGGAGAGAGGCCCAAGCAAGACGCGCCCCGAGGAGCGTCTTGCCACATGTCAACAATGGGTCTGACTGAGGGCCTCCAGGAGAGAAGCCCAAGCAAGATGCGCCCAAAGGAGCGTCTTGCCACATGTAAACAATGGGTCTGACTGAGGGCCTCCTGGAGAGAAGCCCAAGCAAGACGCGCCCCGAGGAGCGTCTTGCCACATGTCAGCACTCGGTCTGACTGAGCGCCTCCAGGAGAGAGGCCCAAGCAAGACGCGCCCCGAGGAGCGTCTTGCCACATATCAGCAATGGGTCTGACTGAGGGCCTCCATGAGAGAAGCCCAAGCAAGACGCGCCCCAAGGAGCGTCTTGCCACATGTCACCACTGGGTCTGACTGAGCGCCTCCAGGAGAGAGGCCCAAGTAAGACGCGCCCCGAGGAGCATCTTGCCACGTGTCAACACTGGGTCTGACTGAGCGTCTCCAGGAGAGAGGCCCAAGCAAGACGCGCCCCAGGAGCGTCTTGCCACATGTCAGCACTGAGTCTGACTGAGCGCCTCCAGGAGAGAGGCCCAAGCAAGACGCGCCCCGAGGAGCGTCTTGCCACATGTAAGCACTGGGTCTGACTGAGCGCCTCCAGGAGAGAAGCCCCAGCAAGACGCGCCCCGAGGAGCGTCTTACCACATGTCAGCACTCGGTCTGACTGAACGCCTCCAGGAGAGAAGCCCAAGCAAGACGCGCCCCGAGGAGCGTCTTGCCACATGTCAGCACTCGGTCTGACTGAACGCCTCCAGGAGAGAAG
Organism: Nothobranchius furzeri; assembly: GCF_043380555.1. NCBI lineage: Eukaryota > Metazoa > Chordata > Actinopteri > Cyprinodontiformes > Nothobranchiidae > Nothobranchius > Nothobranchius furzeri. Next base: position 12,731,850 of record NC_091753.1, on the reverse strand, counting down.
CCCCAGCAAGACGCGCCCCGAGGAGCGTCTTGCCCTATGTCAGCACTCGGTCTGACTGAGCGCCTCCAGGAGAGAGGCCCAAGCAAGACGCGCCCCGCGGAGCGTCTTGCCACATGTCAACAATGGGTCTGACTGAGGGCCTCCAGGAGAGAAGCCCAAGCAAGACGCGCCCCGAGGAGCGTCTTGCCACATGTCAGCACTCGGTCTGACTGAGCGACTCCAGGAGAGAGGCCCAAGCAAGACGCACCCCGGGGAGCGTCTTGACACATGTCAACACTGGGGCTGACAGAGGGCCTCCAGGAGAGAGGCCCAAGCAAGATGCGCCCCGAGGAGCGTCTTGCCACATGTAAACAATGGGTCTGACTGAGGGCCTCCAAGAGAGAAGCCCAAGCAAGACGCGCCCCGAGGAGCGTCTTGCACCATGTCAACACTGGGTCTGACTGAGCACCTCCAGGAGAGAGGCCCAAGCAAGACTCGCCCCGAGGAGCGTCTTGCCACATATCAACAATGGGTCTGACTGAGGGCCTCCATGAGAGAAGCCCAAGCAAGACGCGCCCCGAGGAGCATCTTGCCACATGTCAGCACTCGGTCTGACTGAGCGACTCCAGGAGAGAGGCCCAAGCAAGACGCACCCCGAGGAGCGTCTTGACACATGTCAACACTGGGGCTGACAGAGGGCCTCCAGGAGAGAGGCCCAAGCAAGATGCGCCCCGAGGAGCGTCTTGCCACATGTCAACAATGGGTCTGACTGAGGGCCTCCAAGAGAGAAGCCCAAGCAAGACGCGCCCCGAGGAGCGACTTGCACCATGTCAACACTGGGTCTGACTGAGCACCTCCAGGAGAGAGGCCCAAGCAAGACTCGCCCCGAGGAGCGTCTTGCCACATATCAACAATGGGTCTGACTGAGGGCCTCCAAGAGAGAAGCCCAAGCAAGACGCGCCCCGAGGAGCGTCTTGCCACATGTCAGCACTCGGTCTGACTGAGCGCCTCCAGGAGAGAGGCCCAAGCAAGACGCACCCCGAGGAGCGTCTTGCCACATATCAACAATGGGTCTGACTGAGGGCCTCCAAGAGAGAAGCCCAAGCAAGACGCGCCCCGAGGAGCGTCTTGCCACATGTCAGCACTCGGTCTGACTGAGCGCCTCCAGGAGAGAGGCCCAAGCAAGACGCACCCCGAGGAGCGTCTTGACACATATCAACACTGGGGATGACAGAGGGCCTCCAGGAGAGAGGCCCAAGCAAGACGCGCCCCGAGGAGCGTCTTGGCACATGTCAGCACTCGGTCTGACTGAACGCCTCCAGGAGAGAAGCCCAAGCAAGACGCGTCCCGAGGAGCGTCTTGCCACATGTCAGCACTCGGTCTGACTGAACGCCTCCAGGAGAGAAGCCCCAGCAAGACGCACCCCGAGGAGCGTCTTGCCACATGTAAGCACTGGGTCTGACTGAGCGCCTCCAGGAGAGAGGCCCCAGTAAGACACGCCCCGAGGAGCGTCTTGCCTTATGTCAGCACTCGGTCTGACTGAGCGCCTCCAGGAGAGAGGCCCAAGCAAGACGCGCCCCGAGGAGCGTCTTGCCACATGTCAACAATGGGTCTGACTGAGGGCCTCCAGGAGAGAAGCCCAAGCAAGATGCGCCCAAAGGAGCGTCTTGCCACATGTAAACAATGGGTCTGACTGAGGGCCTCCTGGAGAGAAGCCCAAGCAAGACGCGCCCCGAGGAGCGTCTTGCCACATGTCAGCACTCGGTCTGACTGAGCGCCTCCAGGAGAGAGGCCCAAGCAAGACGCGCCCCGAGGAGCGTCTTGCCACATATCAGCAATGGGTCTGACTGAGGGCCTCCATGAGAGAAGCCCAAGCAAGACGCGCCCCAAGGAGCGTCTTGCCACATGTCACCACTGGGTCTGACTGAGCGCCTCCAGGAGAGAGGCCCAAGTAAGACGCGCCCCGAGGAGCATCTTGCCACGTGTCAACACTGGGTCTGACTGAGCGTCTCCAGGAGAGAGGCCCAAGCAAGACGCGCCCCAGGAGCGTCTTGCCACATGTCAGCACTGAGTCTGACTGAGCGCCTCCAGGAGAGAGGCCCAAGCAAGACGCGCCCCGAGGAGCGTCTTGCCACATGTAAGCACTGGGTCTGACTGAGCGCCTCCAGGAGAGAAGCCCCAGCAAGACGCGCCCCGAGGAGCGTCTTACCACATGTCAGCACTCGGTCTGACTGAACGCCTCCAGGAGAGAAGCCCAAGCAAGACGCGCCCCGAGGAGCGTCTTGCCACATGTCAGCACTCGGTCTGACTGAACGCCTCCAGGAGAGAAGCCCCAGCAAGACGCGCCCCGAGGAGCGTCTTGCCCTATGTCAGCACTCGGTCTGACTGAGCGCCTCCAGGAGAGAGGCCCAAGCAAGACGCGCCCCGCGGAGCGTCTTGCCACATGTCAACAATGGGTCTGACTGAGGGCCTCCAGGAGAGAAGCCCAAGCAAGACGCGCCCCGAGGAGCGTCTTGCCACATGTCAGCACTCGGTCTGACTGAGCGACTCCAGGAGAGAGGCCCAAGCAAGACGCACCCCGGGGAGCGTCTTGACACATGTCAACACTGGGGCTGACAGAGGGCCTCCAGGAGAGAGGCCCAAGCAAGATGCGCCCCGAGGAGCGTCTTGCCACATGTAAACAATGGGTCTGACTGAGGGCCTCCAAGAGAGAAGCCCAAGCAAGACGCGCCCCGAGGAGCGTCTTGCACCATGTCAACACTGGGTCTGACTGAGCACCTCCAGGAGAGAGGCCCAAGCAAGACTCGCCCCGAGGAGCGTCTTGCCACATATCAACAATGGGTCTGACTGAGGGCCTCCATGAGAGAAGCCCAAGCAAGACGCGCCCCGAGGAGCATCTTGCCACATGTCAGCACTCGGTCTGACTGAGCGACTCCAGGAGAGAGGCCCAAGCAAGACGCACCCCGAGGAGCGTCTTGACACATGTCAACACTGGGGCTGACAGAGGGCCTCCAGGAGAGAGGCCCAAGCAAGATGCGCCCCGAGGAGCGTCTTGCCACATGTCAACAATGGGTCTGACTGAGGGCCTCCAAGAGAGAAGCCCAAGCAAGACGCGCCCCGAGGAGCGACTTGCACCATGTCAACACTGGGTCTGACTGAGCACCTCCAGGAGAGAGGCCCAAGCAAGACTCGCCCCGAGGAGCGTCTTGCCACATATCAACAATGGGTCTGACTGAGGGCCTCCAAGAGAGAAGCCCAAGCAAGACGCGCCCCGAGGAGCGTCTTGCCACATGTCAGCACTCGGTCTGACTGAGCGCCTCCAGGAGAGAGGCCCAAGCAAGACGCACCCCGAGGAGCGTCTTGCCACATATCAACAATGGGTCTGACTGAGGGCCTCCATGAGAGAAGCCCAAGCAAGACGCGCCCCGAGGAGCGTCTTGTCACGTGTCAACACTGGGTCTGACTGAGCGTCTCCAGGAGAGAGGCCCAAGCAAGACACGCCCCGAGGAGCGTCTTGCCACATGTCACCACTGGGTCTGACTGAGCGCCTCCAGGAGAGAGGCCCAAGCAAGACGCGCCCCGAGGAGCGTCTTGCCACATGTCAACAATGAGTCTGACTGAGGGCCTCCAGGAGAGAAGCCCAAGAAAGACGCGTCCCGAGGAGTGTCTTGCCACATGTCAGCACTCGGTCTGACTGAACGCCTCCAGGAGAGAAGCCCCAGCAAGACGCGCCCCGAGGAGCGTCTTGCCACATGTAAGCACTGGGTCTGACTGAGCGCCTCCAGGAGAGAGGCCCCAGCAAGACGCGCCCCGAGGAGCGTCTTGCCTTATGTCAGCACTCGGTCTGACTGAGCGCCTCCAAGAGAGAGGCCCAAGCAAGACGCGTCCCGAGGAGTGTCTTGCCACATGTCAACAATGAGTCTGACTGAGGGCCTCCAGGAGAGAAGCCCAAGCAAGACGCGTCCCGAGGAGTGTCTTGCCACATGTCAACAATGGGTCTGACTGAGGGCCTCCAGGAGAGAAGCCCAAGCAAGACGCGCCCCGAGGAGCGTCTTGCCACATGTCAGCACTCCGTCTGACTGAGCGCCTCCAGGAGAGAGGCCCAAGCAAGACGCACCCCGAGGAGCGTCTTGACACATGTCAACACTGGGGCTGACAGAGGAACTCCAGGAGAGAGGCCCAAGCAAGATGCGCCCCGAGGAGCGTCTTGCCACATGTAAACAATGGGTCTGACTGAGGGCCTCCAGGAGAGAAGCCCAAGCAAGACGCGCCCCGAGGAGCGTCTTGCCACATGTCAGCACTCGGTCTGACTGAGCGCCTCCAGGAGAGAGGCCCAAGCAAGACGCGACCCGAGGAGCGTCTTGCCACATATCAACAATGGGTCTGACTGAGGGCCTCCATGAGAGAAGCCCAAGCAAGACGCGCCCCGAGGAGCGTCTTGTCACGTGTCAACACTGGGTCTGACTGAGCGTCTCCAGGAGAGAGGCCCAAGCAAGACGCGCCCCGAGGAGCGTCTTGCCACATGTAAGCACTGGGTCTGACTGAGCGCCTCCAGGAGAGAGGCCCCTGCAAGACGCGCCCCGAGGAGCGTCTTGCCTTATGTCAGCACTCGGTCTGACTGAGCGCCTCCAGGAGAGAGGCCCAAGCAAGACGCGCCCCGAGGAGTGTCTTGCCACATGTCAACAATGGGTCTGACTGAGCGCCTCCAGGAGAGAGGCCCAAGCAAGACGCGCTTTGAGGAGCGTCTTGCCACATGTCACCACTGGGTCTGACTGAGCGCCTCCAGGAGAGAGGCCCAAGCAAGACGCGCCCCGAGGAGCGTCTTGCCACATGTCAACAATGGGTCTGACTGAGGGCCTCGGAGAGAGGCCCAAGCAAGACGCGCCCCGCGGACTCCAGGAGAGAGGCCCAAGCAAGACGCACCCCGGGGAGCGTCTTGACACATGTAAGCACTGGGTCTGACTGAGCGCCTCCAGGAGAGAGGCCCCAGCAAGACGCGCCCCGAGGAGCGTCTTGCCTTATGTCAGCACTCGGTCTGACTGAGCGCCTCCAAGAGAGAGGCCCAAGCAAGACGCGTCCCGAGGAGTGTCTTGCCACATGTCAACAATGAGTCTGACTGAGGGCCTCCAGGAGAGAAGCCCAAGCAAGACGCGTCCCGAGGAGTGTCTTGCCACATGTCAACAATGGGTCTGACTGAGGGCCTCCAGGAGAGAAGCCCAAGCAAGACGCGCCCCGAGGAGCGTCTTGCCACATGTCAGCACTCCGTCTGACTGAGCGCCTCCAGGAGAGAGGCCCAAGCAAGACGCACCCCGAGGAGCGTCTTGACACATGTCAACACTGGGGCTGACAGAGGAACTCCAGGAGAGAGGCCCAAGCAAGATGCGCCCCGAGGAGCGTCTTGCCACATGTAAACAATGGGTCTGACTGAGGGCCTCCAGGAGAGAAGCCCAAGCAAGACGCGCCCCGAGGAGCGTCTTGCCACATGTCAGCACTCGGTCTGACTGAGCGCCTCCAGGAGAGAGGCCCAAGCAAGACGCGACCCGAGGAGCGTCTTGCCACATATCAACAATGGGTCTGACTGAGGGCCTCCATGAGAGAAGCCCAAGCAAGACGCGCCCCGAGGAGCGTCTTGTCACGTGTCAACACTGGGTCTGACTGAGCGTCTCCAGGAGAGAGGCCCAAGCAAGACGCGCCCCGAGGAGCGTCTTGCCACATGTAAGCACTGGGTCTGACTGAGCGCCTCCAGGAGAGAGGCCCCTGCAAGACGCGCCCCGAGGAGCGTCTTGCCTTATGTCAGCACTCGGTCTGACTGAGCGCCTCCAGGAGAGAGGCCCAAGCAAGACGCGCCCCGAGGAGTGTCTTGCCACATGTCAACAATGGGTCTGACTGAGCGCCTCCAGGAGAGAGGCCCAAGCAAGACGCGCTTTGAGGAGCGTCTTGCCACATGTCACCACTGGGTCTGACTGAGCGCCTCCAGGAGAGAGGCCCAAGCAAGACGCGCCCCGAGGAGCGTCTTGCCACATGTCAACAATGGGTCTGACTGAGGGCCTCGGAGAGAGGCCCAAGCAAGACGCGCCCCGCGGAGCGTCTTGCCACATGTCAACAATGGGTCTGACTGAGGGCCTCCAGGAGAGAAGCCCAAGCAAGACGCGCCCCGAGGAGCGTCTTGCCACATGTCAGCACTCGGTCTGACTGAGCGACTCCAGGAGAGAGGCCCAAGCAAGACGCACCCCGGGGAGCGTCTTGCCACATGTCACCACTGGGTCTGACTGAGCGCCTCCAGGAGAGAGGCCCAAGCAAGACGCGCCCCGAGGAGCGTCTTGCCACATGTCAACAATGGGTCTGACTGAGGGCCTCGGAGAGAGGCCCAAGCAAGACGCGCCCCGCGGAGCGTCTTGCCACATGTCAACAATGGGTCTGACTGAGGGCCTCCAGGAGAGAAGCCCAAGCAAGACGCGCCCCGAGGAGCGTCTTGCCACATGTCAGCACTCGGTCTGACTGAGCGACTCCAGGAGAGAGGCCCAAGCAAGACGCACCCCGGGGAGCGTCTTGACACATGTCAACACTGGGGCTGACAGAGGGCCTCCAGGAGAGAGGCCCAAGCAAGATGCGCCCCGAGGAGCGTCTTGCCACATGTAAACAATGGGTCTGACTGAGGGCCTCCAAGAGAGAAGCTCAAGCAAGACGCGCCCCGAGGAGCGTCTTGCACCATGTTACACTGGGTCTGACTGAGCACCTCCAGGAGAGAGGCCCAAGCAAGACTCGCCCCGAGGAGCATCTTGCCACATATCAACAATGGGTCTGACTGAGGGCCTCCATGAGAGAAGCCCAAGCAAGACGCGCCTCGAGGAGCATCTTGCCACATGTCAGCACTCGGTCTGACTGAGCGACTCCAGGAGAGAGGCCCAAGCAAGACGCGCCCCGAGGAGCGTCTTGAGACATGTCAACACTGGGGCTGACAGAGGGCCTCCAGGAGAGAGGCCCAAGCAAGATCCGCCCCGAGGAGCGTCTTGCCACATGTCAACAATGGGTCTGACTGAGGGCCTCCAAGAGAGAAGCCCAAGCAAGACGCGCCCCGAGGAGCGTCTTGCACCATGTCAACACTGGGTCTGACTGAGCACCTCCAGGAGAGAGGCCCAAGCAAGACGCGCCCCGAGGAGCGTCTTGCCACATGTCAACAATGGGTCTGACTGAGGGCCTCCAGGAGAGAAGCCCAAGCAAGATGCGCCCAAAGGAGCGTCTTGCCACATGTAAACAATGGGTCTGACTGAGGGCCTCCAGGAGAGAAGCCCAAGCAAGACGCGCCCCGAGGAGCGTCTTGCCACATGTCAGCACTCGGTCTGACTGAGCGCCTCCAGGAGAGAGGCCCAAGCAAGACGCGCCCCGAGGAGCGTCTTGCCACATATCAGCAATGGGTCTGACTGAGGGCCTCCATGAGAGAAGCCCAAGCAAGACGCGCCCCGAGGAGCGTCTTGCCACATGTCACCACTGGGTCTGACTGAGCGCCTCCAGGAGAGAGGCCCAAGTAAGACGCGCCCCGAGGAGCATCTTGCCACGTGTCAACACTGGGTCTGACTGAGCGTCTCCAGGAGAGAGGCCCAAGCAAGACGCGCCCCAGGAGCGTCTTGCCACATGTCAGCACTGAGTCTGACTGAGCGCCTCCAGGAGAGAGGCCCAAGCAAGACGCGCCCCGAGGAGCGTCTTGCCACATGTAAGCACTGGGTCTGACTGAGCGCCTCCAGGAGAGAAGCCCAAGCAAGACGCGCCCCGAGGAGCGTCTTGGCACATGTCAGCACTCGGTCTGACTGAACGCCTCCAGGAGAGAAGCCCCAGCAAGACGCGCCCCGAGGAGCGTCTTGCCTTATGTCAGCACTCGGTCTGACTGAGCGCCTCCAGGAGAGAGGCCCAAGCAAGACGCGCCCCGCGGAGCGTCTTGCCACATGTCAACAATGGGTCTGACTGAGGGCCTCCAGGAGAGAAGCCCAAGCAAGACGCGCCCCGAGGAGCGTCTTGCCACATGTCAGCACTCGGTCTGACTGAGCGACTCCAGGAGAGAGGCCCAAGCAAGACGCACCCCGGGGAGCGTCTTGACACATATCAACACTGGGGATGACAGAGGGCCTCCAGGAGAGAGGCCCAAGCAAGATGCGCCCTGAGGAGCGTCTTGCCACATGTAAACAATGGGTCTGACTGAGGGCCTCCAAGAGAGAAGCCAAAGCAAGACGCGCCCCGAGGAGCGTCTTGCACCATGTCAACACTGGGTCTGACTGAGCACCTCCAGGAGAGAGGCCCAAGCAAGACTCGCCCCGAGGAGTGTCTTGCCACATATCAACAATGGGTCTGACTGAGGGCCTCCATGAGAGAAGCCCAAGCAAGACGCGCCCCGAGGAGCATCTTGCCACATGTCAGCACTCGGTCTGACTGAGCGACTCCAGGAGAGAGGCCCAAACAAGACGCACCCCGAGGAGCGTCTTGACACATGTCAACACTGGGGCTGACAGAGGGCCTCCAGGAGAGAGGCCCAAGCAAGATGCGCCCCGAGGAGCGTCTTGCCACATGTCAACAATGGGTCTGACTGAGGGCCTCCAAGAGAGAAGCCCAAGCAAGACGCGCCCCGAGGAGCGACTTGCACCATGTCAACACTGGGTCTGACTGAGCACCTCCAGGAGAGAGGCCCAAGCAAGACTCGCCCCGAGGAGCGTCTTGCCACATATCAACAATGGGTCTGACTGAGGGCCTCCAAGAGAGAAGCCCAAGCAAGACGCGCCCCGAGGAGCGTCTTGCCACATGTCAGCACTCGGTCTGACTGAGCGCCTCCAGGAGAGAGGCCCAAGCAAGACGCACCCCGAGGAGCGTCTTGCCACATATCAACAATGGGTCTGACTGAGGGCCTCCATGAGAGAAGCCCAAGCAAGACGCGCCCCGAGGAGCGTCTTGTCACGTGTCAACACTGGGTCTGACTGAGCGTCTCCAGGAGAGAGGCCCAAGCAAGACGCGCCCCGAGGAGCGTCTTGCCACATGTCACCACTGGGTCTGACTGAGCGCCTCCAGGAGAGAGGCCCAAGCAAGACGCGTCCCGAGGAGTGTCTTGCCACATGTCAGCACTCGGTCTGACTGAACGCCTCCAGGAGAGAAGCCCCAGCAAGACGCGCCCCGAGGAGCGTCTTGCCACATGTAAGCACTGGGTCTGACTGAGCGCCTCCAGGAGAGAGGCCCCAGCAAGACGCGCCCCGAGGAGCGTCTTGCCTTATGTCAGCACTCGGTCTGACTGAGCGCCTCCAGGAGAGAGGCCCAAGCAAGACGCGTCCCGAGGAGTGTCTTGCCACATGTCAACAATGAGTCTGACTGAGGGCCTCCAGGAGAGAAGCCCAAGCAAGACGCGTCCCGAGGAGTGTCTTGCCCCATGTCAACAATGGGTCTGACTGAGGGCCTCCAGGAGAGAAGCCCAAGCAAGACGCGCCCCGAGGAGCGTCTTGCCACATGTCAGCACTCCGTCTGACTGAGCGCCTCCAGGAGAGAGGCCCAAGCAAGACGCACCCCGAGGAGCGTCTTGACACATGTCAACACTGGGGCTGACAGAGGAACTCCAGGAGAGAGGCCCAAGCAAGATGCGCCCCGAGGAGCGTCTTGCCACATGTAAACAATGGGTCTGACTGAGGGCCTCCAGGAGAGAAGCCCAAGCAAGACGCGCCCCGAGGAGCGTCTTGCCACATCTCAGCACTCGGTCTGACTGAGCGCCTCCAGGAGAGAGGCCCAAGCAAGACGCGACCCGAGGAGCGTCTTGCCACATATCAACAATGGGTCTGACTGAGGGCCTCCATGAGAGAAGCCCAAGCAAGACGCGCCCCGAGGAGCGTCTTGTCACGTGTCAACACTGGGTCTGACTGAGCGTCTCCAGGAGAGAGGCCCAAGCAAGACGCGCCCCGAGGAGCGTCTTGCCACATGTAAGCACTGGGTCTGACTGAGCGCCTCCAGGAGAGAGGCCCCTGCAAGACGCGCCCCGAGGAGCGTCTTGCCTTATGTCAGCACTCGGTCTGACTGAGCGCCTCCAGGAGAGAGGCCCAAGCAAGACGCGCCCCGAGGAGTGTCTTGCCACATGTCAACAATGGGTCTGACTGAGCGCCTCCAGGAGAGAGGCCCAAGCAAGACGCGCCCTGAGGAGCGTCTTGCCACATGTCACCACTGGGTCTGACTGAGCGCCTCCAGGAGAGAGGCCCAAGCAAGACGCGCCCCGAGGAGCGTCTTGCCACATGTCAACAATGGGTCTGACTGAGGGCCTCCAGGAGAGAAGCCCAAGCAAGACGCGTCCCGAGGAGCGTCTTGCCACATGTCAGCACTCAGTCTGACTGAACGCCTCCAGGAGAGAAGCCCCAGCAAGATACGCCCCGAGGAGCGTCTTGCCACATGTAAGCACTGGGTCTGACTGAGCGCCTCCAGGAGAGAAGCCCCAGCAAGACGCGCCCCGAGGAGCGTCTTGCCACATGTAAGCACTGGGTCTGACTGAGCGCCTCCAGGAGAGAGGCCCAAGCAAGACGCGCCCCGAGGAGCGTCTTGCCACATGTAAGCACTGGGTCTGACTGAGCGCCTCCAGGAGAGAAGCCCCAGCAAGACGCGCCCCGAGGAGCGTCTTACCACATGTCAGCACTCGGTCTGACTGAACGCCTCCAGGAGAGAAGCCCAAGCAAGACGCGCCCCGAGGAGCGTCTTGCCACATGTCAGCACTCGGTCTGACTGCACGCCTCCAGGAGAGAAGCCCCAGCAAGACACGCCCCGAGGAGCGTCTTGCCACATGTAAGCACTGGGTCTGACTGAGCGCCTCCAGGAGAGAGGCCCCAGCAAGACGCGCCCCGAGGAGCGTCTTGCCTTATGTCAGCACTCGGTCTGACTGAGCGCCTCCAGGAGAGAGGCCCAAGCAAGACGCGCCCCGCGGAGCGTCTTGCCACATGTCAACAATGGGTCTGACTGAGGGCCTCCAGGAGAGAAGCCCAAGCAAGACGCGCCCCGAGGAGCGTCTTGCCACATGTCAACACTGGGGCTGACAGAGGGCCTCCAGGAGAGAGGCCCAAGCAAGACGCACCCCGGGGAGCGTCTTGACACATGTCAACACTGGGGCTGACAGAGGGCCTCTAGGAGAGAGGCCCAAGCAAGATGCGCCCCGAGGAGCGTCTTGCCACATGTAAACAATGGGTCTGACTGAGGGCCTCCAAGAGAGAAGCTCAAGCAAGACGCGCCCCGAGGAGCGTCTTGCACCATGTTACACTGGGCCTTACTGAGCACCTCCAGGAGAGAGGCCCAAGCAAGACTCGCCCCGAGGAGCGTCTTGCCACATATCAACAATGGGTCTGACTGAGGGCCTCCATGAGAGAAGCCCAAGCAAGACGCGCCCCGAGGAGCATCTTGCCACATGTCAGCACTCGGTCTGACTGAGCGACTCCAGGAGAGAGGCCCAAGCAAGACGCACCCCGAGGAGCGTCTTGACACATGTCAACACTGGGGCTGACAGAGGGCCTCCAGGAGAGAGGCCCAAGCAAGATCCGCCCCGAGGAGCGTCTTGCCACATGTCAACAATGGGTCTGACTGAGGGCCTCCAAGAGAGAAGCCCAAGCAAGACGCGCCCCGAGGAGCGTCTTGCACCATGTCAACACTGGGTCTGACTGAGCACCTCCAGGAGAGAGGCCCAAGCAAGACTCGCCCCGAGGAGCGTCTTGCCACATATCAACAATGGGTCTGACTGAGGGCCTCCATGAGAGAAGCCCAAGCAAGACGCGCCCCAGGAGCGTCTTGCCACATGTCAGCACTCGGTCTGACTGAGCGCCTCCAGGAGAGAGGCCCAAGCAAGACGCGCCCCGAGGAGCGTCTTGCCACATATCAACAATGGGTCTGACTGAGCGCCTCCATGAGAGAAGCCCAAGCAAGACGCGCCCCGAGGAGCGTCTTGTCACGTGTCAACACTGGGTCTGACTGAGCGTCTCCAGGAGAGAGGCCCAAGCAAGACGCGCCCCGAGGAGCGTCTTGCACCATGTCAACACTCGGTCTGACTGAACGCCTCCAGGAGAGAAGCCCCAGCAAGACGCGCCCCGAGGAGCGTCTTGCCACATGTAAGCACTGGGTCTGACTGAGCGCCTCCAGGAGAGAAGCCCCAGCAAGACGCGCCCCGAGGAGCGTCTTGCCACATGTAAGCACTGGGTCTGACTGAGCGCCTCCAGGAGAGAGGCACAAGCAAGACGCGCCTCGAGGAGCGTCTTGCCACATGTAAGCACTGGGTCTGACTGAGCGCCTCCAGGAGAGAAGCCCCAGCAAGACGCGCCCCGAGGAGCGTCTTACCACATGTCAGCACTCGGTCTGACTGAACGCCTCCAGGAGAGAAGCCCAAGCAAGACGCGCCCCGAGGAGCGTCTTGCCACATGTCAGCACTCGGTCTGACTGAACGCCTCCAGGAGAGAAGCCCCAGCAAGACACGCCCCGAGGAGCGTCTTGCCACATGTAAGCACTGGGTCTGACTGAGCGCCTCCAGGAGAGAGGCCCCAGCAAGACGCGCCCCGAGGAGCGTCTTGCCTTATGTCAGCACTCGGTCTGACTGAGCGCCTCCAGGAGAGAGGCCCAAGCAAGACGCGCCCCGCGGAGCGTCTTGCCACATGTCAACAATGGGTCTGACTGAGGGCCTCCAGGAGAGAAGCCCAAGCAAGACGCGCCCCGAGGAGCGTCTTGCCACATGTCAGCACTCGGTCTGACTGAGAGACTCCAGGAGAGAGGCCCAAGCAAGACGCACCCCGGGGAGCGTCTTGACACATGTCAACACTGGGGCTGACAGAGGGCCTCCAGGAGAGAGGCCCAAGCAAGACGCACCCCGGGGAGCGTCTTACCACATGTCAGCACTCGGTCTGACTGAACGCCTCCAGGAGAGAAGCCCAAGCAAGACGCGCCCCGAGGAGCGTCTTGCCACATGTCAGCACTCGGTCTGACTGAACGCCTCCAGGAGAGAAGCCCCAGCAAGACACGCCCCGAGGAGCGTCTTGCCACATGTAAGCACTGGGTCTGACTGAGCGCCTCCAGGAGAGAGGCCCCAGCAAGACGCGCCCCGAGGAGCGTCTTGCCTTATGTCAGCACTTGGTCTGACTGAGCGCCTCCAGGAGAGAGGCCCAAGCAAGACGCGCCCCGCAGAGTGTCTTGCCACATGTCAACAATGGGTCTGACTGAGGGCCTCCAGGGGAGAAGCCCAAGCAAGACGCGCCCCGAGGAGCGTCTTGCCACATGTCAGCACTCGGTCTGACTGAGCGACTCCAGGAGAGAGGCCCAAGCAAGACGCACCCCGGGGAGCGTCTTGACACATGTCAACACTGGGGCTGACAGAGGGCCTCCAGGAGAGAGGCCCCAGCAAGATGCGCCCCGAGGAGCGTCTTGCCACATGTAAACAATGGGTCTGACTGAGGGCCTCCAAGAGAGAAGCCCAAGCAAGGCGCGCCCCGAGGAGCGTCTTGCACCATGTCAACACTGGGTCTGACTGAGCACCTCCAGGAGAGAGGCCCAAGCAAGACTCGCCCCGAGGAGCGTCTTGCCACATATCAACAATGGGTCTGACTGAGGGCCTCCATGAGAGAAGCCCAAGCAAGACGCGCCCCGAGGAGCATCTTGCCACATGTCAGCACTCGGTCTGACTGAGCGACAACAGGAGAGAAGCCCAAGCAAGACGCACCCCGAGGAGCGTCTTGACACATGTCAACAATGGGTCTGACTGAGGGCCTCCAAGAGAGAAGCCCAAGCAAGACGCGCCCCGAGGAGCGTCTTGCACCATGTCAACACTGGGTCTGACTGAGCACCTCCAGGAGAGAGGCCCAAGCAAGACGCGCCCCGAGGAGCGTCTTGCCACATATCAACAATGGGTCTGACTGAGGGCCTCCATGAGACAAGCCCAAGCAAGACGCGCCCCGAGGAGCTTCTTGTCACGTGTCAACACTGGGTCTGACTGAGCGTCTCCAGGAGAGAGGCCCAAGCAAGACGCGCCCCGAGGAGCGTCTTGCCACATGTCACCACTGGGTCTGACTGAGCGCCTCCAGGAGAGAGGCCCAAGCAAGACGCGCCCCGAGGAGCGTCTTGCCACATGTCAACAATGAGTCTGACTGAACGCCTCCAGGAGAGAAGCCCCAGCAAGACGCGCCGCGAGGAGCGTCTTGCCACAAGTAAGCACTGGGTCTGACTGAGCGCCTCCAGGAGAGAGGCCCCAGCAAGACGCGCCCCGAGGAGCGTCTTGCCTGATGTCAGCACTCGGTCTGACTGAGCGCCTCCAGGAGAGAGGCCCAAGCAAGACGCGTCCCGAGGAGTGTCTTGCCACATGTCAACAATGAGTCTGACTGAGGGCCTCCAGGAGAGAAGCCCAAGCAAGACGCGTCCCGAGGAGTGTCTTGCCACATGTCAACACTGGGTCTGACTGAGCGTCTCCAGGAGAGAGGCCCAAGCAAGACGCGCCCCGAGGAGCGTCTTGCCACATGTAAGCACTGGGTCTGACTGAGCGCCTCCAGGAGAGAGGCCCCAGCAAGACGCGCCCCGAGGAGCGTCTTGCCTTATGTCAGCACTCAGTCTGACTGAGCGCCTCCAGGAGAGAAGCCCAAGCAAGACGCGCCCCGAAGAGCGTCTTGCCACATGTCAACAATGGGTCTGACTGAGGGCCTCCAGGAGAGAAGCCCAAGCAAGACGCGCCCCGAGGAGCGTCTTGCCACATGTCAACAATGGGTCTGACTGAGCGCCTCCAGGAGAGAGGCCCAAGCAAGACGCGCCCCGAGGAGCGTCTTGCCACATGTCACCACTGGGTCTGACTGAGCGCCTCCAAGAGAGAGGCCCAAGCAAGACGCGCCCCGAGGAGCGTCTTGCCACATGTCAACAATGGGTCTGACTGAGGGCCTCCAGGAGAGAAGCCCAAGCAAGAAGCGTCCCGAGGAGCGTCTTGCCACATGTCAGCACTCGGTCTGACTGAACGCCTCCAGGAGAGAAGCCCCAGCAAGACGCGCCCCGAGGAGCGTCTTGCCACATGTAAGCACTGGGTCTGACTGAGCGCCTCCAGGAGAGAGGCCCAAGCAAGACGCGCCCCGAGGAGCGTCTTGCCAAATGTCAACAATGGGTCTGACTGAGGGCCTCCAGGAGAGAAGCCCAAGCCAGATGCGCCCAAAGGAGCGTCTTGCCACATGTAAACAATGGGTCTGACTGAGGGCCTCCAGGAGAGAAGCCCAAGCAAGACGCGCCCCGAGGAGCGTCTTGCCACATGTCAGCACTCGGTCTGACTGAGCGCCTCCAGGAGAGAGGCCCAAGCAAGACGCACCCCGAGGAGCGTCTTGCCACATATCAACAATGGGTCTGACTGAGGGCCTCCATGAGAGAAGCCCAAGCAAGACGCGCCCCGAGGAGCGTCTTGCCACATGTCACCACTGGGTCTGACTGAGCGCCTCCAGGAGAGAGGCCCAAGCAAGACGCGCCCCGAGGAGCGTCTTGCCACGTGTCAACACTGGGTCTGACTGAGCATCTCCAGGAGAGAGGCCCCAGCAAGACGCGCCCCGAGGAGCGTCTTGCCACATGTAAGCACTGGGTCTGACTGAGCGCCTCCAGGAGAGAGGCCCCAGCAAGACGCGCCCCGAGGAGCGTCTTGACACATGTCAACACTGGGGCTGACATAGGGCCTCCAGGAGAGAGGCCCAAGCAAGATGCGCCCCGAGGAGCGTCTTGCCACATGTAAACAATGGGTCTGACTGAGGGCCTCCAGGAGAGAAGCACAAGCAAGACGCGCCCCGAGGAGCGTCTTGCCACATGTCAACAATGGGTCTGACTGAGGGCCTCCAGGAGAGAAGCCCAAGCAAGACGCGCCCCGAGGAGCATCTTGCCACATGTCAGCACTCGGTCTGACTGAGTGCCTCCAGGAGAGAGGCCCAAGCAAGACGCACCCCGAGGAGCGTCTTGACACATGTCAACACTGGGGCTGACAGAGGGCCTCCAGGAGAGAGGCCCAAGCAAGATGCGCCCCAAGGAGCGTCTTGCCACATGTAAACAATGGGTCTGACTGAGGGCCTCCAGGAGAGAAGCCCAAGCAAGACGCGCCCCGAGGAGCGTCTTGCCACATGTCAGCACTCGGTCTGACTGAGCACCTCCAGGAGAGAGGCCCAAGCAAGACGCGCCCCGAGGAGCGTCTTGCCACATATCAACAATGGGTCTGACTGAGGGCCTCCATGAGAGAAGCCCAAGCAAGACGCGCCCCGAGGAGCGTCTTGTCACGTGTCAACACTGGGTCTGACTGAGCATCTCCAGGAGAGAGGCTCAAGCAAGACGCGCCCCGAAGAGTGTCTTGCCACATGTCACCACTGGGTCTGACTGAGCGCCTTCAGGAGAGAGGCCCAAGCAATACGCGCCCCGAGGAGCGTCTTGCCACATATCAACAATGGGTCTGACTGAGCGCCTCCATGAGAGAAGCCCAAGCAAGACGCGCCCCGAGGAGCGTCTTGTCACGTGTCAACACTGGGTCTGACTGAGCGTCTCCAGGAGAGAGGCCCAAGCAAGACGCGCCCCGAGGAGCGTCTTGCACCATGTCAACACTCGGTCTGACTGAACGCCTCCAGGAGAGAAGCCCCAGCAAGACGCGCCCCGAGGAGCGTCTTGCCACATGTAAGCACTGGGTCTGACTGAGCGCCTCCAGGAGAGAGGCCCCAGCAAGACGCGCCCCGAGGAGCGTCTTGCCTTATGTCAGCACTCGGTCTGACTGAGCGCCTCCAGGAGAGAGGCCCAAGCAAGACGCGCCCCGCGGAGCGTCTTGCCACATGTCAACAATGGGTCTGACTGAGGGCCTCCAGGAGAGAAGCCCAAGCAAGACGCGCCCCGAGGAGCGTCTTGCCACATGTCAGCACTCGGTCTGACTGAGAGACTCCAGGAGAGAGGCCCAAGCAAGACGCACCCCGGGGAGCGTCTTGACACATGTCAACACTGGGGCTGACAGAGGGCCTCCAGGAGAGAGGCCCAAGCAAGACGCACCCCGGGGAGCGTCTTACCACATGTCAGCACTCGGTCTGACTGAACGCCTCCAGGAGAGAAGCCCAAGCAAGACGCGCCCCGAGGAGCGTCTTGCCACATGTCAGCACTCGGTCTGACTGAACGCCTCCAGGAGAGAAGCCCCAGCAAGACACGCCCCGAGGAGCGTCTTGCCACATGTAAGCACTGGGTCTGACTGAGCGCCTCCAGGAGAGAGGCCCCAGCAAGACGCGCCCCGAGGAGCGTCTTGCCTTATGTCAGCACTTGGTCTGACTGAGCGCCTCCAGGAGAGAGGCCCAAGCAAGACGCGCCCCGCAGAGTGTCTTGCCACATGTCAACAATGGGTCTGACTGAGGGCCTCCAGGGGAGAAGCCCAAGCAAGACGCGCCCCGAGGAGCGTCTTGCCACATGTCAGCACTCGGTCTGACTGAGCGACTCCAGGAGAGAGGCCCAAGCAAGACGCACCCCGGGGAGCGTCTTGACACATGTCAACACTGGGGCTGACAGAGGGCCTCCAGGAGAGAGGCCCCAGCAAGATGCGCCCCGAGGAGCGTCTTGCCACATGTAAACAATGGGTCTGACTGAGGGCCTCCAAGAGAGAAGCCCAAGCAAGGCGCGCCCCGAGGAGCGTCTTGCACCATGTCAACACTGGGTCTGACTGAGCACCTCCAGGAGAGAGGCCCAAGCAAGACTCGCCCCGAGGAGCGTCTTGCCACATATCAACAATGGGTCTGACTGAGGGCCTCCATGAGAGAAGCCCAAGCAAGACGCGCCCCGAGGAGCATCTTGCCACATGTCAGCACTCGGTCTGACTGAGCGACAACAGGAGAGAAGCCCAAGCAAGACGCACCCCGAGGAGCGTCTTGACACATGTCAACAATGGGTCTGACTGAGGGCCTCCAAGAGAGAAGCCCAAGCAAGACGCGCCCCGAGGAGCGTCTTGCACCATGTCAACACTGGGTCTGACTGAGCACCTCCAGGAGAGAGGCCCAAGCAAGACTCGCCCCGAGGAGCGTCTTGCCACATATCAACAATGGGTCTGACTGAGGGCCTCCATGAGAGAAGCCCAAGCAAGACACGCCCCAAGGAGCGTCTTGCCACATGTCAGCACTCGGTCTGACTGAGCGCCTCCAGGAGAGAGGCCCAACCAAGACGCGCCCCGAGGAGCGTCTTGCCACATATCAACAATGGGTCTGACTGAGGGCCTCCATGAGACAAGCCCAAGCAAGACGCGCCCCGAGGAGCTTCTTGTCACGTGTCAACACTGGGTCTGACTGAGCGTCTCCAGGAGAGAGGCCCAAGCAAGACGCGCCCCGAGGAGCGTCTTGCCACATGTCAGCACTCGGTCTGACTGAGCATCTCCAGGAGAGAGGCTCAAGCAAGACGCGCCCCGAAGAGTGTCTTGCCACATGTCACCACTGGGTCTGACTGAGCGCCTTCAGGAGAGAGGCCCAAGCAAGACGCGCCCCGAGGAGCGTCTTGCCAAATGTAAACAATGGGTCTGACAGAGGGCCTCCAGGAGAGAAGCCCAAGCAAGATGCGCCCAAAGGAGCGTCTTGCCACATGTAAACAATGGGTCTGACTCAGGGCCTCCAGGAGAGAAGCCCAAGCAAGACGCGCCCCGAGCAGCGTCTTGCCACATGTCAGCACTCGGTCTGATTGAGCGCCTCCAGGAGAGAGGCCCAAGCAAGACGCGCCCCGAGGAGCGTCTTGCCACATATCAACAATGGGTCTGACTGAGGGCCTCCATGAGAGAAGCCCAAGCAAGACGCGCCCCGAGGAGCGTCTTGCCACATGTCACCACTGGGTCTGACTGAGCGCCTCCAGGAGAGAGGCCCAAGCAAGACGCGCCCCGAGGAGCGTCTTGCCACATGTCAGCACTCGGTCTGACTGAGCGCCTCCAGGAGAGAGGCCCAAGCAAGACGCGCCCCGAGGAGCGTCTTGCCACATATCAACAATGGGTCTGACTGAGGGCCTCCATGAGAGAAGCCCAAGCAAGACGCGCCCCGAGGAGCGTCTTGCCACATGTCACCACTGGGTCTGACTGAGCACCTCCAGGAGAGAGGCCCAAGCAAGACGCACCCCGAGGAGCGTCTTGCCACATGTCAACACTGGGTCTGACAGAGGGCCTCCAGGAGAGAGGCCCAAGCAAGACGCGCCCCGAGGAGCGTCTTGCCACATGTCAACAATGAGTCTGACTGAGGGCCTCCAGGAGAGAAGCCCAAGCAAGACGCGCCCCGAGGAGTGTCTTGCCACATGTCAGCACTCGGTCTGACTGAGCGCCTCCAGGAGAGAGGCCCAAGCAAGATGCGCCCCGAGGAGCGTCTTGCCACATGTCAACAATGGGTCTGACTGAGGGCCTCCAGGAGAGAAGCCCAAGCAAGACGCGCCCTGAGGAGCGTCTTGCTGCATGTCAGCACTCGGTCTGACTGAGCGCCTCCAGGAGAGAGGCCCAAGCAAAACGCGCCCCGAGGAGCGTCTTGCCACATGTCAACAATGAGTCTGACTGAGGGCCTCGAGGAGAGAAGCCCAAGCAAGACGCGTCCCGAGAAGCATCTTGCCACATGTCGGCACTCGGTCTGACTGAACGCCTCTAGGAGAGAAGCCCCAGCAAGACGCGCCCCGAGGAGCGTCTTGCCACATATCAACAATGGGGCTTACAGAGGCCCTCCAGGAGAGAGGCCCAAGCAAGACCCTCCGCGAGGAGTGTCTTGCCACATGTCACCACTGGGTCTGACTGAGCGCCTCCAGGAGAGAGGCCCAAGCAAGACGCGCCCCGAGGAGCGTCATGCCACATGTCACTACTCAGTCTGACTGAGCGCCTCCAGGAGAGAGGCCCAAGCAAGACGCGCCCCGAGGAGCGTCTTACCACGTGTCAACACTGGGTCTGATTGAGGGCCTCCAGGAGAGAGGCCCAAGCAAGACGCGCCCCGAGGAGCGTCTTGCCACATGTCAACAATGGGTCTGACAGAGGGCCTCCAGGAGAGGGGCCCAAGCAATACGCGCCCCGAGGAGCGTGTTGCCACATGTCACCACTGGGTCTGACTGAGCGCCTCCAGGAGAGAGGCCCAAGCAAGACGCGCCCCGAGGAGCGTCTTGCCACGTGTCACCACTGGGTCTGATTGAGCGCCTCCAGGAGAGAGGCCACAGCAAGACGCGCCCCGAGGAGCATCTTGCCTTATGTCAGCACTCGGTCTGACTGAACGCCTCCAGGAGAGAGGCCCAAGCAAGACGCGCCCCGAGGAGCGTCTTGCCACATGTCAACAATGGGTCTGACAGAGGGCCTCCAGGAGAGAAGCCCAAGCAAGACACGCCCCGAGGAGCGTCTTGCCACATGTCAGCACTCGGTCTGACTGAGCGCCTCCAGGAGAGAGGCCCAAGCAAGACGCGCCCCGAGGAGCGTCTTGCAACATGTCAACAATGAGTCTGACTGAGGGCCTCCAGGAGAGAAGCCATAGCAAGACGCGCCCCGAGGAGTGTCTTGCCACATGTCAGCACTCGGTCTGACTGAGCGCCTCCAGGAGAGAGGCCCAAGCAAGATGCGCCCCGATGAGCGTCTTGCCACATGTCAACAATGGGTCTGACTGAGGGCCTCCAGGAGAGAAGCCCAAGCAAGACGCGCCCTGAGGAGCGTCTTGCTACATGTCAGCACTCGGTCTGACTGAGCGCCCCCAGGAGAGACGCCCAAGCAAGATGCGCCCCGAGGAGCGTCTTGCCACATGTCAACAATGGGTCTGAATTTAGGGCCTCCAGGAGAGAAGCCCAAGCAAGACGCGCCCCGAGGAGCGTCTTGCCACATGTCAGCACTCTGTCTGTCTGTGCGCCTCCAGGAGAGAGGCCCAAGCAAGACGCGCCCCGAGGAGCGTCTTGCCACATGTCAACAATGAGTCTGACTGAGGGCCTCCAGGAGAGAAGCCCAAGCAAGACGCGCCCCGAGGAGCGTCTTGCCACATGTCAGCACTCGGTCTGACTGAACGCCTCCAGGAGAGAAGCCCCAGCAAGACGCGCCCCGAGGAGCGTCTTGTCACATGTCAACACTGGGTCTGACTGAGCGCCTCCAGGAGAGAAGCCCCAGCAAGACACGCCCCGAGGAGCGTCTGGCCACATGTCAGCACTCTGTCTGACTGTGCGCCTCCAGGAGAGAGGCCCCAAGCAAGACGCGCCCCGAGGAGCGTCTTGCCACATGTAAGCACTGGGTCTGACTGAGCGCCTCCAGGAGAGAAGCCCCAGCAAGACGCGCCCCGAGGAGCGTCTTACCACATGTCAGCACTCGGTCTGACTGAACGCCTCCAGGAGAGAAGCCCAAGCAAGACGCGCCCCGAGGAGCTCCTTGCCACATGTCAGCACTCGGTCTGACTGAACGCCTCCAGGAGAGAAGCCCCAGCAAGACACACCCCGAGGAGCGTCTTGCCACATGTAAGCACTGGGTCTGACTGAGCGCCTCCAGGAGAGAGGCCCCAGCAAGACGCGCCCCGAGGAGCGTCTTGCCTTATGTCAGCACTCGGTCTGACTGAGCACCTCCAGGAGATAGGCCCAAGCAAGATGCGCCCCGAGGAGCGTCTTGCCACATGTCAACAATGGGTCTGACTAAGGGCCTCCAGGAGAGAAGCCCAAGCAAGACGCACCCCGAGGAGCGTCTTGCCACATGTCAACAATGGGTCTGACTGAGGGCCTTTCAAGAGAGAAGCCCAAGCAAGACGCGCCCCGAGGAGCGTCTTACCACATGTCAGCACTCGGTCTGACTGAACGCCTCCAGGAGAGAAGCCCAAGCAAGACGCGCCCCGAGGAGCTCCTTGCCACATATCAGCACTCGGTCTGACTGAATGCCTCCAGGAGAGAAGCCCCAGCAAGACACACCCCGAGGAGCGTCTTGCCACATGTAAGCACTGGGTCTGACTGAGTGCCTCCAGGAGAGAGGCCCCAGCAAGACGCGCCCCGAGGAGCGTCTTGCCTTATGTCAGCACTCGGTCTGACTGAGCGCCTCCAGGAGATAGGCCCAAGCAACATGCGCCCCGAGGAGCGTCTTGCCACATGTCAACAATGGGTCTGACTGAGGGCCTCCAGGAGAGAAGCCCAAGCAAGACGCACCCCGAGGAACGTCTTGCCACATGTCAACAATGGGTCTGACTGAGGGCCTTTCAAGAGAGAAGCCCAAGCAAGACGCGCCCCGAGGAGCGTCTTGCACCATGTCAACACTGGGTCTGACTGAGCACCTCCAGGAGAGAGGCCCAAGCAAGACTCGCCCCGAGGAGCGTCTTGACACATGTCAACACTGGGGCTGACAGAGGGCCTCCAGGAGAGAGGCCCAAGCAAGATGCGCCCCGAGGAGCGTCTTGCCACATGTAAACAATGGGTCTGACTGAGGGCCTCCAGGAGAGAAGCCCAAGCAAGACGCGCCCCGAGGAGCGTCTTGCCACATGTCAGCACTCGGTCTGACTGAGCGCCTCCAGGAGGGAGGCCCCAGCAAGACGCGCCCCGAGGAGCGTCTGGCCACCAGTCAGCACTCTGTCTGACTGTGCGCCTCCAGGAGAGAGGCCCCAAGCAAGACGCGCCCCGAGGAGCATCTTGCCACATGTCAACAATGAGTCTGACTGAGGGCCTCCAGGAGAGAAGCCCAAGCAAGACGCGCCCCGAGGAGCGTCTTGCCACATGTCAGCACTCGGTCTGACTGAACGCCTCCAGGAGAGAAGCCCCAGCAAGATGCGCCCCGAGGAGCGTCTTGCCACATGTCAGCACTCGGTCTGACTGAGCTCCTCCAGGAGAGAGGCCCAAGAGAGACGCGCCCCGAGGAGCGTCTTGCCACATATCAACAATGGATCTGACTGAGGGCCTCCATGAGAGAAGCCCAAGCAAGACGCGCCCAGAGGAGCGTCTTGTCACATGTCACCACTGGGTCTGACTGAGCGCCTCCAGGAGAGAGGCCCAAGCAAGACGCGCCCCGAGGAGCGTCTTGCCACATGTCACCACTGGGTCTGACTGAGCGCCTCCAGGAGAGAGGCCCAAGCAAGACGCGCCCCGAGGAGCGTCTTGCCACATGTCAACAATGGGTCTGACTGAGGGCCTCCAGGAGAGAAGCCCAAGCAAGATGTGCCCAAAGGAGCGTCTTGCCACATGTAAACAATGGGTCTGACTGAGGGCCTCCAGGAGAGAAGCCCAAGCAAGACGCGCCCCGAGGAGCGTCTTGCCACGTGTCAACACTGGGTCTGACTGAGCGTCTCCAGGAGAGAGGCCCAAGCAAGACGCGCCCCGAGGAGCGTCTTGCCACATGTCAGCACTGGGTCTGACTGAGCGCCTCCAGGAGAGAGGCCCAAACAAGACGCGCCCCGAGGAGCGTCTTGCCACATGTAAGCACTGGGTCTGACTGAGCGCCTCCAGGAGAGAAGCCCCAGCAAGACGCGCCCCGAGGAGCGTCTTACCACATGTCAGCACTCGGTCTGACTGAACGCCTCCAGGAGAGAAGCCCAAACAAGACGCGCCCCGAGGAGCGTCTTGCCACATGTCAGCACTCGGTCTGACTGAACGTCTCCAGGAGAGAAGCCCCAGCAAGACACGCCCCGAGGAGCGTCTTGCCACATGTAAGCACTGGGTCTGACTGAGCGCCTCCAGGAGAGAGGCCCAGCAAGACGCGCCCCGAGGAGCGTCTTGCCTTATGTCAGCACTCGGTCTGACTGAGGGCCTCCAGGAGAGAAGCCCAAGCAAGACGCGCCCCGAGGAGCGTCTTGCCACATGACACCACTGGGTCTGACTGAGCACCTCCAGGAGAGAGGCCCAAGCAAGACGCACCCCGAGGAGCGTCTTGCCACATGTCAACACTGGGTCTGACAGAGGGCCTCCAGGAGAGAGGCCCAAGCAAGACGCGCCCCGAGGAGCGTCTTGCCACATGTCAACAATGAGTCTGACTGAGGGCCTCCAGGAGAGAAGCCCAAGCAAGACGCGCCCCGAGGAGTGTCTTGCCACATGTCAGCACTCGGTCTGACTGAGCGCCTCCAGGAGAGAGGCCCAAGCAAGATGCGCCCCGAGGAGCGTCTTGCCACATGTCAACAATGGGTCTGACTGAGGGCCTCCAGGAGAGAAGCCCAAGCAAGACGCGCCCTGAGGAGCGTCTTGCTGCATGTCAGCACTCGGTCTGACTGAGCGCCTCCAGGAGAGAGGCCCAAGCAAAACGCGCCCCGAGGAGCGTCTTGCCACATGTCAACAATGAGTCTGACTGAGGGCCTCGAGGAGAGAAGCCCAAGCAAGACGCGTCCCGAGAAGCATCTTGCCACATGTCGGCACTCGGTCTGACTGAACGCCTCTAGGAGAGAAGCCCCAGCAAGACGCGCCCCGAGGAGCGTCTTGCCACATATCAACAATGGGGCTGACAGAGGCCCTCCAGGAGAGAGGCCCAAGCAAGACCCTCCCCGAGGAGTGTCTTGCCACATGTCACCACTGGGTCTGACTGAGCGCCTCCAGGAGAGAGGCCCAAGAAAGACGCGCCCCGAGGAGCGTCATGCCACATGTCACTACTCAGTCTGACTGAGCGCCTCCAGGAGAGAGGCCCAAGCAAGACGCGCCCCGAGGAGCGTCTTACCACGTGTCAACACTGGGTCTGATTGAGGGCCTCCAGGAGAGAGGCCCAAGCAAGACGCGCCCCGAGGAGCATCTTGCCACATGTCAACAATGGGTCTGACAGAGGGCCTCCAGGAGAGGGGCCCAAGCAATACGCGCCCCGAGGAGCGTGTTGCCACATGTCACCACTGGGTCTGACTGAGCGCCTCCAGGAGAGAGGCCCAAGCAAGACGCGCCCCGAGGAGCGTCTTGCCACGTGTCACCACTGGGTCTGATTGAGCGCCTCCAGGAGAGAGGCCACAGCAAGACGCGCCCCGAGGAGCATCTTGCCTTATGTCAGCACTCGGTCTGACTGAACGCCTCCAGGAGAGAGGCCCAAGCAAGACGCGCCCCGAGGAGCGTCTTGCCACATGTCAACAATGGGTCTGACAGAGGGCCTCCAGGAGAGAAGCCCAAGCAAGACACGCCCCGAGGAGCGTCTTGCCACATGTCAGCACTCGGTCTGACTGAGCGCCTCCAGGAGAGAGGCCCAAGCAAGACGCGCCCCGAGGAGCGTCTTGCCACATGTCAACAATGAGTCTGACTGAGGGCCTCCAGGAGAGAAGCCATAGCAAGACGCGCCCCGAGGAGTGTCTTGCCACATGTCAGCACTCGGTCTGACTGAGCGCCTCCAGGAGAGAGGCCCAAGCAAGATGCGCCCCGAGGAGCGTCTTGCCACATGTCAACAATGGGTCTGACTGAGGGCCTCCAGGAGAGAAGCCCAAGCAAGACGCGCCCTGAGGAGCGTCTTGCTACATGTCAGCACTCGGTCTGACTGAGCGCCCCCAGGAGAGAGGCCCAAGCAAGATGCGCCCCGAGGAGCGTCTTGCCACATGTCAACAATGGGTCTGAATTTAGGGCCTCCAGGAGAGAAGCCCAAGCAAGACGCGCCCCGAGGAGCGTCTTGCCACATGTCAGCACTCTGTCTGTCTGTGCGCCTCCAGGAGAGAGGCCCAAGCAAGACGCGCCCCGAGGAGCGTCTTGCCACATGTCAACAATGAGTCTGACTGAGGGCCTCCAGGAGAGAAGCCCAAGCAAGACGCGCCCCGAGGAGCGTCTTGCCACATGTCAGCACTCGGTCTGACTGAACGCCTCCAGGAGAGAAGCCCCAGCAAGACGCGCCCCGAGGAGCGTCTTGTCACATGTCAACACTGGGTCTGACTGAGCGCCTCCAGGAGAGAAGCCCCAGCAAGACACGCCCCGAGGAGCGTCTGGCCACATGTCAGCACTCTGTCTGACTGTGCGCCTCCAGGAGAGAGGCCCCAAGCAAGACGCGCCCCGAGGAGCGTCTTGCCACATGTAAGCACTGGGTCTGACTGAGCGCCTCCAGGAGAGAAGCCCCAGCAAGACGCGCCCCGAGGAGCGTCTTACCACATGTCAGCACTCGGTCTGACTGAACGCCTCCAGGAGAGAAGCCCAAGCAAGACGCGCCCCGAGGAGCTCCTTGCCACATGTCAGCACTCGGTCTGACTGAACGCCTCCAGGAGAGAAGCCCCAGCAAGACACACCCCGAGGAGCGTCTTGCCACATGTAAGCACTGGGTCTGACTGAGCGCCTCCAGGAGAGAGGCCCCAGCAAGACGCGCCCCGAGGAGCGTCTTGCCTTATGTCAGCACTCGGTCTGACTGAGCACCTCCAGGAGATAGGCCCAAGCAAGATGCACCCCGAGGAGCGTCTTGCCACATGTCAACAATGGGTCTGACTAAGGGCCTCCAGGAGAGAAGCCCAAGCAAGACGCACCCCGAGGAGCGTCTTGCCACATGTCAACAATGGGTCTGACTGAGGGCCTTTCAAGAGAGAAGCCCAAGCAAGACGCGCCCCGAGGAGCGTCTTACCACATGTCAGCACTCGGTCTGACTGAACGCCTCCAGGAGAGAAGCCCAAGCAAGACGCGCCCCGAGGAGCTCCTTGCCACATATCAGCACTCGGTCTGACTGAATGCCTCCAGGAGAGAAGCCCCAGCAAGACACACCCCGAGGAGCGTCTTGCCACATGTAAGCACTGGGTCTGACTGAGTGCCTCCAGGAGAGAGGCCCCAGCAAGACGCGCCCCGAGGAGCGTCTTGCCTTATGTCAGCACTCGGTCTGACTGAGCGCCTCCAGGAGATAGGCCCAAGCAAGATGCGCCCCGAGGAGCGTCTTGCCACATGTCAACAATGGGTCTGACTGAGGGCCTCCAGGAGAGAAGCCCAAGCAAGACGCACCCCGAGGAGCGTCTTGCCACATGTCAACAATGGGTCTGACTGAGGGCCTTTCAAGAGAGAAGCCCAAGCAAGACGCGCCCCGAGGAGCGTCTTGCACCATGTCAACACTGGGTCTGACTGAGCACCTCCAGGAGAGAGGCCCAAGCAAGACTCGCCCCGAGGAGCGTCTTGACACATGTCAACACTGGGGCTGACAGAGGGCCTCCAGGAGAGAGGCCCAAGCAAGATGCGCCCCGAGGAGCGTCTTGCCACATGTAAACAATGGGTCTGACTGAGGGCCTCCAGGAGAGAAGCCCAAGCAAGACGCGCCCCGAGGAGCGTCTTGCCACATGTCTGCACTCGGTCTGACTGAGCGCCTCCAGGAGAGAGGCCCCAGCAAGACGCGCCCCGAGGAGCGTCTGGCCACCAGTCAGCACTCTGTCTGACTGTGCGCCTCCAGGAGAGAGGCCACAAGCAAGACGCGCCCCGAGGAGCATCTTGCCACATGTCAACAATGAGTCTGACTGAGGGCCTCCAGGAGAGAAGCCCAAGCAAGACGCGCCCCGAGGAGCGTCTTGCCACATGTCAGCACTCGGTCTGACTGAACGCCTCCAGGAGAGAAGCCCCAGCAAGACGCGCCCCGAGGAGCGTCTTGCCACATGTCAGCACTCGGTCTGACTGAGCTCCTCCAGGAGAGAGGCCCAAGAGAGACGCGCCCCGAGGAGCGTCTTGCCACATATCAACAATGGATCTGACTGAGGGCCTCCATGAGAGAAGCCCAAGCAAGACGCGCCCAGAGGAGCGTCTTGTCACATGTCACCACTGGGTCTGACTGAGCGCCTCCAGGAGAGAGGCCCAAGCAAGACGCGCCCCGAGGAGCGTCTTGCCACATGTCACCACTGGGTCTGACTGACCGCCTCCAGGAGAGAGGCCCAAGCAAGACGCGCCCCGAGGAGCGTCTTGCCACATGTCAACAATGGGTCTGACTGAGGGCCTCCAGGAGAGAAGCCCAAGCAAGATGCGCCCAAAGGAGCGTCTTGCCACATGTAAACAATGGGTCTGACTAAGGGCCTCCAGGAGAGAAGCCCAAGCAAGACGCGCCCCGAGGAGCGTCTTGCCACGTGTCAACACTGGGTCTGACTGAGCGTCTCCAGGAGAGAGGCCCAAGCAAGACGCGCCCCGAGGAGCGTCTTGCCACATGTCAGCACTGGGTCTGACTGAGCGCCTCCAGGAGAGAGGCCCAAACAAGACGCGCCCCGAGGAGCGTCTTGCCACATGTAAGCACTGGGTCTGACTGAGCGCCTCCAGGAGAGAAGCCCCAGCAAGACGCGCCCCGAGGAGCGTCTTACCACATGTCAGCACTCGGTCTGACTGAACGCCTCCAGGAGAGAAGCCCAAACAAGACGCGCCCCGAGGAGCGTCTTGCCACATGTCAGCACTCGGTCTGACTGAACGTCTCCAGGAGAGAAGCCCCAGCAAGACACGCCCCGAGGAGCGTCTTGCCACATGTAAGCACTGGGTCTGACTGAGCGCCTCCAGGAGAGAGGCCCAGCAAGACGCGCCCCGAGGAGCGTCTTGCCTTATGTCAGCACTCGGTCTGACGTAGGGCCTCCAGGAGAGAAGCCCAAGCAAGACGCGCCCCGAGGAGCGTCTTGCCACATGTCAGCACTCGGTCTGACTGAGCGACTCCAGGAGAGAGGCCCAAGCAAGACGCACCCCGAGGAGCGTCTTGACACATGTCAACACTGGGGCTGACAGAGGGCCTCCAGGAGAGAGCCCCAAGCAAGATGCGCCCCGAGGAGCGTCTTGCCACATGTCAACAATGGGTCTGACTGAGGGCCTCCAGGAGAGAAGCCCCAGCAAGACGCGCCCCGAGGAGCGTCTTGCCACATGTCAACAATGAGTCTGACTGAGGGCCTCCAGGAGAGAAGCCCAAGCAAGACGCGCCCCGAGGAGCGTCTTGCCACATGTCAGCACTCGGTCTGACTGAACGCCTCCAGGAGAGAAGCCCCAGCAAGACGCGCCCCGAGGAGCGTCTTGTCACATGTCAACACTGGGTCTGACTGAGCGCCTCCAGGAGAGAAGCCCCAGCAAGACGCGCCCCGAGGAGCGTCTGGCCACATGTCAGCACTCTGTCTGACTGTGCGCCTCCAGGAGAGAGGCCCCAAGCAAGACGCGCCCCGAGGAGCGTCTTGCCACGTGTCAACACTGGGTCTGACTGAGCGTCTCCAGGAGAGAGGCCCAAGCAAGACGCGCCCCGAGGAGCGTCTTGCCACATGTCACCACTGGGTCTGACTGAGCGCCTCCAGGAGAGAGGCCCAAGCAAGACGCGCCCCGAGGAGCGTCTTGCCACATGTAAGCACTGGGTCTGACTGAGCGCCTCCAGGAGAGAAGCCCCAGCAAGACGCGCCCCGAGGAGCGTCTTACCACATGTCAGCACTCGGTCTGACTGAACGCCTCCAGGAGAGAAGCCCAAGCAAGACGCGCCCCGAGGAGCTCCTTGCCACATGTCAGCACTCGGTCTGACTGAACGCCTCCAGGAGAGAAGCCCCAGCAAGACACACCCCGAGGAGCGTCTTGCCACATGTAAGCACTGGGTCTGACTGAGCGCCTCCAGGAGATAGGCCCAAGCAAGACGCGCCCCGAGGAGCGTCTTGCCACATGTCACCACTGGGTCTGACTGAGCGCCTCCAGGAGAGAGGCCCAAGCAAGACGCGCCCCGAGGAGCGTCTTGCCACATGTCAACAATGAGTCTGACTGAGGGCCTCCAGGAGAGAAGCCCAAGCAAGATGCGCCCAAAGGAGCGTCTTGCCACATGTAAACAATGGGTCTGACTGAGGGCCTCCAGGAGAGAAGCCCAAGCAAGACGCGCCCCGAGGAGCGTCTTGCCACGTGTCAACACTGGGTCTGACTGAGCGTCTCCAGGAGAGAGGCCCAAGCAAGACGCGCCCCGAGGAGCGTCTTGCCACATGTCAGCACTCGGTCTGACTGAACGCCTCCAGGAGAGAAGCCCCAGCAAGACACGCCCCGAGGAGCATCTTGCCACATGTAAGCACTGGGTCTGACTGAGCGCCTCCAGGAGAGAGGCCCAGCAAGACGCGCCCCGAGGAGCGTCTTGCCTTATGTCAGCACTCGGTCTGACTGAGGGCCTCCAGGAGAGAAGCCCAAGCAAGACGCGCCCCGAGGAGCGTCTTGCCACATGTCAGCACTCGGTCTGACTGAGCGACTCCAGGAGAGAGGCCCAAGCAAGACGCACCCCGAGGAGCGTCTTGACACATGTCAACACTGGGGCTGACTGAACGCCTCCAGGAGAGAAGCCCCAGCAAGACGCGCCCCGAGGAGCGTCTTGTCACATGTCAACACTGGGTCTGACTGAGCGCCTCCAGGAGAGAGGCCCAAGCAAGATGCGCCCCGAGGAGCGTCTTGCCACATGTCAACAATGGGTCTGACTGAGGGCCTCCAGGAGAGAAGCCCCAGCAAGACGCGCCCCGAGGAGCGTCTTGCCACATGTCAACAATGAGTCTGACTGAGGGCCTCCAGGAGAGAAGCCCAAGCAAGACGCGCCCCGAGGAGCATCTTGCCACATGTCAGCACTCGGTCTGACTGAACGCCTCCAGGAGAGAAGCCCCAGCAAGACGCGCCCCGAGGAGCGTCTTGTCACATGTCAACACTGGGTCTGACTGAGCATCCCCAGGAGAGAAGCCCCAGCAAGACGCGCCCCGAGGAGCGTCTGGCCACATGTCAGCACTCTGTCTGACTGTGCGCCTCCAGGAGAGAGGCCCCAAGCAAGACGCGCCCCGAGGAGCGTCTTGCCACGTGTCAACACTGGGTCTGACTGAGCGTCTCCAGGAGAGAGGCCCAAGCAAGACGCGCCCCGAGGAGCGTCTTGCCACATGTAAGCACTGGGTCTGACTGAGCGCCTCCAGGAGAGAAGCCCCAGCAAGACGCGCCCCGAGGAGCGTCTTACCACATGTCAGCACTCGGTCTGACTGAACGCCTCCAGGAGAGAAGCCCAAGCAAGACGCGCCCCGAGGAGCTCCTTGCCACATGTCAGCACTCGGTCTGACTGAACGCCTCCAGGAGAGAAGCCCCAGCAAGACACACCCCGAGGAGCGTCTTGCCACATGTAAGCACTGGGTCTGACTGAGCGCCTCCAGGAGAGAGGCCCCAGCAAGACGCGCCCCGAGGAGCGTCTTGCCTTATGTCAGCACTCGGTCTGACTGAGCGCCTCCAGGAGATAGGCCCAAGCAAGACGCGCCCCGAGGAGCGTCTTGCCACATGTCAACAATGGGTCTGACTGAGGGCCTCCAGGAGAGAAGCCCAAGCAAGACGCACCCCGAGGAGAGTCTTGCCACATGTCAACAATGGGTCTGACTGAGGGCCTTTCAAGAGAGAAGCCCAAGCAAGACGCGCCCCGAGGAGCGTCTTGCACCATGTCAACACTGGGTCTGACTGAGCACCTCCAGGAGAGAGGCCCAAGCAAGACTCGCCGCGAGGAGCGTCTTGACACATGTCAACACTGGGGCTGACAGAGGGCCTCCAGGAGAGAGGCCCAAGCAAGATGCGCCCCGAGGAGCGTCTTGCCACATGTAAACAATGGGTCTGACTGAGGGCCTCCAGGAGAGAAGCCCAAGCAAGACGCGCCCCAAGGAGCGTCTTGCCACATGTCAGCACTCGGTCTGACTGAGCGCCTCCAGGAGAGAGGCCCCAGCAAGACGCCCCCCGAGGAGCGTCTGGCCACCAGTCAGCACTCTGTCTGACTGTGCGCCTCCAGGAGAGAGGCCCCAAGCAAGACGCGCCCCGAGGAGCATCTTGCCACATGTCAACAATGAGTCTGACTGAGGGCCTCCAGGAGAGAAGCCCAAGCAAGACGCGCCCAGAGGAGCGTCTTGTCACATGTCACCACTGGGTCTGACTGAGCGCCTCCAGGAGAGAGGCCCAAGCAAGACGCGCCCCGAGGAGCGTCTTGCCACATGTCACCACTGGGTCTGACTGAGCGCCTCCAGGAGAGAGGCCCAAGCAAGACGCGCCCCGAGGAGCGTCTTGCCACATGTCAACAATGAGTCTGACTGAGGGCCTCCAGGAGAGAAGCCCAAGCAAGACGCGCCCCGAGGAGCGTCTTGCCACGTGTCAACACTGGGTCTGACTGAGCGTCTCCAGGAGAGAGGCCCAAGCAAGACGCGCCCCGAGGAGCGTCTTGCCACATGTCAGCACTGGGTCTGACTGAGCGCCTCCAGGAGAGAGGCCCAAGCAAGACGCGCCCCGAGGAGCGTCTTGCCACATGTAAGCACTGGGTCTGACTGAGCGCCTCCAGGAGAGAAGCCCCAGCAAGATGCGCCCCGAGGAGCGTCTTACCACATGTCAGCACTCGGTCTGACTGAACGCCTCCAGGAGAGAAGCCCAAGCAAGACGCGCCCCGAGGAGCGTCTTGCCACATGTCAGCACTCGGTCTGACTGAACGCCTCCAGGAGAGAAGCCCCAGCAAGACACGCCCCGAGGAGCGTCTTGCCACATGTAGGCACTGGGTCTGACTGAGCGCCTCCAGGAGAGAGGCCCAGCAAGACGCGCCCCGAGGAGCGTCTTGCCACATGTCAGCTCTCGGTATGACTGAGCGACTCCAGGAGAAAGGCCCAAGCAAGACGCACCCCGAGGAGCGTCTTGACACATGTCAACACTGTGGCTGACAGAGGGCCTCCAGGAGAGAGGCCCAAGCAAGATGCGCCCCGAGGAGCGTCTTGCCACATGTCAACAATGGGTCTGACTGAGGGCCTCCAGGAGAGAAGCCCAAGCAAGACGCGCCCCGAGGAGCGTCTTGCCACATGTCAGCACTCAGTCTGACTGAGCGCCTCCAGGAGAGAGGCCCAAGCAAGACGCGCCCCGAGGAGCGTCTTGCCACATATCAACAATGGGTCTGACTGAGGGCCTCCATGAGAGAAGCCCAAGCAAGACGCGCCCCGAGGAGCGTCTTGTCACGTGTCAACACTGGGTCTGACTGAGCGTCTCCAGGAGAGAGGCCCCAGCAAGACGCGCCCCGAGGAGCGTCTTGCCTTATGTCAGCACTCGGTCTGACTGAGCGCCTCCAGGAGAGAGGCCCAAGCAAGACGCGCCCCGAGGAGCGTCTTGCCACATGTCAACAATGGGTCTGACTGAGGGCCTCCAGGAGAGAAGCCCAGGCAAGACGCGCCCCGAGGAGAGTCTTGCCACATGTCAACAATGGGTCTGACTGAGGGCCTCCAGGAGAGAAGCCCAAGCAAGACGCGCCCCGAGGAGCGTCTTGCCACATGTCAACAATGGGTCTGACTGAGGGCCTCCAAGAGAGAAGCCCAAGCAAGACGCGCCCCGAGGAGCGTCTTGCACCATGTCAACACTGGGTCTGACTGAGCACCTCCAGGAGAGAGGCCCAAGCAAGACTCGCCCCGAGGAGCGTCTTGCCACATATCAACAATGGGTCTGACTGAGGGCCTCCATGAGAGAAGCCCAAGCAAGACGCGCCCCGAGGAGCGTCTTGCCACATGTAAGCACTCGGTCTGACTGAGCGCCTCCAGGAGAGAGGCCCAAGCAAGACGCGCCCCGAGGAGCGTCTTGCCACATATCAACAATGGGTCTGACTGAGGGCCTCCATGAGAGAAGCCCAAGCAAGATGCGCCCCGAGGAGCGTCTTGTCACATGTCACCACTGGGTCTGACTGAGCGCCTCCAGGAGAGAGGCCCAAGCAAGACGCGCCCCGAGGAGCGTCTGGTCACATGTCACAACTGGGTCTGACTGAGCGCCTCCAGGAGAGAGGCCCAAGCAAAACGCGCCCCGAGGAGCGTCTTGCCACATGTCAACAATGAGTCTGACTGAGGGCCTCGAGGAGAGAAGCCCAAGCAAGACGCGTCCCGAGGAGAGTCTTGCCACATGTCGGCACTCGGTCTGACTGAACGCCTCTAGGAGAGAAGCCCCAGCAAGACGCGCCCCGAGGAGCGTCTTGCCACAATTCAACAATGGGTCTGACTGAGGGCCTCCATGAGAGAAGCCCAAGCAAGACGCGCCCCGAGGAGCGTCTTGTCACATGTCACCACTGGGTCTGACTGAGCGCCTCCTGGAGAGATGCCCAAGCAAGACGCGCCCCGAGGAGCGTCTTGCCACATGTAAGCACTGGGTCTGACTGAGCGCCTCCAGGAGAGAGGGCCCAGCAAGACGCGCCCCGAGGAGCATCTTGCCTTATGTCAGCACTCGGTCTGACTGAGCGCCTCCAGGAGAGAGGCCCAAGCAAGACGCGCCCCGAGGAGCGTCTTGCCACATGTAAGCACTGGGTCTGACTGAGCGCCTCCAGGAGAGAGGCCCCAGCAAGACGCGCCCCGAGGAGCGTCTTGCCACATGTCAGCACTCGGTCTGACTGAACGCCTCCAGGAGAGAGGCCCAAGCAAGACGCGCCCCGAGGAGCGTCTTGCCACATGTCAGCACTCGGTCTGACTGAGCGCCTCCAGGAGAGAGGCCCAAGCAAGACGCACCCCGAGCAGCGTCTTGACACATGTCAACACTGGGGCTGACAGAGGGCCTCCAGGAGAGAGGCCCCAGCAAGACGCGCCCCGAGGAGCGTCTTACCACATGTCAGCACTCGGTCTGACTGAACGCCTCCAGGAGAGAAGCCCAAGCAAGACGCGCCCAGAGGAGCGTCTTGCCACGTGTCACCACTGGGTCTGATTGAGCGCCTCCAGGAGAGAGGCCACAGCAAGACGCGCCCCGAGGAGCATCTTGCCTTATGTCAGCACTCGGTCTGACTGAGCGCCTCCAGGAGAGAGGCCCAAGCAAGACGCGCCCCGAGGAGCATCTTGCCACATGTCAACAATGGGTCTGACAGAGGGCCCCCAGGAGAGAGGCCCAAGCAAGACGCGCCCCGAGGAGCGTCTTGCCACATGTCAACAATGGGTCTGACTGAGCGCCTCCAGGAGAGAAGCCCAAGCAAGACGCGCCCCGAGGAGCGTCTTGTCACATGTCAACACTGGGTCTGACTGAGCGCCTCCAGGAGAGAAGCCCCAGCAAGACGCACCCCGAGGAGCGTCTTGCCACATGTGACTACTTGGTCTGACTGTGCGCCTCCAGGAGAGAGGCCCAAGCAAGACGCACCCCGAGGAGCGTCTTGCCACATGTCAACACTGGGTCTGACTGAGGGCCTCCAGGAGAGAAGCCCAAGCAACACGCGCCCCGAGGAGCGTCTTGCCACATGTCAGCACTCGGTCTGACTGAGCGCCTCCAGGAGAGAGGCCCAAGCAAGACGCGCCCCGAGGAGCATCTTGCCACATGTCAACAATGGGTCTGACAGAGGGCCCCCAGGAGAGAGGCCCAAGCAAGACGCGCCCCGAGGAGCGTCTTGCCACATGTCAACAATGGGTCTGACTGAGCGCCTCCAGGAGAGAAGCCCAAGCAAGACGCGCCCCGAGGAGCGTCTTGTCACATGTCAACACTGGGTCTGACTGAGCGCCTCCAGGAGAGAAGCCCCAGCAAGACGCACCCCGAGGAGCGTCTTGCCACATGTGACTACTCGGTCTGACTGTGCGCCTCCAGGAGAGAGGCCCAAGCAAGACGCACCCCGAGGAGCGTCTTGCCACATGTCAACACTGGGTCTGACTGAGGGCCTCCAGGAGAGAAGCCCAAGCAACACGCGCCCCGAGGAGCGTCTTGCCACATGTCAGCACCCGGTCCGACTGAGCGCCTCCAGGAGAGAGGCCAAAGCAAGATGCGCCCCGAGGAGCGTCTTGCCACATGTCAACAATGGGTCCGACTGAGGGCCTCCAGGAGAGAAGCCCCAGCAAGACGCGCCCCGAGGAGCGTCTGGCCACATGTCAGCACTCTGTCTGACTGTGCGCCTCCAGGAGAGAGGCCCCAAGCAAGACGCGCCCCGATGAGCGTCTTGCCACGTGTCAACACTGGGTCTGACTGAGCGTCTCCAGGAGAGAGGCCCAAGCAAGACGCGCCCCGAGGAGCGTCTTGTCACATGTCACCACTGGGTCTGACTGAGCGCCTCCAGGAGAGAGGCCCAAGCAAGACGCGCCCCGAGGAGCGTCTTGCCACATGTAAGCACTGGGTCTGACTGAGCGCCTCCAGGAGAGAAGCCCCAGCAAGACGCGCCCCGAGGAGCGTCTTACCACATGTCAGCACTCGGTCTGACTGAACGCCTCCAGGAGAGAAGCCCAAGCAAGACGCGCCCCGAGGAGCTCCTTGCCACATGTCAGCACTCGGTCTGACTGAACGCCTCCAGGAGAGAAGCCCCAGCAAGACGCACCCCGAGGAGCGTCTTGCCAAATGTAAGCACTGGGTCTGACTGAGCGCCTCCAGGAGAGAGGCCCCAGCAAGACGCGCCCCGAGGAGCGTCTTGCCACATGTCAACAATGGGTCTGACTGAGGGCCTCCAGGAGAGAAGCCCAAGCAAGACGCGCCCTGAGGAGCGTCTTGCCACATGTCAACAATGGGTCTGACTGAGGGCCTCCAAGAGAGAAGCCCAAGCAAGACGCGCCCCGAGGAGCTTCTTGCACCATGTCAACACTGGGTCTGACTGAGCACCTCCAGGAGAGAGTCCCAAGCAAGACTCGCCCCGAGGAGCGTCTTGACTCATGTCAACACTGGGGCTGACAGAGGGCCTCCAGGAGAGAGGCCCAAGCAAGATGCGCCCCGAGGAGCGTCTTGCCACATGTAAACAATGGGTCTGACTGAGGGCCTCCTGGAGAGAAGCCCAAGCAAGACGCGCCCCGAGGAGCGTCTTGCCACATGTCAGCACTCGGTCTGACTGAGCGCCTCCAGGAGAGAGGCCCCAGCAAGACGCGCCCCGAGGAGCGTCTGGCCACATGTCAGCACTCTGTCTGACTGTGCGCCTCCAGGAGAGAGGCCCCAAGCAAGACGCGCCCCGAGGAGCATCTTGCCACATGTCAACAATGAGTCTGACTGAGGGCCTCCAGGAGAGAAGCCCAAGCAAGACGCGCCCCGAGGAGCGTCTTGCCACATGTCAGCACTCGGTCTGACTGAACGCCTCCAGGAGAGAAGCCCCAGCAAGACGCGCCCCGAGGAGCGTCTTGCCACATGTCAGCACTCGGTCTGACTGAGATCCTCCAGGAGAGAGGCCCAAGCAAGACGCGCCCCGAGGAGAGTCTTGCCACATATCAACAATGGATCTGACTGAGGGCCTCCAGGAGAGAAGCCACAGCAAGACGCGCCCCGAGGAGCGTCTTACCACATGTCAGCACTCGGCCTGACTGAACGCCTCCAGGAGAGAAGCCCAAGCAAGACGCGCCCCGAGGAGCTCCTTGCCACATGTCAGCACTCGGTCTGACTGAACGCCTCCAGGAGAGAAGCCCCAGCAAGACACACCCCGAGGAGCGTCTTGCCACATGTAAGCACTGGGTCTGACTGAGCGCCTCCAGGAGAGAGGCCCCAGCAAGACGCTCACCGAGGAGCGTCTTGCCTTATGTCAGCACTCGGTCTGACTGAGCGCCTCCAGGAGAGAGGCCCAAGCAAGACGCGCTCCGAGGAGCGTCTTGCCACATGTCAACAATGGGTCTGACTGAGGGCCTCCAGGAGAGAAGCCCAAGCAAGACGCGCCCCGAGGAGCGTCTTGCCACATGTAAACAATGGGTCTGACTGAGGGCCTCCAGGACAGAAGCCCAAGCAAGACGCGCCCCGAGGAGTGTCTTGCCACATGTCAGCACTCGGTCTGACAGAGCGCCTCCAGGAGAGAGGCCCCAGCAAGACGCGCCCCGAGGAGCGTCTTGCCACATGTCAGCACTCTGTCTGACTGTGCGCCTCCAGGAGAGAGGCCCCAAGCAAGACGCGCCCCGAGGAGCATCTTGCCACATGTCAACAATGAGTCTGACTGAGGGCCTCCAGGAGAGAAGCCCAAGCAAGACGCGCCCCGAGGAGCGTCTTGCCACATGTCAGCACTCGGTCTGACTGAACGCCTCCAGGAGAGAAGCCCCAGCAAGACGCGCCCCGAGGAGCGTCTTGCCACATGTCAGCACTCGGTCTGACTGAGATCCTCCAGGAGAGAGGCCCAAGCAAGACGCGCCCCGAGGAGAGTCTTGCCACATATCAACAATGGATCTGACTGAGGGCCTCCAGGAGAGAAGCCACAGCAAGACGCGCCCCGAGGAGCGTCTTACCACATGTCAGCACTCGGCCTGACTGAACGCCTCCAGGAGAGAAGCCCAAGCAAGACGCGCCCCGAGGAGCTCCTTGCCACATGTCAGCACTCGGTCTGACTGAACGCCTCCAGGAGAGAAGCCCCAGCAAGACACACCCCGAGGAGCGTCTTGCCACATGTAAGCACTGGGTCTGACTGAGCGCCTCCAGGAGAGAGGCCCCAGCAAGACGCGCACCGAGGAGCGTCTTGCCTTATGTCAGCACTCGGTCTGACTGAGCGCCTCCAGGAGAGAGGCCCAAGCAAGACGCGCTCCGAGGAGCGTCTTGCCACATGTCAACAATGGGTCTGACTGAGGGCCTCCAGGAGAGAAGCCCAAGCAAGACGCGCCCCGAGGAGCGTCTTGCCACATGTAAACAATGGGTCTGACTGAGGGCCTCCAGGACAGAAGCCCAAGCAAGACGCGCCCCGAGGAGCGTCTTGCCACATGTCAGCACTCGGTCTGACAGAGCGCCTCCAGGAGAGAGGCCCCAGCAAGACGCGCCCCGAGGAGCGTCTTGCCACATGTCAGCACTCTGTCTGACTGTGCGCCTCCAGGAGAGAGGCCCCGAGCAAGACGCGCCCCGAGGAGCATCTTGCCACATGTCAACAATGAGTCTGACTGAGGGCCTCCAGGAGAGAAGCCCAAGCAAGACGCGCCCCGAGGAGCGTCTTGCCACATGTCAGCACTCGGTCTGACTGAACGCCTCTAGGAGAAAAGCCCCAGCAAGACGCGCCCCGAGGAGCGTCTTGCCACATGTCAGCACTCGGTCTGACTGAGCTCCTCCAGGAGAGAGGCCCAAGCAAGACGCGCCCCGAGGAGCGTCTTGCCACATATCAACAATGGATCTGACTGAGGGCCTCCATGAGAGAAGCCCAAGCAAGACGCGCCCCGAGGAGCGTCTTGTCACATGTCACCACTGGGTCTGACTGAGCGCCTCCAGGAGAGGGGCCCAAGCAAGACGCGCCCCGAGGAGCGTCTTGCCACATGTCACCACTGGGTCTGACTGAGCGCCTCCAGGAGAGAGGCCCAAGCAAGACGCGCCCCGAGGAGCGTCTTGCCACATGTCAACAATGAGTCTGACTGAGGGCCTCCAGGAGAGAAGCCCAAGCAAGACGCGTCCCGAGGAGCGTCTTGCCACATGTCAGCACTCGGTCTGACTGAACGCCTCCAGGAGAGAAGCCCCAGCAAGACGCGCCCCGAGGAGCGTCTTGCCACATGTCAGCACTCGGTCTGACTGAACGCCTCCAGGAGAGAAGCCCCAGCAAGACGCGCCCCGAGGAGCGTCTTGCTTTATGTCAGCACTCGGTCTGACTGAGCGCCTCCAGGAGAGAGGCCCAAGCAAGACGCGCCCCGCGGAGCGTCTTGCCACATGTCAACAATGGGTCTGACTGAGGGCCTCCAGGAGAGAAGCCCAAGCAAGACGCGCCCCGAGGAGCGTCTTGCCACATGTCAGCACTCGGTCTGACTGAGCGACTCCAGGAGAGAGGCCCAAGCAAGACGCTCCCCGGGGAGCGTCTTGACACATGTCAACACTGGGGCTGACAGAGGGCCTCCAGGAGAGAGGCCCAAGCAAGATGCGCCCCGAGGAGCGTCTTGCCACATGTAAACAATGGGTCTGACTGAGGGCCTCCAAGAGAGAAGCCCAAGCAAGACGCGCCCCGAGGAGCGTCTTGCACCATGTCAACACTGGGTCTGACTGAGCACCTCCAGGAGAGAGGCCCAAGCAAGACTCGCCCCGAGGAGCATCTTGCCACATATAAACAATGGGTCTGACTGAGGGCCTCCATGAGAGAAGCCCAAGCAAGACGCGCCCCGAGGAGCATCTTGCCACATGTCAGCACTCGGTCTGACTGAGCGACTCCAGGAGAGAGGCCCAAGCAAGACGCACCCCGAGGAGCGTCTTGACACATGTCAACACTGGGGCTGACAGAGGGCCTCCAGGAGAGAGGCCCAAGCAAGATGCGCCCTGAGGAGCGTCTTGCCACATGTCAACAATGGGTCTGACTGAGGGCCTCCAAGAGAGAAGCCCAAGCAAGACGCGCCCCGAGGAGCGACTTGCACCATGTCAACACTGGGTCTGACTGAGCACCTCCAGGAGAGAGGCCCAAGCAAGACTCGCCCCGAGGAGCGTCTTGCCACATATCAACAATGGGTCTGACTGAGGGCCTCCATGAGAGAAGCCCAAGCAAGACGCGCCCCGAGGAGCGTCTTGCCACATGTCAGCACTCGGTCTGACTGAGCGCCTCCAGGAGAGAGGCCCAAGCAAGACGCACCCCGAGGAGCGTCTTGCCACATATCAACAATGGGTCTGACTGAGGGCCTCCATGAGAGAAGCCCAAGCAAGACGCGCCCCGAGGAGCGTCTTGTCACGTGTCAACACTGGGTCTGACTGAGCGTCTCCAGGAGAGAGGCCCAAGCAAGACGCGCCCCGAGGAGCGTCTTGCCACATGTCACCACTGGGTCTGACTGAGCGCCTCCAGGAGAGAGGCCCAAGCAAGACGCGCCCCGAGGAGCGTCTTGCCACATGTCAACAATGAGTCTGACTGAGGGCCTCCAGGAGAGAAGCCCAAGAAAGACGCGTCCCGAGGAGTGTCTTGCCACATGTCAGCACTCGGTCTGACTGAACGCCTCCAGGAGAGAAGCCCCAGCAAGACGCGCCCCGAGGAGCGTCTTGCCACATGTAAGCACTGGGTCTGACTGAGCGCCTCCAGGAGAGAGGCCCCAGCAAGACGCGCCCCGAGGAGCGTCTTGCCTTATGTCAGCACTCGGTCTGACTGAGCGCCTCCAGGAGAGAGGCCCAAGCAAGACGCATCCCGAGGAGTTTCTTGCCACATGTCAACAATGAGTCTGACTGAGGGCCTCCAGGAGAGAAGCCCAAGCAAGACGCGCCCCGAGGAGCGTCTTGCCACATGTCAGCACTCGGTCTGACTGAGCGACTCCAGGAGAGAGGCCCAAGCAAGACGCACCCCGGGGAGCGTCTTGACACATGTCAACACTGGGGCTGACAGAGGGCCTCCAGGAGAGAGGCCCAAGCAAGATGCGCCCCGAGGAGCGTCTTGCCACATGTAAACAATGGGTCTGACTGAGGGCCTCCAAGAGAGAAGCCCAAGCAAGACGCGCCCCGAGGAGCGTCTTGCACCATGTCAACACTGGGTCTGACTGAGCACCTCAAGGAGAGAGGCCCAAGCAAGACTCGCCCCGAGGAGCGTCTTGCCACATATCAACAATGGGTCTGACTGAGGGCCTCCATGAGAGAAGCCCAAGCAAGACGCGCCCCGAGGAGCATCTTGCCACATGTCAGCACTCGGTCTGACTGAGCGACTCCAGGAGAGAGGCCCAAGCAAGACGCACCCCGAGGAGCGTCTTGACACATGTCAACACTGGGGCTGACAGAGGGCCTCCAGGAGAGAGGCCGAAGCAAGATGCGCCCTGAGGAGCGTCTTGCCACATGTCAACAATGGGTCTGACTGAGGGCCTCCAAGAGAGAAGCCCAAGCAAGACGCGCCCCGAGGAGCGTCTTGTCACGTGTCAACACTGGGTCTGACTGAGCGTCTCCAGGAGAGAGGCTCAAGCAAGACGCGCCCCGAGGAGCGTCTTGCCACATGTCACCACTCGGTCTGACTGAGCGCCTCCAGGAGAGAGGCCCAAGCAAGACGCGCCCCGAGGAGCGTCTTGCCACATGTCAACAATGAGTCTGACTGAGGGCCTCCAGGAGAGAAGCCCAAGAAAGACGCGTCCCGAGGAGTGTCTTGCCACATGTCAGCACTCGGTCTGACTGAACGCCTCCAGGAGAGAAGCCCCAGCAAGACGCGCCCCGAGGAGCGTCTTGCCACATGTAAGCACTGGGTCTGACTGAGCGCCTCCAGGAGAGAGGCCCCAGCAAGACGCGCCCCGAGGAGCGTCTTGCCTTATGTCAGCACTCGGTCTGACTGAGCGCCTCCAGGAGAGAGGCCCAAGCAAGACGCGTCCCGAGGAGTGTCTTGCCACATGTCAACAATGAGTCTGACTGAGGGCCTCCAGGAGAGAAGCCCAAGCAAGACGCGTCCCGAGGAGTGTCTTGCCACATGTCAACAATGGGTCTGACTGAGGGCCTCCAGGAGAGAAGCCCAAGCAAGACGCGCCCCGAGGAGCGTCTTGCCACATGTCAGCACTCCGTCTGACTGAGCGCCTCCAGGAGAGAGGCCCAAGCAAGACGCACCCCGAGGAGCGTCTTGACACATGACAACACTGGGGCTGACAGAGGAACTCCAGGAGAGAGGCCCAAGCAAGATGCGCCCCGAGGAGCGTCTTGCCACATGTAAACAATGGGTCTGACTGAGGGCCTCCAGGAGAGAAGCCCAAGCAAGACGCGCCCCGAGGAGCGTCTTGCCACATGTCAGCACTCGGTCTGACTGAGCGCCTCCAGGAGAGAGGCCCAAGCAAGACGCGACCCGAGGAGCGTCTTGCCACATATCAACAATGGGTCTGACTGAGGGCCTCCATGAGAGAAGCCCAAGCAAGACGCGCCCCGAGGAGCGTCTTGTCACGTGTCAACACTGGGTCTGACTGAGCGTCTCCAGGAGAGAGGCCCAAGCAAGACGCGCCCCGAGGAGCGTCTTGCCACATGTAAGCACTGGGTCTGACTGAGCGCCTCCAGGAGAGAGGCCCCTGCAAGACGCGCCCCGAGGAGCGTCTTGCCTTATGTCAGCACTCGGTCTGACTGAGCGCCTCCAGGAGAGAGGCCCAAGCAAGACGCGCCCCGAGGAGTGTCTTGCCACATGTCAACAATGGGTCTGACTGAGCGCCTCCAGGAGAGAGGCCCAAGCAAGACGCGCCCT
Organism: Nothobranchius furzeri; assembly: GCF_043380555.1. Taxonomy (NCBI): domain Eukaryota; kingdom Metazoa; phylum Chordata; class Actinopteri; order Cyprinodontiformes; family Nothobranchiidae; genus Nothobranchius; species Nothobranchius furzeri. The sequence continues at coordinate 12,689,132 of NC_091753.1, read as the reverse complement.
GAGGAGCGTCTTGCCACATGTCAACAATGAGTCTGACTGAGGGCCTCCAGGAGAGAAGCCCAAGCAAGACGCGTCCCGAGGAGCGTCTTGCCACATGTCAGCACTCAGTCTGACTGAACGCCTCCAGGAGAGAAGCCCCAGCAAGATACGCCCCGAGGAGCGTCTTGCCACATGTAAGCACTGGGTCTGACTGAGCGCCTCCAGGAGAGAAGCCCCAGCAAGACGCGCCCCGAGGAGCGTCTTGCCACATGTAAGCACTGGGTCTGACTGAGCGCCTCCAGGAGAGAGGCCCAAGCAAGACGCTCCCCGAGGAGCGTCTTGCCACATGTAAGCACTGGGTCTGACTGAGCGCCTCCAGGAGAGAAGCCCCAGCAAGACGCGCCCCGAGGAGCGTCTTACCACATGTCAGCACTCGGTCTGACTGAACGCCTCCAGGAGAGAAGCCCAAGCAAGACGCGCCCCGAGGAGCGTCTTGCCACATGTCAGCACTCGGTCTGACTGCACGCCTCCAGGAGAGAAGCCCCAGCAAGACACGCCCCGAGGAGCGTCTTGCCACATGTAAGCACTGGGTCTGACTGAGCGCCTCCAGGAGAGAGGCCCCAGCAAGACGCGCCCCGAGGAGCGTCTTGCCTTATGTCAGCACTCGGTCTGACTGAGCGCCTCCAGGAGAGAGGCCCAAGCAAGACGCGCCCCGCGGAGCGTCTTGCCACATGTCAACAATGGGTCTGACTGAGGGCCTCCAGGAGAGAAGCCCAAGCAAGACGCGCCCCGAGGAGCGTCTTGCCACATGTCAGCACTCGGTCTGACTGAGCGACTCCAGGAGAGAGGCCCAAGCAAGACTCACCCCGGGGAGTGTCTTGACACATGTCAACACTGGGGCTGACAGAGGGCCTCCAGGAGAGAGGCCCAAGCAAGATGCGCCCCGAGGAGCGTCTTGCCACATGTAAACAATGGGTCTGACTGAGGGCCTCCAAGAGAGAAGCTCAAGCAAGACGCGCCCCGAGGAGCGTCTTGCACCATGTTACACTGGGTCTGACTGAGCACCTCCAGGAGAGAGGCCCAAGCAAGACTCGCCCCAAGGAGCGTCTTGCCACATATCAACAATGGGTCTGACTGAGGGCCTCCATGAGAGAAGCCCAAGCAAGACGCGCCCCGAGGAGCATCTTGCCACATGTCAGCACTCGGTCTGACTGAGCGACTCCAGGAGAGAGGCCCAAGCAAGACGCACCCCGAGGAGCGTCTTGACACATGTCAACACTGGGGCTGACAGAGGGCCTCCAGGAGAGAGGCCCAAGCAAGATCCGCCCCGAGGAGCGTCTTGCCACATGTCAACAATGGGTCTGACTGAGGGCCTCCAAGAGAGAAGCCCAAGCAAGACGCGCCCCGAGGAGCGTCTTGCACCATGTCAACACTGGGTCTGACTGAGCACCTCCAGGAGAGAGGCCCAAGCAAGACTCGCCCCGAGGAGCGTCTTGCCACATATCAACAATGGGTCTGACTGAGGGCCTCCATGAGAGAAGCCCAAGCAAGACGCGCCCCGAGGAGCGTCTTGCCACATGTCAGCACTCGGTCTGACTGAGCGCCTCCAGGAGAGAGGCCCAAGCAAGACGCGCCCCGAGGAGCGTCTTGCCACATATCAACAATGGGTCTGACTGAGCACCTCCAGGAGAGAGGCCCAAGCAAGACTTGCCCCGAGGAGCGTCTTGCCACATATCAACAATGGGTCTGACTGAGGGCCTCCATGAGAGAAGCCCAAGCAAGACTCGCCCCGAGGAGCGTCTTGTCACGTGTCAACACTGGGTCTGACTGAGCGTCTCCAGGAGAGAGGCCCAAGCAAGACGCGCCCCGAGGAGCGTCTTGCACCATATCAACACTGGGTCTGACTGAGCACCTCCAGGAGAGAGGCCCAAGCAAGACTTGCCCCGAGGAGCGTCTTGCCACATATCAACAATGGGTCTGACTGAGGGCCTCCATGAGAGAAGCCCAAGCAAGACGCGCCCCGAGGAGCGTCTTGCCACATATCAACAATGGGGCTGACAGAGGGCCTCCAGGAGAGAGGCCCAAGCAAGACGCTCCCCGAGGAGTGTCTTGCCACATGTCACCACTGGGTCTGACTGAGCGCCTCCAGGAGAGAGGCCCAAGCAAGACGCGCCCCGAGGAGCGTCATGCCACATGTCACTACTCAGTCTGACTGAGCGCCTCCAGGAGAGAGGCCCAAGCAAGACGCGCCCCGAGGAGCGTCTTACCACGTTTCAACACTGGGTCTGATTGAGGGCCTCCAGGAGAGAGGCCCAAGCAAGACGCGCCCCGAGGAGCGTCTTGCCACATGTAAGTGTTGACATGGTGCAAGACGCTCCTCGGGGCGCGTCTTGCTTAGGCTTCTCTCTTGGAGGCCCTCAGTCAGACCCATTGTTGACATGTGGCAAGACGCTCCTCGGGGCGCGTCTTGCTTGGGCTTCTCTCCTGGAGGCCCTCAGTCAGACCCATTGTTGACATGTGGCAAGACGCTCCTCGGGGCGCGTCTTGCTGGGGCCTCTCTCCTGGAGGCGCTCAGTCAGACCGAGTGCTGACATGTGGCAAGACGCTCCTCGGGGCGCGTCTTGCTTGGGCTTCTCTCCTGGAGGCCCTCAGTCAGACCCATTATTTACATGTTGCAAGACGCTCCTTTGGGCGCATCTTGCTTGGGCTTCTCTCCTGGAGGCCCTCAGTCAGACCCATTGTTGACATGTGGCAAGACGCTCCTCGGGGCGCGTCTTGCTTGGGCCTCTCTCCTGGAGGCCCTCAGTCAGACCCATTGTTGACATGTGGCAAGACTCGCCCCGAGCGTCTTGCCACATGTCAACAATGGGTCTGACTGAGGGCCTCCAGGAGAGAGGCCCAAGCAAGACGCGCCCCGAGGAGCGTCTTGCCACATGTCACCACTGGGTCTGACTGAGCGCCTCCAGGAGAGAGGCCCAAGCAAGACGCGCCCCGAGGAGCGTCTTGCCACATGTCAACAATGAGTCTGACTGAGGGCCTCCAGGAGAGAAGCCCAAGCAAGACGCGTCCCGAGGAGCGTCTTGCCACATGTCAGCACTCGGTCTGACTGAACGCCTCCAGGAGAGAAGCCCCAGCAAGACGCGCCCCGAGGAGCGTCTTGCCACATGTAAGCACTGGGTCTGACTGAGCGCCTCCAGGAGAGAGGCCCCAGCAAGACGCGCCCCAAGGAGCGTCTTGCCTTATGTCAGCACTCGGTCTGACTGAGCGCCTCCAGGAGAGAGGCCCAAGCAAGACGCGTCCCGAGGAGTGTCTTGCCACATGTCAACAATGAGTCTGACTGAGGGCCTCCAGGAGAGAAGCCCAAGCAAGACGCGTCCCGAGGAGTGTCTTGCCACATGTCAACAATGGGTCTGACTGAGGGCCTCCAGGAGAGAAGCCCAAGCAAGACGCGCCCCGAGGAGCGTCTTGCCACATGTCAGCACTCGGTCTGACTGAGCGCCTCCAGGAGAGAGGCCCAAGCAAGACGCACCCCGAGGAGCGTCTTGACACATGTCAACACTGGGGCTGACAGAGGAACTCCAGGAGATAGGCCCAAGCAAGATGCGCCCCGAGGAGCGTCTTGCCACATGTAAACAATGGGTCTGACTGAGGGCCTCCAGGAGAGAAGCCCAAGCAAGACGCGCCCCGAGGAGCGTCTTGCCACATGTCAGCACTCGGTCTGACTGAGCGACTCCAAGAGAGAGGCCAAAGCAAGACGCACCCCGAGGAGCGTCTTGACACATGTCAACACTGGGGCTGACAGAGGGCCTCCAGGAGAGAGGCCCAAGAAAGATGCGCCCCGAGGAGCGTCTTGCCACATGTCAACAATGGGTCTGACTGAGGGCCTCCAAGAGAGAAGCCCAAGCAAGACGCGCCCCGAGGAGCGTCTTGCACCATGTCAACACTGGGTCTGACTGAGCACCTCCAGGAGAGAGGCCCAAGCAAGACTCGCCCCGAGGAGCGTCTTGCCACTTATCAACAATGGGTCTGACTGAGGGCCTCCATGAGAGAAGCCCAAGCAAGACGCGCCCCGAGGAGCGTCTTGCCACATGTAAGCACTGGGTCTGACTGAGCGCCTCCAGGAGAGAGGCCCCAGCAAGACGCGCCCCGAGGAGCGTCTTGCCTTATGTCAGCACTCGGTCTGACTGAGCGCCTCCATGAGAGAGGCCCAAGCAAGACGCGTCCCGAGGAGTGTCTTGCCACATGTCAACAATGAGTCTGACTGAGGGCCTCCAGGAGAGAAGCCCAAGCAAGACGCGTCCCGAGGAGTGTCTTGCCACATGTCAACAATGGGTCTGACTGAGGGCCTCCAGGAGAGAAGCCCAAGCAAGACGCGCCCCGAGGAGCGTCTTGCCACATGTCAGCACTCGGTCTGACTGAGCGCCTCCAGGAGAGAGGCCCAAGCAAGACGCACCCCGAGGAGCGTCTTGACACATGTCAACACTGGGGCTGACAGAGGAACTCCAGGAGAGAGGCCCAAGCAAGATGCGCCCCGAGGAGCGTCTTGCCACATGTAAACAATGGGTCTGACTGAGGGCCTCCAGGAGAGAAGCCCAAGCAAGACGCGCCCCGAGGAGCGTCTTGCCACATGTCAGCACTCGGTCTGACTGAGCGCCTCCAGGAGAGAGGCCCAAGCAAGACGCGCCCCGAGGAGCGTCTTGCCACATATCAACAATGGGTCTGACTGAGGGCCTCCATGAGAGAAGCCCAAGCAAGACGCGCCCCGAGGAGCGTCTTGTCACGTGTCAACACTGGGTCTGACTGAGCGTCTCCAGGAGAGAGGCCCAAGCAAGACGCGCCCCGAGGAGCGTCTTGCCACATGTCACCACTGGGTCTGACTGAGCGCCTCCAGGAGAGAGGCCCAAGCAAGACGCGCCCCGAGGAGCGTCTTGCCACATGTCAACAATGGGTCTGACTGAGGGCCTCCAGGAGAGAAGCCCAAGCAAGACGCGTCCCGAGGAGCGTCTTGCCACATGTCAGCACTCGGTCTGACTGAACGCCTCCAGGAGAGAAGCCCCAGCAAGACGCGCCCCGAGGAGCGTCTTGCCACATGTAAGCACTGGGTCTGACTGAGCGCCTCCAGGAGAGAAGCCCCAGCAAGACGCGCCCCGAGGAGCGTCTTGCCACATGTAAGCACTGGGTCTGACTGAGCGCCTCCAGGAGAGAGGCACAAGCAAGACGCGCCCCGAGGAGCGTCTTGCCACAGGTAAGCACTGGGTCTGACTGAGCGCCTCCAGGAGAGAAGCCCCAGCAAGACGCGCCCCGAGGAGCGTCTTACCACATGTCAGCACTCGGTCTGACTGAACGCCTCCAGGAGAGAAGCCCAAGCAAGACGCGCCCCGAGGAGCGTCTTGCCACATGTCAGCACTCGGTCTGACTGAACGCCTCCAGGAGAGAAGCCCCAGCAAGACACGCCCCGAGGAGCGTCTTGCCACATGTAAGCACTGGGTCTGACTGAGCGCCTCCAGGAGAGAGGCCCCAGCAAGACGCGCCCCGAGGAGCGTCTTGCCTTATGTCAGCACTCGGTCTGACTGAGCGCCTCCAGGAGAGAGGCCCAAGCAAGACGCGCCCCGCGGAGCGTCTTGCCACATGTCAACAATGGGTCTGACTGAGGGCCTCAGGAGAGAAGCCCAAGCAAGACGCGCCCCGAGGAGCGTCTTGCCACATGTCAGCACTCGGTCTGACTGAGAGACTCCAGGAGAGAGGCCCAAGCAAGACGCACCACGGGGAGCGTCTTGACACATGTCAACACTGGGGCTGACAGAGGGCCTCCAGGAGAGAGGCCCAAGCAAGACGCACCCCGGGGAGCGTCTTACCACATGTCAGCACTCAGTCTGACTGAACGCCTCCAGGAGAGAAGCCCAAGCAAGACGCGCCCCGAGGAGCGTCTTGCCACATGTCAGCACTCGGTCTGACTGAACGCCTCCAGGAGAGAAGCCCCAGCAAGACACGCCCCGAGGAGCGTCTTGCCACATGTAAGCACTGGGTCTGACTGAGCCCCTCCAGGAGAGAGGCCCCAGCAAGAAGCGCCCCGAGGAGCGTCTTGCCTTATGTCAGCACTTGGTCTGACTGAGCGCCTCCAGGAGAGAGGCCCAAACAAGACGCGCCCCGCAGAGTGTCTTGACACATGTCAACACTGGGGCTGACAGAGGGCCTCCAGGAGAGAGGCCCCAGCAAGATGCGGCCCGAGGAGCGTCTTGCCACATGTAAACAATGGGTCTGACTGAGGGCCTCCAAGAGAGAAGACCAAGCAAGGCGCGCCCCGAGGAGCGTCTTGCACCATGTCAACACTGGGTCTGACTGAGCACCTCCAGGAGAGAGGCCCAAGATAGACTCGCCCCGAGGAGCGTCTTGCCACATATCAACAATGGGTCTGACTGAGGGCCTCCATGAGAGAAGCCCAAGCAAGACGCGCCCCGAGGAGCATCTTGCCACATGTCAGCACTCGGTCTGACTGAGCGACAACAGGAGAGAAGCCCAAGCAAGACGCACCCCGAGGAGCGTCTTGACACATGTCAACACTGGGGCTGACAGAGGGCCTCCAGGAGAGAGGCCCAAGCAAGATGCGCCCCGAGGAGCGTCTTGCCACATGTCAACAATGGGTCTGACTGAGGGCCTCCAAGAGAGAAGCCCAAGCAAGACGCGCCCCGAGGAGCGTCTTGCACCATGTCAACACTGGGTCTGACTGAGCACCTCCAGGAGAGAGGCCCAAGCAAGACTCGCCCCGAGGAGCGTCTTGCCACATATCAACAATGGGTCTGACTGAGGGCCTCCATGAGAGAAGCCCAAGCAAGACACGCCCCAAGGAGCGTCTTGCCACATGTCAGCACTCGGTCTGACTGAGCGCCTCCAGGAGAGAGGCCCAAGCAAGACGCGCCCCGAGGAGCGTCTTGCCACATATCAACAATGGGTCTGACTGAGGGCCTCCATGAGACAAGCCCAAGCAAGATGCGCCCCGAGGAGCGTCTTGCCACATGTAAGCACTGGGTCTGACTGAGCGCCTCCAGGAGAGAGGCCCCAGCAAGACGCGCCCCGAGGAGCGTCTTGCCTTATGTCAGCACTCGGTCTGACTGAGCGCCTCCAGGAGAGAGGGCCAAGCAAGACGCGTCCCGAGGAGTGTCTTGCCACATGTCAACAATGAGTCTGACTGAGGGCCTCCAGGAGAGAAGCCCAAGCAAGACGCGTCCCGAGGAGTGTCTTGCCACATGTCAACACTGGGTCTGACTGAGCGTCTCCAGGAGAGAGGCCCAAGCAAGACGCGCCCCGAGGAGCGTCTTGCCACATGTCACCACTGGGTCTGACTGAGGGCCTCCAGGAGAGAAGCCCAAGCAAGACGCGCCCCGAGGAGCGTCTTGCCACATGTCAACAATGGGTCTGACTGAGCGCCTCCAGGAGGGAGGCCCAAGCAAGACGCGCCCCGAGGAGCGTCTTGCCACATGTCACCACTGGGTCTGACTGAGCGCCTCCAAGAGAGAGGCCCAAGCAAGACGCGCCCCGAGGAGCGTCTTGCCACATGTCAACAATGGGTCTGACTGAGGGCCTCCAGGAGAGAAGCCCAAGCAAGACGCGTCCCGAGGAGCGTCTTGCCACATGTCAGCACTCGGTCTGACTGAACGCCTCCAGGAGAGAAGCCCCAGCAAGACGCGCCCCGAGGAGCGTCTTGCCACATGTAAGCACTGGGTCTGACTGAGCGCCTCCAGGAGAGAGGCCCAAGCATGACGCGCCCCGAGGAGCGTCTTGCCAAATGTCAACAATGGGTCTGACTGAGGGCCTCCAGGAGAGAAGCCCAAGCCAGATGCGCCCAAAGGAGCGTCTTGCCACATGTAAACAATGGGTCTGACTGAGGGCCTCCAGGAGAGAAGCCCAAGCAAGACGCGCCCCGAGGAGCGTCTTGCCACATGTCAGCACTCGGTCTGACTGAGCGCCTCCAGGAGAGAGGCCCAAGCAAGACGCGCCCCGAGGAGCGTCTTGCCACATATCAACAATGGGTCTGACTGAGGGCCTCCATGAGAGAAGCCCAAGCAAGACGCGCCCCGAGGAGCGTCTTGCCACATGTCACCACTGGGTCTGACTGAGCGCCTCCAGGAGAGAGGCCCAAGCAAGACGCGCCCCGAGGAGCGTCTTGCCACGTGTCAACACTGGGTCTGACTGAGCGTCTCCAGGAGAGAGGCCCCAGCAAGACGCGCCCCGAGGAGCGTCTTGCCACATGTAAGCACTGGGTCTGACTGAGCGCCTCCAGGAGAGAGGCCCCAGCAAGACGCGCCCCGAGGAGCGTCTTGACACATGTCAACACTGGGGCTGACATAGGGCCTCCAGGAGAGAGGCCCAAGCAAGATGCGCCCCGAGGAGCGTCTTGCCACATGTAAACAATGGGTCTGACTGAGGGCCTCCAGGAGAGAAGCACAAGCAAGACGCGCCCTGAGGAGCGTCTTGCCACATGTCAACAATGGGTCTGACTGAGGGCCTCCAGGAGAGAAGCCCAAGCAAGACGCGCACCGAGGAGCGTCTTGCCACATGTCAGCACTCGGTCTGACTGAGTGCCTCCAGGAGAGAGGCCCAAGCAAGACGCACCCCGAGGAGCGTCTTGACACATGTCAACACTGGGGCTGACAGAGTGCCTCCAGGAGAGAGGCCCAAGCAAGATGCGCCCCAAGGAGCGTCTTGCCACATGTAAACAATGGGTCTGACTGAGGGCCTCCAGGAGAGAAGCCCAAGCAAGACGCGCCCCGAGGAGCGTCTTGCCACATGTCAGCACTCGGTCTGACTGAGCACCTCCAGGAGAGAGGCCCAAGCAAGACGCGCCCCGAGGAGCGTCTTGCCACATATCAACAATGGGTCTGACTGAGGGCCTCCATGAGAGAAGCCCAAGCAAGACGCGCCCCGAGGAGCGTCTTGTCACGTGTCAACACTGGGTCTGACTGAGCATCTCCAGGAGAGAGGCTCAAGCAAGACGCGCCCCGAAGAGCGTCTTGCCACATGTCACCACTGGGTCTGACTGAGCGCCTCCAGGAGAGAGGCCCAAGCAAGACGCGCCCCGAGGAGCGTCTTGCCACATGTAAGCACTGGGTCTGACTGAGCGCCTTCAGGAGAGAGGCCCAAGCAAGACGCGCCCCGAGGAGCGTCTTGCCACATGTAAACAATGGGTCTGACAGAGGGCCTCCAGGAGAGAAGCCCAAGCAAGATGCGCCCAAAGGAGCGTCTTGCCACATGTAAACAATGGGTCTGACTCAGGGCCTCCAGGAGAGAAGCCCAAGCAAGACGCGCCCCGAGCAGCGTCTTGCCACATGTCAGCACTCGGTCTGACTGAGCGCCTCCAGGAGAGAGGCCCAAGCAAGACGCGCCCCGAGGAACGTCTTGCCACATATCAACAATGGGTCTGACTGAGGGCCTCCATGAGAGAAGCCCAAGCAAGACGCGCCCCGAGGAGCGTCTTGCCACATGTCACCACTGGGTCTGACTGAGCGCCTCCAGGAGAGAGGCCCAAGCAAGACGCGCCCCGAGGAGCGTCTTGCCACATGTCACCACTGGGTCTGACTGAGCGCCTCCAGGAGAGAGGCCCAAGCAAGACGCGCCCCGAGGAGCGTCTTGCCACATGTCAGCACTCGGTCTGACTGAGCGCCTCCAGGAGAGAGGCCCAAGCAAGACGCGCCCCGAGGAGCGTCTTGCCACATATCAACAATGGGTCTGACTGAGGGCCTCCATGAGAGAAGCCCAAGCAAGACGCGCCCCGAGGAGCGTCTTGCCACATGTCACCACTGGGTCTGACTGAGCGCCTCCAGGAGAGAGGCCCAAGCAAGACGCGCCCCGAGGAGCGTCTTGCCACATATCAACAATGGATCTGACTGAGGGCCTCCATGAAAGAAGCCCAAGCAAGACGCGCCCCGAGGAGCGTCTTGTCACATGTCACCACTGGGTCTGACTGAGCGCCTCCAGGAGAGAGGCCCAAGCAAGACGCGCCCCGAGGAGCGTCTTGCCACATGTAAGCACTGGGTCTGACTGAGCGCCTCCAGGAGAGAAGCCCCAGCAAGACGCGCCCCGAGGAGCGTCTTGCCACATGTCAGCACTCTGTCTGACTGTGCGCCTCCAGGAGAGGCCCCAAGCAAGACGCGCCCCGAGGAGCATCTTGCCACATGTCAACAATGAGTCTGACTGAGGGCCTCCAGGAGAGAAGCCCAAGCAAGACGCGCCCCGAGGAGCGTCTTGCCACATGTCAGCACTCGGTCTGACTGAACGCCTCCAGGAGAGAAGCCCCAGCAAGACGCGCCCCGAGGAGCATCTTGCCACATATCAACAATGGATCTGACTGAGGGCCTCCATGAGAGAAGCCCAAGCAAGACGCGCCCCGAGGAGCGTCTTGTCACATGTCACCACTGGGTCTGACTGAGCACCTCCAGGAGAGAGGCCCAAGCAAGACGCGCCCCGAGGAGCGTCTTGCCACATGTCAACAATGAGTCTGACTGAGGGCCTCCAGGAGAGAAGCCCAAGCAAGACGCGTCCCGAGAAGCGTCTTGCCACATGTCAGCACTCGGTCTGACTGAACGCCTCCAGGAGAGAAGCCCCAGCAAGACGCGCCCCGAGGAGCGTCTTGCCACATGTAAGCACTGGGTCTGACTGAGCGCCTCCAGGAGAGAGGCCCCAGCAAGACGCGCCCCGAGGAGCGTCTTGCCTTATGTCAGAACTCGGTCTGACTGAGCGCCTCCAGGAGAGAGGCCCAAGCAAGACGCGCCCCGAGGAGCGTCTTGCCACATGTCAACAATGGGTCTGACTGAGGGCCTCCATGAGAGAAGCCCAAGCAAGACGCGCCCCGAGGAGCGCCTTGTCACGTGTCAACACTGGGTCTGACTGAGCATCTCCAGGAGAGAGGCCCAAGCAAGACGCGCCCCGAAGAGCGTCTTGCCACCTGTCACCACTGGGTCTGACTGAGCGCCTCCAGGAGAGAGGCCCAAGCAAGACGCGCCCCGAGGAGCGTCTTGCCTTATGTCAGAACTCGGTCTGACTGAGCGCCTCCAGGAGAGAGGCCCAAGCAAGACGCGCCCCGAGGAGCGTCTTGCCACATGTCAACAATGGGTCTGACTGAGGGCCTCCATGAGAGAAGCCCAAGCAAGACGCGCCCCGAGGAGCGCCTTGTCACGTGTCAACACTGGGTCTGACTGAGCATCTCCAGGAGAGAGGCCCAAGCAAGACGCGCCCCGAGGAGCGTCTTGCCACATGTAAGCACTGGGTCTGACTGAGCGCCTCCAGGAGAGAGGCCCCAGCAAGACACGCCCTGAGGAGCGTCTTGCCTTATGTCAGCACTCGGTCTGACTGAGCGCCTCCAGGAGAGAGGCCCAAGCAAGACGCGCCCCGAGGAGCGTCTTGCCACATGTCAACAATGGGTCTGACTGAGGGCCTCCAGGAGAGAAGCCCAAGCAAGATGCGCCCCGAGGAGCGTCTTGCCACATGTCAACAATGGGTCTGACTGAGCGCCTCCAGGAGAGAGGCCCAAGCAAGACGCGCCCCGAGGAGCGTCTTGCCACATGACACCACTGGGCCTGACTGAGCGCCTCCAGGAGAGAGGCCCAAACAAGACGCGCCCAGAGGAGCGTCTTGCCACATGTCAACAATGAGTCTGACTGAGGGCCTCCAGGAGAGAAGCCCAAGCAAGACGCGTCCCGAGGAGCGTCTTGCCACATGTCAGCACTCGGTCTGACTGAACGCCTCCAGAAGAGAAGCCCCAGCAAGACGCGCCACGAGGAGCGTCTTGCCACATGTAAGCACTGGGTCTGACTGAGCGCCTCCAGGAGAGAGGCCCAAGCAAGACGCGCCCCGAGGAGCGTCTTGCCACATGTCAACAATGGGTCTGACTGAGGGCCTCCAGGAGAGAAGCCCAAGCAAGATGCGCCCAAAGGAGCGTCTTGCCACATGTAAACAATGGGTCTGACTGAGGGCCTCCAGGAGAGAAGCCCAAGCAAGACGCGCCCCGAGGAGCGTCTTGCCACATGTCAGCACTCGGTCTGACTGAGCGCCTTCAGGAGAGAGGCCCAAGCAAGACGCGCCCCGAGGAGCGTCTTGCCACATGTCAACAATGGGTCTGACTGAGATCCTCCAAGAGAGAAGCCCAAGCAAGATGCGCCCCGAGGAGCGTCTTGCACCATGTCAACACTGGGTCTGACTGAGCACCTCCAGGAGAGAGGCCCAAGCAAGACTCGCCCCGAGGAGCGTCTTGCCACATATCAACAATGGCTCTGACTGAGGGCATCCATGAGAGAAGCCCAAGCAAGACGCGCCCCGAGGAGCGTCTTGCCACATGTCAACACTGGGGCTGACAGAGGAACTCCAGGAGAGAGGCCCAAGCAAGATGCGCCCCGAGGAGCGTCTTGCCACATGTAAACAATGGGTCTGACTGAGGGCCTCCAGGAGAGAAGCCCAAGCAAGACGCGCCCCGAGGAGCGTCTTGCCACATGTCAGCACTCGGTCTGACTGAGCGCCTCCAGGAGAGAGGCCCAAGCAAGACGCGCGCCGAGGAGCGTCTTGCCACATATCAACAATGGGTCTGACTGAGGGCCTCCATGAGAGAAGCCCAAGCAAGACGCGCCCCGAGGAGCGTCTTGTCACGTGTCAACACTGGGTCTGACTGAGCGTCTCCAGGAGAGAGGCCCAAGCAAGACGCGCCCCGAGGAGCGTCTTGCCACATGTAAGCACTGGGTCTGACTGAGCGCCTCCAGGAGAGAGTCCCCAGCAAGACGCGCCCCGAGGAGCGTCTTGCCACATGTCAACAATGGGTCTGACTGAGGGCCTCCAGGAGAGAAGCCCAAGCAAGACGCGCCCCGAGGAGCGTCTTGCCACATGTCAACAATGGGTCTGACTGAGCGCCTCCAGGAGAGAGGCCCAAGCAAGACGCGCCCCGAGGAGCGTCTTGCCACATGTCACCACTGGGTCTGACTGAGCGCCTCCAGGAGAGAAGCCCCAGCAAGACGCGCCCCGAGGAGCGTCTTGCCACATGTAAGCACTGGGTCTGACTGAGCGCCTCCAGGAGAGAGGCCCAAGCAAGACGCGCCCCGAGGAGCGTCTTGCCAAATGTTAACAATGGGTCTGACTGAGGGCCTCCAGGAGAGAAGCCCAAGCAAGATGCGCCCAAAGGAGCGTCTTGCCACATGTAAACAATGGGTCTGACTGAGCGCCTCCAGGAGAGAGGCCCAAGCAAGACGCGCCCCGAGGAGCGTCTTGCCACATGTCACCACTGGGTCTGACTGAGCGCCTCCAGGAGAGAAGCCCAAGCAAGACGCGTCCCGAGGAGCGTCTTGCCACATGTCAGCACTCGGTCTGACTGAACGCCTCCAGAAGAGAAGCCCCAGCAAGACGCGCCACGAGGAGCGTCTTGCCACATGTAAGCACTGGGTCTGACTGAGCGCCTCCAGGAGAGAGGCCCAAGCAAGACGCGCCCCGAGGAGCGTCTTGCCACATGTCAACAATGGGTCTGACTGAGGGCCTCCAGGAGAGAAGCCCAAGCAAGATGCGCCCAAAGGAGCGTCTTGCCACATGTAAACAATGGGTCTGACTGAGGGCCTCCAGGAGAGAAGCCCAAGCAAGACGCGCCCCGAGGAGCGTCTTGCCACATGTCAGCACTCGGTCTGACTGAGCGCCTTCAGGAGAGAGGCCCAAGCAAGACGCGCCCCGAGGAGCGTCTTGCCACATGTCAACAATGGGTCTGACTGAGATCCTCCAAGAGAGAAGCCCAAGCAAGATGCGCCCCGAGGAGCGTCTTGCACCATGTCAACACTGGGTCTGACTGAGCACCTCCAGGAGAGAGGCCCAAGCAAGACTCGCCCCGAGGAGCGTCTTGCCACATATCAACAATGGCTCTGACTGAGGGCATCCATGAGAGAAGCCCAAGCAAGACGCGCCCCGAGGAGCGTCTTGCCACATGTCAACACTGGGGCTGACAGAGGAACTCCAGGAGAGAGGCCCAAGCAAGATGCGCCCTGAGGAGCGTCTTGCCACATGTAAACAATGGGTCTGACTGAGGGCCTCCAGGAGAGAAGCCCAAGCAAGACGCGCCCCGAGGAGCGTCTTGCCACATGTCAGCACTCGGTCTGACTGAGCGCCTCCAGGAGAGAGGCCCAAGCAAGACACGCCCCGAGGAGCGTCTTGCCACATATCAACAATGGGTCTGACTGAGGGCCTCCATGAGAGAAGCCCAAGCAAGACGCGCCCCGAGGAGCGTCTTGTCACGTGTCAACACTGGGTCTGACTGAGCGTCTCCAGGAGAGAGGCCCAAGCAAGACGCGCCCCGAGGAGCGTCTTGCCACATGTAAGCACTGGGTCTGACTGAGCGCCTCCAGGAGAGAGTCCCCAGCAAGACGCGCCCCGAGGAGCGTCTTGCCTTATGTCAGCACTCGGTCTGACTGAGCGCCTCCAGGAGAGAGGCCCAAGCAAGACGCGCCCCGAGGAGCGTCTTGCCACATGTCAACAATGGGTCTGACTGAGGGCCTCCAGGAGAGAAGCCCAAGCAAGACGCGCCCCGAGGAGCGTCTTGCCACATGTCAACAATGGGTCTGACTGAGCGCCTCCAGGAGAGAGGCCCAAGCAAGACGCGCCCCGAGGAGCGTCTTGCCACATGTCACCACTGGGTCTGACTGAGCGCCTCCAGGAGAGAGGCCCAAGCAAGACGCGCCCCGAGGAGCGTCTTGCCACATGTCAACAATGGGTCTGACTGAGGGCCTCCAGGAGAAAAGCCCAAGCAAGACGCGTCCCGAGGAGCGTCTTGCCACATGTCAGCACTCGGTCTGACTGAACGCCTCCAGGAGAGAAGCCCCAGCAAGACGCGCCCCGAGGAGCGTCTTGCCACATGTAAGCACTGGGTCTGACTGAGCGCCTCCAGGAGAGAGGCCCAAGCAAGACGCGCCCCGAGGAGCGTCTTGCCAAATGTCAACAATGGGTCTGACTGAGGGCCTCCAGGAGAGAAGCCCAAGCAAGATGCGCCCAAAGGAGCGTCTTGCCACATGTAAACAATGGGTCTGACTGAGGGCCTCCAGGAGAGAAGCCCAAGCAAGACGTGCCCCGAGGAGCGTCTTGCCACATGTCAGCACTCGGTCTGACTGAGCGCCTCCAGGAGAGAGGCCCAAGCAAGACGCGCCCCGAGGAGCGTCTTGCCACATATCAACAATGGGTCTGACTGAGGGCCTCCATGAGAGAAGCCCAAGCAAGACGCGCCCCGAGGAGCGTCTTGCCACATGTCACCACTGGGTCTGACTGAGCGCCTCCAGGAGAGAGGCCCAAGCAAGACGCGCCCCGAGGAGCGTCTTGCCACGTGTCAACACTGGGTCTGACTGAGCGTCTCCAGGAGAGAGGCCCCAGCAAGACGCGCCCCGAGGAGCGTTTTGCCACATGTAAGCACTGGGTCTGACTGAGCGCCTCCAGGAGAGAGGCCCCAGCAAGACGCGCCCCGAGGAGCGTCTTGACACATGTCGACACTGGGGCTGACATAGGGCCTCCAGGAGAGAGGCCCAAGCAAGATGCGCCCCGAGGAGCGTCTTGCCACATGTAAACAATGGGTCTGACTGAGGGCCTCCAGGAGAGAAGCACAAGCAAGACGCGCCCCGAGGAGCGTCTTGCCACATGTCAACAATGGGTCTGACTGAGGGCCTCCAGGAGAGAAGCCCAAGCAAGACGCGCCCCGAGGAGCGTCTTGCCACATGTCAGCACTCGGTCTGACTGAGCGCCTCCAGGAGAGAGGCCCAAGCAAGACGCACCCCGAGGAGCGTCTTGACACATGTCAACACTGGGGCTGACAGAGGGACTCCAGGAGAGAGGCCCAAGCAAGATGCGCCCCAAGGAGCGTCTTGCCACATGTAAACAATGGGTCTGACTGAGGGCCTCCAGGAGAGAAGCCCAAGCAAGACACGCCCCGAGGAGCGTCTTGCCACATGTCAGCACTCGGTCTGACTGAGCGCCTCCAGGAGAGAGGCCCAAGCAAGACGCGCCCCGAGGAGCGTCTTGCCACATATCAACAATGGGTCTGACTGAGGGCCTCCATGAGAGAAGCCCAAGCAAGACGCGCCCCGAGGAGCGTCTTGTCACGTGTCAACACTGGGTCTGACTGAGCATCTCCAGGAGAGAGGCTCAAGCAAGACGCGCCCCGAAGAACGTCTTGCCACATGTCACCACTGGGTCTGACTGAGCGCCTCCAGGAGAGAGGCCCAAGCAAGAC
The DNA here is from genome assembly GCF_043380555.1 of Nothobranchius furzeri. NCBI lineage: Eukaryota > Metazoa > Chordata > Actinopteri > Cyprinodontiformes > Nothobranchiidae > Nothobranchius > Nothobranchius furzeri. Next base: position 12,672,925 of record NC_091753.1, on the reverse strand, counting down.
GCGCCCCGAGGAGCGTCTTGCCACATGTAAGCACTGGGTCTGACTGAGCGCCTTCAGGAGAGAGGCCCAAGCAAGATGCGCCCCGAGGAGCGTCTTCCCACATGTCAACAATGGGTCTGACAGAGGGCCTCCAGGAGAGAAGCCCAAGCAAGATGCGCCCAAAGGAGCGTCTTGCCACATGTAAACAATGGGTCTGACTCAGGGCCTCCAGGAGAGAAGCCCAAGCAAGACGCTCCCCGAGCAGCGTCTTGCCACATGTCAGCACTCGGTCTGACTGAGCGCCTCCAGGAGAGAGGCCCAAGCAAGACGCGCCCCGAGGAGCGTCTTGCCACATGTCAACAATGGGTCTGACTGAGGGCCTCCAGGAGAGAAGCCCAAGCAAGACGCGCCCCGAGGAGCGTCTTGCCACATGTCAACAATGGGTCTGACTGAGCGCCTCCAGGAGAGAGTCCCCAGCAAGACGCGCCCCGAGGAGCGTCTTGCCTTATGTCAGCACTCAGTCTGACTGAGCGCCTCCAGGAGAGAGGCCCAAGCAAGACGCGCCCCGAGGAGCGTCTTGCCACATGTCAACAATGGGTCTGACTGAGGGCCTCCAGGAGAGAAGCCCAAGCAAGACGCGCCCCGAGGAGCGTCTTGCCACATGTCAACAATGGGTCTGACTGAGCGCCTCCAGGAGAGAGGCCCAAGCAAGACGCGCCCCGAGGAGCGTCTTGCCACATGTCACCACTGGGTCTCACTGAGCGCCTCCAGGAGAGAGGCCCAAGCAAGACACGCCCCGAGGAGCGTCTTGCCACATGTCAACAATGGGTCTGACTGAGGGCCTCCAGGAGAAAAGCCCAAGCAAGACGCGTCCCGAGGAGCGTCTTGCCACATGTCAGCACTCGGTCTGACTGAACGCCTCCAGGAGAGAAGCCCCAGCAAGACGCGCCCCGAGGAGCGTCTTGCCACATGTAAGCACTGGGTCTGACTGAGCGCCTCCAGGAGAGAGGCCCAAGCAAGACGCGCCCCGAGGAGCTTCTTGCCAAATGTCAACAATGGGTCTGACTGAGGGCCTCCAGGAGAGAAGCCCAAGCAAGATGCGCCCAAAGGAGCGTCTTGCCACATTTAAACAATGGGTCTGACTGAGGGCCTCCAGGAGAGAAGCCCAAGCAAGACGTGCCCCGAGGAGCGTCTTGCCACATGTCAGCACTCGGTCTGACTGAGCGCCTCCAGGAGAGAGGCCCAAGCAAGACGCGCCCCGAGGAGCGTCTTGCCACATATCAACAATGGGTCTGACTGAGGGCCTCCATGAGAGAAGCCCAAGCAAGACGCGCCCCGAGGAGCGTCTTGCCACGTGTCACCACTGGGTCTGACTGAGCGCCTCCAGGAGAGAGGCCCAAGCAAGACGCGCCCCGAGGAGCGTCTTGCCACGTGTCAACACTGGGTCTGACTGAGCGTCTCCAGGAGAGAGGCCCCAGCAAGACGCGCCCCGAGGAGCGTTTTGCCACATGTAAGCACTGGGTCTGACTGAGCGCCTCCAGGAGAGAGGCCCCAGCAAGACGCGCCCCGAGGAGCGTCTTGACACATGTCGACACTGGGGCTGACATAGGGCCTCCAGGAGAGAGGCCCAAGCAAGATGCGCCCCGAGGAGCGTCTTGCCACATGTAAACAATGGGTCTGACTGAGGGCCTCCAGGAGAGAAGCACAAGCAAGACGCGCCCCGAGGAGCGTCTTGCCACATGTCAACAATGGGTCTGACTGAGGGCCTCCAGGAGAGAAGCCCAAGCAAGACGCGCCCCGAGGAGCGTCTTGCCACATGTCAGCACTCGGTCTGACTGAGCGCCTCCAGGAGAGAGGCCCAAGCAAGACGCACCCCGAGGAGCGTCTTGACACATGTCAACACTGGGGCTGACAGAGGGCCTCCAGGAGAGAGGCCCAAGCAAGATGCGCCCCAAGGAGCGTCTTGCCACATGTAAACAATGGGTCTGACTGAGGGCCTCCAGGAGAGAAGCCCAAGCAAGACGCGCCCCGAGGAGCGTCTTGCCACATGTCAGCACTCGGTCTGACTGAGCGCCTCCAGGAGAGAGGCCCAAGCAAGACGCGCCCCGAGGAGCGTCTTGCCACATATCAACAATGGCTCTGACTGAGGGCCTCCATGAGAGAAGCCCAAGCAAGACGCGCCCCGAGGAGCGTCTTGTCACGTGTCAACACTGGGTCTGACTGAGCATCTCCAGGAGAGAGGCTCAAGCAAGACGCGCCCCGAAGAACGTCTTGCCACATGTCACCACTGGGTCTGACTGAGCGCCTCCAGGAGAGAGGCCCAAGCAAGACGCGCCCCGAGGAGCGTCTTGCCACATGTAAGCACTGGGTCTGACTGAGCGCCTTCAGGAGAGAGGCCCAAGCAAGATGCGCCCCGAGGAGCGTCTTCCCACATGTCAACAATAGGTCTGACAGAGGGCCTCCAGGAGAGAAGCCCAAGCAAGATGCGCCCAAAGGAGCGTCTTGCCACATGTCACCACTGGGTCCTACTGAGCGCCTCCAGGAGAGAGGCCCAAGCAAGACGCGCCCCGAGGAGCGTCTTGCCACATGTCAGCACTCGGTCTGACTGAGCGCCTCCAGGAGAGAGGCCCAAGCAAGACGCGCCCCGAGGAGCGTCTTGCCACATATCAACAATGGGTCTGACTGAGGGCCTCCATGAGAGAAGCCCAAGCAAAACGCGCCCCGAGGAGCGTCTTGCCACATGTCACCACTGGGTCTGACTGAGCGCCTCCAGGAGAGAGGCCCAAGCAAGACGCGCCCCGAGGAGCGTCTTGCCATATATGAACAATGGATCTGACTGAGGTTCTCCATGAGAGAAGCCCAAGCAAGACGCGCCCCGAGGAGCGTCCTGTCACATGTCACCACTGGGTCTGACTGAGCGCCTCCAGGAGAGAGGCCCAAGCAAGACGCGCCCCGAGGAGCGTCTTGCCACATGTCACCACTGGGTCTGACTGAGCGCCTCCAGGAGAGAGGCCCAAGCAAGACGCGCCCCGAGGAGCGTCTTGCCACATGTAAGCACTGGGTCTGACTGAGCGCCTCCAGGAGAGAAGCCCAAGCAAGACGCGCCCCGAGGAGCGTCTTGCCACATGTCAGCACTCGGTCTGACTGAACGCCTCCAGGAGAGAAGCCCCAGCAAGACGCGCCCCGAGGAGCGTCTTGCCACATATCAACAATGGATCTGACTGAGGGCCTCCATGAGAGAAGCCCAAGCAAGATGCGCCCCGAGGAGCGTCTTGTCACATGTCACCACTCGGTCTGACTGAGCCCCTCCAGGAGAGAGGCCCAAGCAAGACGCGCCCCGAGGAGCGTCTTGCCACATGTCAACAATGAGTCTGACTGAGGGCCTCCAGGAGAGAAGCCCAAGCAAGACGCGTCCCGAGAAGCGTCTTGCCACATGTCAGCACTCGGTCTGACTGAACGCCTCCAGGAGAGAAGCCCCAGCAAGACGCGCCCCGAGGAGCGTCTTGCCACATGTAAGCACTGGGTCTGACTGAGCACCTCCAGGAGAAAGGACCCAGCAAGACGCGCCCCGAGGAGCGTCTTGCCTTATGTCAGCACTCGGTCTGACTGAGCGCCTCCAGGAGAGAGGCCCAAGCAAGACGCGCCCCGAGGAGCGTCTTGCCACATGTCAACAATGGGTCTGACTGAGGGCCTCCAGGAGAGAAGCCCAAGCAAGATGCGCCCAAAGGAGCGTCTTGCCACATTTAAACAATGGGTCTGACTGAGGGCCTCCAGGAGAGAAGCCCAAGCAAGACGCGCCCCGAGGAGCGTCTTGCCACATGTCAGCACTCGGTCTGACTGAGCGCCTCCAGGAGAGAGGCCCAAGCAAGACGTGCCCCGAGGAGCGTCTTGCCACATATCAACAATGGGTCTGACTGAGGGCCTCCATGAGAGAAGCCCAAGCAAGACGCGCCCCGAGGAGCGTCTTGCCACATGTCACCACTGGGTCTGACCGAGCGCCTCCAGGAGAGAGGCCCAAGCAAGACGCGCCCCGAGGAGAGTGTTGCCACATAACAACAATGGGTCTGACTGAGGGCCTCCATGAGAGAAGCCCAAGCAAGACGCGCCCCGAGGAGCGCCTTGTCACGTGTCAACACTTGGTCTGACTGAGCATCTCCAGGAGAGAGGCCCAAGCAAGACGCGCCCCGAAGAGCGTCTTGCCACATGTCACCACTGGGTCTGACTGAGCGCCTCCAGGAGAGATGCCCAAGCAAGACGCGCCCCGAGGAGCGTCTTGCCACATGTCAGCACTCGGTCTGACTGAGCGCCTTCAGGAGAGAGGCCCAAGCAAGACGCGCCCCGAGGAGCGTCTTGCCACATGTCAACAATGGGTCTGACTGAGATCCTCCAAGAGAGAAGCCCAAGCAAGATGCGCCCCGAGGAGCGTCTTGCACCATGTCAACACTGGGTCTGACTGAGCACCTCCAGGAGAGAGGCCCAAGCAAGACTCGCCCCGAGGAGCGTCTTGCCACATATCAACAATGGCTCTGACTGAGGGCATCCATGAGAGAAGCCCAAGCAAGACGCGCCCCGAGGAGCGTCTTGCCACATGTCAGCACTCGGTCTGACTGAGCGCCTCCAGGAGAGAGGCCTAAGCAAGACGCGCCCCGAGGAGCGTCTTGCCACATATCAACAATGGGTCTGACTGAGGGCCTCCATGAGAGAAGCCCAAGCAAGACACGCCCCGAGGAGCGTCTTGTCACGTGTCAACACTGGTTCTGACTGAGCGTCTCCAGGAGAGAGGCCCAAGCAAGACGCGCCCCGAGGAGCGTCTTGCCACATGTCACCACTGGGTCTGACTGAGCGCCTCCAGGAGAGAGGCCCAAGCAAGACACGCCCCGAGGAGCGTCTTGTCACGTGTCAACACTGGTTCTGACTGAGCGTCTCCAGGAGAGAAGCCCAAGCAAGACGCGCCCCGAGGAGCGTCTTGTCACGTGTCAACACTGGTTCTGACTGAGCGTCTCCAGGAGAGAGGCCCAAGCAAGACGCGCCCCGAGGAGCGTCTTGCCACATGTCAACAATGGGTCTGACTGAGGGCCTCCAGGAGAGAAGCCCAAGCAAGACGCGCCCCGGGGAGCGTCTTGCCACATGTCAACAATGGGTCTGACTGAGGGCCTCCAAGAGAGAAGCCCAAGCAAGACGCGCCCCGAGGAGCGTCTTGCACCATGTCAACACTGGGTCTGACTGAGCACCTCCAGGAGAGAGGCCCAAGCAAGACACGCCCCGAGGAGCGTCTTGTCACGTGTCAACACTGGTTCTGACTGAGCGTCTCCAGGAGAGAAGCCCAAGCAAGACGCGCCCCGAGGAGCGTCTTGTCACGTGTCAACACTGGTTCTGACTGAGCGTCTCCAGGAGAGAGGCCCAAGCAAGACGCGCCCCGAGGAGCGTCTTGCCACATGTAAGCACTGGGTCTGACTGAGCGCCTCCAGGAGAGAGGCCCCAGCAAGACGCGCCCCGAGGAGCGTCTTGCCTTATGTCAGCACTCTGTCTGACTGAGCGCCTCCATGAGAGAAGCCCAAGCAAGACACGCCCCGAGGAGCGTCTTGTCACGTGTCAACACTGGTTCTGACTGAGCGTCTCCAGGAGAGAGGCCCAAGCAAGACGCGCCCCGAGGAGCGTCTTGCCACATGTCACCACTGGGTCTGACTGAGCGCCTCCAGGAGAGAGGCCCAAGCAAGACACGCCCCGAGGAGCGTCTTGTCACGTGTCAACACTGGTTCTGACTGAGCGTCTCCAGGAGAGAAGCCCAAGCAAGACGCGCCCCGAGGAGCGTCTTGCCACATGTCACCACTGGGTCTGACTGAGCGCCTCCAGGAGAGAGGCCCAAGCAAGACACGCCCCGAGGAGCGTCTTGTCACGTGTCAACACTGGTTCTGACTGAGCGTCTCCAGGAGAGAAGCCCAAGCAAGACGCGCCCCGAGGAGCGTCTTGTCACGTGTCAACACTGGTTCTGACTGAGCGTCTCCAGGAGAGAGGCCCAAGCAAGACGCGCCCCGAGGAGCGTCTTGCCACATGTAAGCACTGGGTCTGACTGAGCGCCTCCAGGAGAGAGGCCCCAGCAAGACGCGCCCCGAGGAGCGTCTTGCCTTATGTCAGCACTCTGTCTGACTGAGCGCCTCCAGGAGAGAGGCCCAAGCAAGACGCGCCCCGAGGAGCGTCTTGCCACATGTCAACAATGGGTCTGACTGAGGGCCTCCAGGAGAGAAGCCCAAGCAAGACGCGCCCCGGGGAGCGTCTTGCCACATGTCAACAATGGGTCTGACTGAGGGCCTCCAAGAGAGAAGCCCAAGCAAGACGCGCCCCGAGGAGCGTCTTGCACCATGTCAACACTGGGTCTGACTGAGCACCTCCAGGAGAGAGGCCCAAGCAAGACTCGCCCCGAGGAGCGTCTTGCCACATATCAACAATGGGTCTGACTGAGGGCCTCCATGAGAGAAGCCCAAGCAAGACGCGCCCCGAGGAGCGTCTTGCCCCATGTCAGCACTCGGTCTGACTGAGCGCCTCCAGGAGAAGGGCCCAAGAAAGACGCGCCCCGAGGAGCGTCTTGCCACATATCAACAATGGGTCTGACTGAGGGCCTCCATGAGAGAAGCCCAAGCAAGACGTGCCCCGAGGAGCGTCTTGTCACATGTCACCACTGGGTCTGACTGAGCGCCTCCAGGAGAGGGGCCCAAGCAAGATGCGCCCTTGCCACATGTCACCACTGGGTCTGACTGAGCGCCTCCAGGAGAGAGGCCCAAGCAAAACGCGCCCCGAGGAGCGTCTTGCCACATGTCAACAATGAGTCTGACTGAGGGCCTCGAGGAGAGAAGCCCAAGCAAGACGCGTCCCGAGAAGCGTCTTGCCACATGTCGGCACTCGGTCTGACCGAACGCCTCTAGGAGAGAAGCCCCAGCAAGACGCGCCCCGAGGAGTGTCTTGCCACATGTCACCACTGGGTCTGACTGAGCGCCTCCAGGAGAGAGGCCCAAGCAAGACGCGCCCCGAGGAGCGTCATGCCACATGTAACTACTCAGTCTGACTGAGCGCCTCCAGGAGAGAGGCCCAAGCAAGACGCGCCCCGAGGAGCGTCTTACCGCGTGTCAACACTGGGTCTGATTGAGGGCCTCCAGGAGAGAGGCCCAAGCAAGACGCGCCCCGAGGAGCGTCTTGCCACATGTCAACAATGGGTCTGACTGAGCGCCTCCAGGAGAGAGGCCCAAGCAAGACGCGCCCCGAGGAGCGTCTTGCCACGTGTCACCACTGGGTCTGATTGAGCGCCTCCAGGAGAGAGGCCACAGCAAGACGCGCCCCGAGGAGCATCTTGCCTTATGTCAGCACTCGGTCCGACTGAGCGCCTCCAGGAGAGAGGCCCAAGCAAGACGCGCCCCGAGGAGCGTCTTGCCACATGTCAACAATGGGTCTGACAGAGGGCCTCCAGGAGAGAGGCCCAAGCAAGACGCTCCTCAGGGCGCGTCTTGTCACATGTCAACACTGGGTCTGACTGAGGGCCTCCAGGAGAGAAGCCCAAGCAAGACGCGCCCCGAGGAGCGTCTTGCCACATGTCAGCACTCGGTCTGACTGAGCGCCTCCAGGAGAGAGGCCCCAGCAAGACGCGCCCCGAGGAGCGTCTGGCCACATGTCAGCACTCTGTCTGACTGTGCTTCTCCAGGAGAGAGGCCCCAAGCAAGATGCGCCCCGAGGAGCATCTTGCAACATGTCAACAATGAGTCTGACTGAGGGCCTCCAGGAGAGAAGCCCAAGCAAGACGCGCCCCGAGGAGCGTCTTGCCACATGTCAGCACTCGGTCTGACTGAACGCCTCCAGGAGAGAAGCCCCAGCAAGACGCGCCCCGAGGAGCGTCTTGCCACATGTCAGCACTCGGTCTGACTGAGCTCCTCCAGGAGAGAGGCCCAAGCAAGACGCGCCCCGAGGAGCGTCTTGCCACATATCAACAATGGATCTGACTGAGGGCCTCCATGAGAGAAGCCCAAGCAAGACGCGCCCCGAGGAGCGTCTTGTCACATGTCACCACTGGGTCTGACTGAGCGCCTCCAGGAGAGAAGCCCCAGCAAGACGCGCCCCGAGGAGCGTCTTACCACATGTCAGCACTCGGTCTGACTGAACGCCTCCAGGAGAGAAGCCCAAGCAAGACGCGCCCCGAAGAGCTCCTTGCCACATGTCAGCACTCGGTCTGACATAACGCCTCCAGGAGAGAAGCCCCAGCAAGACACGCCCCGAGGAGCGTCTTGCCACATGTAAGCACTGGGTCTGACTGAGCGCCTCCAGGAGAGAGGCCCCAGCAAGACGCGCCCCGAGGAGCGTCTTGCCTTATGTCAGCACTCGGTCTGACTGAGCGCCTCCAGGAGAGAGGCCCAAGCAAGACGCGCCCCGAGGAGCGTCTTGCCACATGTCAACAATGGGTCTGACTGAGGGCCTCCAGGAGAGAAGCCCAAGCAAGACGCGCCCCGAGGAGCGTCTTGCCACATGTCAACAATGGGACTGACTGAGGGCCTCCAAGAGAGAAGCCCAAGCAAGACGCGCCCCGAGGAGCGTCTTGCACCATGTCAACACTGGGTCTGACTGAGCACCTCCAGGAGAGAGGCCCAAGCAAGACTCGCCCCGAGGAGCGTCTTGACACATGTCAACACTGGGGCTGACAGAGGGCCTCCAGGAGAGAGGCCCAAGCAAGATGCGCCCCGAGGAGCGTCTTGCCACATGTAAACAATGGGTCTGACTGAGGGCCTCCAGGAGAGAAGCCCAAGCAAGACGCGCCCCGAGGAGCGTCTTGCCACATGTCAGCACTCGGTCTGACTGAGCGCCTCCAGGAGAGAGGCCCCAGCAAGACGCGCCCCGAGGAGCGTCTGGCCACATGTCAGCACTCTGTCTGACTGTGCGCCTCCAGGAGAGAGGCCCCAAGCAAGACGCGCCCCGAGGAGCATCTTGCCACATGTCAACAATGAGTCTGACTGAGGGCCTCCAGGAGAGAAGCCCAAGCAAGACGCGCCCCGAGGAGCGTCTTGCCACATGTCAGCACTCGGTCTGACTGAACGCCTCTAGGAGAGAAGCCCCAGCAAGACGCGCCCCGAGGAGCGTCTTGCCACATGTCAGCACTCGGTCTGACTGAGCTCCTCCAGGAGAGAGGCCCAAGCAAGACACGCCCCGAGGAGCGTCTTGCCACATATCAACAATGGATCTGACTGAGGGCCTCCATGAGAGAAGCCCAAGCAAGACGCGCCCCGAGGAGCGTCTTGTCACATGTCACCACTGGGTCTGACTGAGCGCCTCCAGGAGAGAGGCCCAAGCAAGACGCGCCCCGAGGAGCGTCTTGCCACATGTCACCACTGGGTCTGACTGAGCGCCTCCAGGAAAGAGGCCCAAGCAAGACGCGCCCCGAGGAGCGTCTTGCCACATGTCAACAATGGGTCTGACTGAGGGCCTCCATGAGAGAAGCCCAAGCAAGACGCGCCCCGAGGAGCGTCTTGCCACGTGTCACCACTGGGTCTGACTGAGCGCCTCCAGGAGAGAGGCCCAAGCAAGACGCGCCCCGAGGAGCGTCTTGCCACGTGTCAACACTGGGTCTGACTGAGCGTCTCCAGGAGAGAGGCCCAAGCAAGACGCGCCCCGAGGAGCGTCTTGCCACGTGTCACCACTGGGTCTGACTGAGCGCCTCCAGGAGAGAGGCCCAAGCAAGACGCGCCCCGAGGAGCGTCTTGCCACATGTAAGCACTGGGTCTGACTGAGCGCCTCCAGGAGAGAAGCCCCAGCAAGACGCGCCCCGAGGAGCGTCTTGCCACATGTCAGCACTCGGTCTGACTCAGCGCCTCCAGGAGAGAAGCCCAAGCAAGACGCGCCCCGAGGAGCGTCTTGCCACATGCCAGCACTCGGTCTGACTGAACGCCTCCAGGAGAGAAGCCCCAGCAAGACACGCCCCGAGGAGCGTCTTGCCACATGTAAGCACTGGGTCTGACTGAGCGCTCCAGGAGAGAGGCCCCAGCAAGACGCGCCCCGAGGAGCGTCTTGCCTTATGTCAGCACTCGGTCTGACTGAGCGCCTCCAGGAGAGAGGCCCAAGCAAGACGCGCCCCGCGGAGCGTCTTGCCACATGTCAACAATGGGTCTGACTGAGGGCCTCCAGGAGAGAGGCCCCAAGCAAGACGCGCCCCGAGGAGCATCTTGCCACATGTCAACAATGAGTCTGACTGATGGCCTCCAGGAGAGAAGCCCAAGCAAGACGCGCCCAGAGGAGCGTCTTGCCACATGTCAGCACTCGGTCTGGCTGAGCTCCTCCAGGAGAGAGGCCCAAGCAAGACGCGCCCCGAGGAGCGTCTTGCCACATATCAACAATGGATCTGACTGAGGGCCTCCATGAGAGAAGCCCAAGCAAGACGCGCCCCGAGGAGCGTCTTGTCACATGTCACCACTGGGTCTGACTGAGCGCCTCCAGGAGAGAGGCCCAAGCAAGACGCGCCCCGAGGAGCGTCTTGCCACATGTCACCACTGGGTCTGACTGAGCGCCTCCAGGAGAGAGGCCCAAGCAAGACGCGCCCCGAGGAGCGTCTTGCCACATGTCAACAATGGGTCTGACTGAGGGCCTCCATGAGAGAAGCCCAAGCAAGACGCGCCCCGAGGAGCGTCTTGCCACGTGTCACCACTGGGTCTGACTGAGCGCCTCCAGGAGAGAGGCCCAAGCAAGACGCGCCCCGAGGAGCGTCTTGCCACGTGTCAACACTGGGTCTGACTGAGCGTCTCCAGGAGAGCGGCCCAAGCAAGACGCGCCCCGAGGAGCGTCTTGCCACGTGTCACCACTGGGTCTGACTGAGCGCCTCCAGGAGAGAGGCCCAAGCAAGACGCGCCCCGAGGGGCGTCTTGCCACATGTAAGCACTGGGTCTGACTGAGCGCCTCCAGGAGAGAAGCCCCAGCAAGACGCGCCCCGAAGAGCGTCTTGCCACATGTCAGCACTCGGTCTGACTGAGCGCCTCCAGGAGAGAAGCCCAAGCAAGACGCGCCCCGAGGAGCGTCTTGCCACATGTCAGCACTCGGTCTGACTGAACGCCTCCAGGAGAGAAGCCCCAGCAAGACACGCCCCGAGGAGCGTCTTGCCACATGTAAGCACTGGGTCTGACTGAGCGCTCCAGGAGAGAGGCCCCAGCAAGACGCGCCCCGAGGAGCGTCTTGCCTTATGTCAGCACTCGGTCTGACTGAGCGCCTCCAGGAGAGAGGCCCAAGCAAGACGCGCCCCGCGGAGCGTCTTGCCACATGTCAACAATGGGTCTGACTGAGGGCCTCCAGGAGAGAAGCCCAAGCAAGACGCGCCCCGAGGAGCGTCTTGCCACATGTAAACAATGGGTCTGACTGAGGGCCTCCAAGAGAGAAGCCCAAGCAAGACGCGCCCCGAGGAGCGTCTTGCACCATGTCAACACTGGGTCTGACTGAGCACCTCCAGGAGAGAGGCCCAAGCAAGACTCGCCCAGAGGAGCGTCTTGCCACATATCAACAATGGGTCTGACTGAGGGCCTCCATGAGAGAAGCCCAAGCAAGACGCGCCCCGAGGAGCATCTTGCCACATGTCAGCACTCGGTCTGACTGAGCGACTCCAGGAGAGAGGCCCAAGCAAGACGCACCCCGAGGAGCGTCTTGACACATGTCAACACTGGGGCTGACAGAGGGCCTCCAGGAGAGAGGCCCAAGCAAGATGCGCCCCGAAGAGCGTCTTGCCACATGTCAACAATGGGTCTGACTGAGGGCCTCCAAGAGAGAAGCCCAAGCAAGACGCGCCCCGAGGAGCGTCTTGCACCATGTCAACACTGGGTCTGACTGAGCACCTCCAGGAGAGAGGCCCAAGCAAGACTCGCCCCGAGGAGCGTCTTGCCACATATCAACAATGGGTCTGACTGAGGGCCTCCATGAGAGAAGCCCAAGCAAGACGCGCCCCGAGGAGCGTCTTGCCACATGTCAGCACTCGGTCTGACTGAGCGCCTCCAGGAGAGAGGCCCAAGCAAGATGCGCCCCGAAGAGCGTCTTGCCACATGTCAACAATGGGTCTGACTGAGGGCCTCCAAGAGAGAAGCCCAAGCAAGACGCGCCCCGAGGAGCGTCTTGCACCATGTCAACACTGGGTCTGACTGAGCACCTCCAGGAGAGAGGCCCAAGCAAGACTCGCCCCGAGGAGCGTCTTGCCACATATCAACAATGGGTCTGACTGAGGGCCTCCATGAGAGAAGCCCAAGCAAGACGCGCCCCGAGGAGCGTCTTGTCACGTGTCAACACTGGGTCTGACTGAGCGTCTCCAGGGGAGAGGCCCAAGCAAGACGCGCCCCGAGGAGCGTCTTGCCACATGTCACCACTGGGTCTGACTGAGCGCCTCTAGGAGAGAGGCCCAAGCAAGACGCGCCCCGAGGAGCGTCTTGCCACATGTCAACAATGAGTCTGACTGAGGGCCTCCAGGAGAGAAGCCCAAGCAAGACGCGTCCCGAGGAGTGTCTTGCCACATGTCAGCACTCGGTCCGACTGAACGCCTCCAGGAGAGAAGCCCCAGCAAGACGCGCCCAGAGGAGCGTCTTGCCACATGTAAGCACTGGGTCTGACTGAGCGCCTCCAGGAGAGAGGCCCCAGCAAGACGCGCCCCGAGGAGCGTCTTGCCTTATGTCAGCACTCGGTCTGACTGAGCGCCTCCAGGAGAGAAGCCCAAGCAAGACGCGCCCCGCGGAGCGTCTTGCCACATGTCAACAATGGGTCTGACTGAGGGCCTCCAGGAGAGAAGCCAAAGCAAGACGCGCCCCGAGGAGCGTCTTGCCACATGTAAACAATGGGTCTGACTGAGGGCCTCCAAGAGAGAAGCCCAAGCAAGACGCGCCCCGAGGAGCGTCTTGCACCATGTCAACACTGGGTCTGACTGAGCACCTCCAGGAGAGAGGCCCAAGCAAGACTCGCCCAGAGGAGCGTCTTGCCACATATCAACAATGGGTCTGACTGAGGGCCTCCAGGAGAGAAGCCCAAGCAAGACGCGTCCCGAGGAGTGTCTTGCCACATGTCAACAATGGGTCTGACAGAGGGCCTCCAGGAGAGAGGCCCAAGCAAGATGCGCCCCGAGGAGCGTCTTGCCACATGTAAACAATGGGTCTGACTGAGGGCCTCCAGGAGAGAAGCCCAAGCAAGACGCGCCCCGTGGAGCGTCTTGCCACATGTCAGCACTCGGTCTGACTGAGCGCCTCCAGGAGAGAGGCCCCAGCAAGACGCGCCCCGAGGAGCGTCTTGCCACATATCAACAATGGGTCTGACTGAGGGCCTCCATGAGAGAAGCCCAAGCAAGACGCGCCCCGAGGAGCATCTTGCCACATGTCAGCACTCGGTCTGACTGAGCGACTCCAGGAGAGAGGCCCAAGCAAGACGCACCCCGAGGAGCGTCTTGACACATGTCAACACTGGGGCTGACAGAGGGCCTCCAGGAGAGAGGCCCAAGCAAGATGCGCCCCGAGGAGCGTCTTGCCACATGTCAACAATGGGTCTGACTGAGGGCCTCCAAGAGAGAAGCCCAAGCAAGACGCGCCCCGAGGAGCGTCTTGCCACATGTCAGCACTCGGTCTGACTGAGCGCCTCCAGGAGAGAGGCCCAAGCAAGACGCGCCCCGAGGAGCGTCTTGCCACTTATCAACAATGGGTCTGACTGAGGGCCTCCATGAGAGAAGCCCAAGCAAGACGCGCCCCGAGGAGCGTCTTGTCACGTGTCAACACTGGGTCTGACTGAGCGTCTCCAGGGGAGAGGCCCAAGCAAGACGCGCCCCGAGGAGCGTCTTGCCACATAACACCACTGGGTCTGACTGAGCGCCTCTAGGAGAGAGGCCCAAGCAAGACGCGCCCCGAGGAGCGTCTTGCCACATGTCAACAATGAGTCTGACTGAGGGCCTCCAGGAGAGAAGCCCAAGCAAGACACGTCCCGAGGAGTGTCTTGCCACATGTCAGCACTCGGTCTGACTGAACTTCTCCAGGAGAGAAGCCCCAGCAAGACGCGCCCAGAGGAGCGTCTTGCCACATGTAAGCACTGGGTCTGACTGAGCGCCTCCAGGAGAGAGGCCCCAGCAAGACGCGCCCCGAGGAGCGTCTTGCCTTATGTCAGCACTCGGTCTGACTGAGCGCCTCCAGGAGAGAGGCCCAAGCAAGACGCGTCCCGAGGAGTGTCTTGCCACATGTCAACAATGAGTCTGACTGAGGGCCTCCAGGAGAGAAGCCCAAGCAAGACGCGTCCCGAGGAGTGTCTTGCCACATGTCAACAATGGGTCTGACAGAGGGCCTCCAGGAGAGAGGCCCAAGCAAGATGCGCCCCGAGGAGCGTCTTGCCACATGTAAACAATGGGTCTGACTGAGGGCCTCCAGGAGAGAAGCCCAAGCAAGACGCGCCCCGTGGAGCGTCTTGCCACATGTCAGCACTCGGTCTGACTGAGCGCCTCCAGGAGAGAGGCCCCAGCAAGACGCGCCCCGAGGAGCGTCTTGCCACATGTCAGCACTCGGTCTGACTGAACGACTCCAGGAGAGAAGCCCCAGCAAGACGCGCCCCGAGGAGCGTCTTGCCACATGTCAACAATGGGTCTGACTGAGGGCCTCTAGGAGAGAAGCCCAAGCAAGACGCGCCCCGAGGAGCGTCTTGCCACATGTCAACAATGGGTCTGACTGAGCGCCTCCAGGAGAGAGGCCCAAGCAAGACGTGCCCCGAGGAGCGTCTTGCCACATGTCACCACTGGGTCTGACTGAGCGCCTCCAGGAGAGAGGCCCAAGCAAGACGTGCCCCGAGGAGCGTCTTGCCACATGTCACCACTGGGTCTGACTGAGCGCCTCCAGGAGAGAGTCCCAAGCAAGACGCGCCCCGAGGAGCGTCTTGCCACATGTCAACAATGGGTCTGACTGAGGGCCTCCAGGAGAGAAGCCCAAGCAAGATGCGCCCAAAGGAGCGTCTTGCCACATGTAAACAATGGGTCTGACTGAGGGCCTCCAGGAGAGAAGCCCAAGCAAGACGCGCCCCGAGGAGCGTCTTGCCACATGTCAGCACTCGGTCTGACTGAGCGCCTCCAGGAGAGAGGCCCAAGCAAGACGCGCCCCGAGGAGCGTCTTGCCACATATCAACAATGGGTCTGACTGAGGGCCTCCATGAGAGAAGCCCAAGCAAGACGCGCCCCGAGGAGCGTCTTGCCACATGTCACCACTGGGTCTGACTGAGCGCCTCCAGGAGAGAGGCCCAAGCAAGACGCGCCCCGAGGAGCGTCTTGCCACGTGTCAACACTGGGTCTGACTGAGCGTCTCCAGGAGAGAAGCCCAAGCAAGACGCGCCCCGAGGAGCGTCTTGCCACATGTCACCACTGGGTCTGACTGAGCGCCTCCAGGAGAGAAGCCCAAGCAAGACGCGCCCCGAGGAGCGTCTTGCCACATGTAAGCACTGGGTCTGACTGAGCGCCTCCAGGAGAGAGGCCCAAGCAAGACGCACCCCGAGGAGCGTCTTGTCACGTGTCAACACTGGGTCTGACTGAGCGTCTCCAGGAGAGAGGCTTGAGCAAGACGCGCCCCGAGGAGTGTCTTGCCACATGTAAGCACTGTGTCTGACTGAGCGCCTCCAGGAGAGAGGCCCCAGCAAGACGCGCCCCGAGGAGCGTCTTGCCTTATGTCAGCACTCGGTCTGACTGAGCGCCTCCAGGAGAGAGGCCCAAGCAAGACGCGCCCCGAGGAGCGTCTTGCCACATGTGAACAATGGGTCTGACTGAGATCCTCCAAGAGAGAAGCCCAAGCAAGATGCGCCCCGAGGAGCGTCTTGCACCATGTCAACACTGGGTCTGACTGAGCACCTCCAGGAGAGAGGCCCAAGCAAGACTCGCCCCGAGGAGCGTCTTGCCACATATCAACAATGGCTCTGACTGAGGGCATCCATGAGAGAAGCCCAAGCAAGACGCGCCCCGAGGAGCGTCTTGCCACATGTCAGCACTCGGTCTGACTGAGCGCCTCCAGGAGAGAGGCCCAAGCAAGACGCGCCCCGAGGAGCGTCTTGCCACATATCAACAATGGGTCTGACTGAGGGCCTCCATGAGAGAAGCCCAAGCAAGACGCGCCCCGAGGAGCGTCTTGTCACGTGTCAACACTGGTTCTGACTGAGCGTCTCCAGGAGAGAGGCCCAAGCAAGACGCGCCCCGAGGAGCGTCTTGCCACATGTCACCACTGGGTATGACTGAGCGCCTCCAGGAGAGAGGCCCAGGCAAGACGCGCCCCGAGGAGCGTCTTGCCACATGTAAGCACTGGGTCTGACTGAGCGCCTCCAGGAGAGAGGCGCCAGCAAGACGCGCCCCGAGGTGCGTCTTGCCTTATGTCAGCACTCGGTCTGACTGAGCGCCTCCAGGAGAGAGGCCCAAGCAAGACGCGCCCCGAGGAGCGTCTTGCCACATGTCAACAATGGGTCTGACTGAGGGCCTCCAGGAGAGAAGCCCAAGCAAGACGCGGCCCGGGGAGCGTCTTGCCACATGTCAACAATGGGTCTGACTGAGGGCCTCCAAGAGAGAAGCCCAAGCAAGACGCGCCCCGAGGAGCGTCTTGCACCATGTCAACACTGGGTCTGACTGAGCACCTCCAGGAGAGAGGCCCAAGCAAGACTCGCCCCGAGGAGCGTCTTGCCACATATCAACAATGGGTCTGACTGAGGGCCTCCATGAGAGAAGCCCAAGCAAGACGCGCCCCGAGGAGCGTCTTGCCACATGTCAGCACTCGGTCTGACTGAGCGCCTCCAGGAGAGAGGCCCAAGAAATACGCGCCCCGAGGAGCGTCTTGCCACATATCAACAACGGGTCTGACTGAGGGCCTCCATGAGAGAAGCCCAAGCAAGACGCGCCCCGAGGAGCGTCTTGTCACATGTCACCACTGGTTCTGACTGAGCGCCTCCAGGAGAGAGGCCCAAGCAAGATGCGCCCCGAGGAGCATCTTGCCACATGTCACCACTGGGTCTGACTGAGCGCCTCCAGGAGAGAGGCCCAAGCAAAACGCGCCCCGAGGAGCGTCTTGCCACATGTCAACAATGAGTCTGACTGAGGGCCTCGAGGAGAGAAGCCCAAGCAAGACGCGTCCCGCGAAGCGTCTTGCCACATGTCGGCACTCGGTCTGACTGAACGCCTCTAGGAGAGAAGCCCCAGCAAGACGCGCCCCGAGGAGCGTCTTGCCACATATCAACAATGGGGCTGACAGAGGGCCTCCAGGAGAGAGGCCCAAGCAAGACGCTCCCGAGGAGTGTCTTGCCACATGTCACCACTGGTTCTGACTGAGCGCCTCCAGGAGAGAGGCCCAAGCAAGATGCGCCCCGAGGAGCATCTTGCCACATGTCACCACTGGGTCTGACTGAGCGCCTCCAGGAGAGAGGCCCAAGCAAAACGCGCCCCGAGGAGCGTCTTGCCACATGTCAACAATGAGTCTGACTGAGGGCCTCGAGGAGAGAAGCCCAAGCAAGACGCGTCCCGCGAAGCGTCTTGCCACATGTCGGCACTCGGTCTGACTGAACGCCTCTAGGAGAGAAGCCCCAGCAAGACGCGCCCCGAGGAGCGTCTTGCCACATATCAACAATGGGGCTGACAGAGGGCCTCCAGGAGAGAGGCCCAAGCAAGACGCTCCCGAGGAGTGTCTTGCCACATGTCACCACTGGGTCTGACTGAGCGCCTCCAGGAGAGAGGCCCAAGCAAGACGCGCCCCGAGGAGCGTCATGCCACATGTCACTACTCAGTCTGACTGAGCGCCTCCAGGAGAGAGGCCCAAGCAAGACGCGCCCCGAGGAGCGTCTTACCACGTATCAACACTGGGTCTGATTGAGGGCCTCCAGGAGAGAGGCCCAAGCAAGACGCGCCCCGAGGAGCGTCTTGCCACGTGTCACCACTGGGTCTGATTGAGCGCCTCCAGGAGAGAGGCCACAGCAAGACGCGCCCCGTGGAGCATCTTGCCTTATGTCAGCACTCGGACTGACTGAGCGCCTCCAGGAGAGAGGCCCAAGCAAGACGCGCCCCGAGGAGCGTCTTGCCACATGTCAACAATGGGTCTGACTGAGGGCCTCCAGGAGAGAAGCCCAAGCAAGACGCGGCCCGGGGAGCGTCTTGCCACATGTCAACAATGGGTCTGACTGAGGGCCTCCAAGAGAGAAGCCCAAGCAAGACGCGCCCCGAGGAGCGTCTTGCACCATGTCAACACTGGGTCTGACTGAGCACCTCCAGGAGAGAGGCCCAAGCAAGACTCGCCCCGAGGAGCGTCTTGCCACATATCAACAATGGGTCTGACTGAGGGCCTCCATGAGAGAAGCCCAAGCAAGACGCGCCCCGAGGAGCGTCTTGCCACATGTCAGCACTCGGTCTGACTGAGCGCCTCCAGGAGAGAGGCCCAAGAAATACGCACCCCGAGGAGCGTCTTGCCACATATCAACAATGGGTCTGACTGAGGGCCTCCATGAGAGAAGCCCAAGCAAGACGCGCCCCGAGGAGCGTCTTGTCACATGTCACCACTGGGTCTGACTGAGCGCCTCCAGGGGAGAGGCCCAAGCAAAACGCGCCCCGAGGAGCGTCTTGCCACATGTCAACAATGAGTCTGACTGAGGGCCTCGAGGAGAGAAGCCCAAGCAAGACGCGTCCCGCGAAGCGTCTTGCCACATGTCGGCACTCGGTCTGACTGAACGCCTCTAGGAGAGAAGCCCCAGCAAGATGCGCCCCGAGGAGCGTCTTGCCACATATCAACAATGGGGCTGACAGAGGGCCTCCAGGAGAGAGGCCCAAGCAAGACGCTCCCGAGGAGTGTCTTGCCACATGTCACCACTGGGTCTGACTGAGCGCCTCCAGGAGAGAGGCCCAAGCAAGACGCGCCCCGAGGAGCGTCATGCCACATGTCACTACTCAGTCTGACTGAGCGCCTCCAGGAGAGAGGCCCAAGCAAGACGCGCCCCGAGGAGCGTCTTACCACGTATCAACACTGGGTCTGATTGAGGGCCTCCAGGAGAGAGGCCCAAGCAAGACGCGCCCCGAGGAGCGTCTTGCCACGTGTCACCACTGGGTCTGATTGAGCGCCTCCAGGAGAGAGGCCACAGCAAGACGCGCCCCGTGGAGCATCTTGCCTTATGTCAGCACTCGGTCTGACTGAGCGCCTCCAGGAGAGAGGCCCAAGCAAGACGCGCCCCGAGGAGCGTCTTGCCACATGTCAACAATGGGTCTGACAGAGGGCCTCCAGGAGAGAGGCCCAAGCAAGACGCTCCTCGGGGCGCGTCTTGTCAAATTTCAACACTGGGTCTGACTGAGGGCATCCAGGAGAGAAGCCCAAGCAAGACGCGCCCCGAGGAGCGTCTTGCCACATGTCAGCACTCGGTCTGACTGAGCGCCTCCAGGAGAGAGGCCCAAGCAAGACGCACCCCAAGGAGCGTCTTGCCACATGTCAACAATGGGTCTGACTGAGGGCCTCCAGGAGAGAACCCCAAGCAAGACGCGCCCCGAGGAGCGTCTTGCCACATGTCAACACTGGGTCTGACTGAGCACCTCCAGGAGAGAGGCCCAAGCAAGACGCACCCCGAGGAGAGTCTTGCCACATGTCAACACTGGGTCTGACTGAGCACCTCCAGGAGAGAGGCCCAAGCAAGACGCGCCCCGAGGAACGTCTTGCCACATGTCAACACTGGGTCTGACAGAGGGCCTCCAGGAGAGAGGCCCAAGCAAGACGCGCCCTGAGGAGCGTCTTGCAACATGTCAACAATGAGTCTGACTGAGGGCCTCCAGGAGAGAAGCCCAAGCAAGACGCGCCCCGAGGAGTGTCTTGCCACATGTCAGCACTCGGTCTGACTGAGCGCCTCCAGGAGAGAGGCCCAAGAAAGATGCGCCCCGAGGAGCGTCTTGCCACATGTCAACAATGGGTCTGACTGAGGGCCTCCACGAGAGAAGCCCAAGCAAGACGCGCCCTTAGGAGCGTCTTGCTGCATGTCAGCACTCGGTCTGACTGAGCGCCTCCAGGAGAGAGGCCCAAGCAAGACGCGCCCCGAGGAGCGTCTTGCCACATGTCAACAATGGGTCTGAACTTAGGGCCTCCAGGAGAGAAGCCCAAGCAAGACGCGCCCCGAGGAGCGTCTTGCCACAAGTCAGCACTCTGTCTGTCTGTGCGCCTCCAGGAGAGAGGCCCAAGCAAGACGCGCCCCGAGGAGCGTCTTGCCACATGTCAACAATGAGTCTGACTGAGGGCCTCCAGGAGAGAAGCCCAAGCAAGACGCGCCCCGAGGAGCGTCTTGCCACATGTCAGCACTCGGTCTGACTGAACGCCTCCAGGAGAGAAGCCCCAGCAAGACGCGCCCCGAGGAGCGTCTTGTCACATGTCAACACTGGGTCTGACTGAGCGCCTCCAGGAGAGAAGCCCCAGCAAGACGCGCCCCGAGGAGCGTCTGGCCACATGTCAGCACTCTGTCTGACTGTGCGCCTCCAGGAGAGAGGCCCCAAGCAAGACGCACCCCAAGGAGCGTCTTGCCACATGTCAACAATGGGTCTGACTGAGGGCCTCTTGGAGAGAACCCCAAGCAAGACGCGCCCCGAGGAGCGTCTTGCCACATGTCAACACTGGGTCTGACTGAGCACCTCCAGGAGAGAGGCCCAAGCAAGACGCACCCCGAGGAGAGTCTTGCCACATGTCAACACTGGGTCTGACTGAGCACCTCCAGGAGAGAGGCCCAAGCAAGATGCGCCCCGAGGAGCGTCTTGCCACATGTCAACAATGGGTCTGACTGAGGGCCTCCAGGAGAGAAGCCCAAGCAAGACGCGCCCTGAGGAGCGTCTTGCTGCATGTCAGCACTCGGTCTGACTGAGCGCATCCAGGAGAGAGGCCCAAGCAAGACGCGCCCCGAGGAGCGTCTTGCCACATGTCAACAATGGGTCTGAACTTAGGGCCTCCAGGAGAGAAGCCCAAGCAAGACGCGCCCCGAGGAGCGTCTTGCCACATGTCAGCACTCTGTCTGTCTGTGCGCCTCCAGGAGAGAGGCCCAAGCAAGACGCGCCCCGAGGAGCGTCTTGCCACATGTCAACAATGAGTCTGACTGAGGGCCTCCAGGAGAGAAGCCCAAGCAAGACGCGCCCCGAGGAGCGTCTTGCCACATGTCAGCACTCGGTCTGACTGAACGCCTCCAGGAGAGAAGCCCCAGCAAGACGCGCCCCGAGGAGCGTCTTGTCACATGTCAACACTGGGTCTGACTGAGCGCCTCCAGGAGAGAAGCACCAGGAAGACGCGCCCCGAGGAGCGTCTGGCCACATGTCAGCACTCTGTCTGACTGTGCGCCTCCAGGAGAGAGGCCCCAAGCAAGACGCGCCCCGAGGAGCGTCTTGCCACGTGTCAACACTGGGTCTGACTGAGCGTCTCCAGGAGAGAGGCCCAAGCAAGACGCGCCCCGAGGAGCGTCTTGCCACACGTCACCACTGGGTCTGACTGAGCGCCTCCAGGAGAGAGGCCCAAGCAAGACGCGCCCCTAGGAGCGTCTTACCACATGTCAGCACTCGGTCTGACTGAACGCCTCCAGGAGAGAAGCCCAAGCAAGACCCGCCCCGAGGAGCTCCTTGCCACATGTCAGCACTCGGTCTGACTGAACGCCTCCAGGAGAGAAGCCCCAGCAAGACACACCCCGAGGAGCGTCTTGCCACATGTAAGCACTGGGTCTGACTGAGCACCTCCAGGAGAGAGGCCTCAGCAAGACGCGCCCCGAGGAGCGTCTTGCCTTATGTCAGCACTCGGTCTGACTGAGCGCCTCCAGGAGAGAGGCCCAAGCAAGACGCGCCCCGAGGAGCGTCTTGCCACATGTCAACAATGGGTCTGACAGAGGGCCTCCAGGAGAGAGGCCCAAGCAATACGCGCCCCGAGGAGCATGTTGCCACATGTCACCACTGGGTCTGACTGAGCGCCTCCAGGAGAGAGGCCCAAGCAAGACGCGCCCCGAGGAGCGTCTTGCCACATGTCAACAATGGGTCTGACAAAGGGCCTCCAGGAGAGAGGCCCAAGCAAGACGCGCCCCGAGGAGCGTCTTACCACATGTCAACAATGGGTCTGACTGAACGCCTCCAAGAGAGAAGCCCAAGCAAGACGCGCCCCGAGGAGCTCCTTGCCACATGTCAGCACTGGGTCTGACTGACCACCTCCAGGAGAGAGGCCCAAGCAAGACTCGCCCCGAGGAGCGTCTTGACACATGTCAACACTGGGGCTGACAGAGGGCCTCCAGGAGAGAGGCCCAAGCAAGACTCGCCCCGAGGAGCGTCTTGACACATGTCAACACTGGGTCTGATTGAGGGCCTCCAGGAGAGAGGCCCAAGCAAGACGCGCCCCGAGGAGCGTCTTGCCACGTGTCACCACTGGGTCTGATTGAGCGCCTCCAGGAGAGAGGCCACAGCAAGACGCGCCCCGTGGAGCATCTTGCCTTATGTCAGCACTCGGTCTGACTGAGCGCCTCCAGGAGAGAGGCCCAAGCAAGACGCGCCCCGAGGAGCGTCTTGCCACATGTCAACAATGGGTCTGACAGAGGGCCTCCAGGAGAGAGGCCCAAGCAAGACGCTCCTCGGGGCGCGTCTTGTCAAATTTCAACACTGGGTCTGACTGAGGGCATCCAGGAGAGAAGCCCAAGCAAGACGCGCCCCGAGGAGCGTCTTGCCACATGTCAGCACTCGGTCTGACTGAGCGCCTCCAGGAGAGAGGCCCAAGCAAGACGCACCCCAAGGAGCGTCTTGCCACATGTCAACAATGGGTCTGACTGAGGGCCTCCAGGAGAGAACCCCAAGCAAGACGCGCCCCGAGGAGCGTCTTGCCACATGTCAACACTGGGTCTGACTGAGCACCTCCAGGAGAGAGGCCCAAGCAAGACGCACCCCGAGGAGAGTCTTGCCACATGTCAACACTGGGTCTGACTGAGCACCTCCAGGAGAGAGGCCCAAGCAAGACGCGCCCCGAGGAACGTCTTGCCACATGTCAACACTGGGTCTGACAGAGGGCCTCCAGGAGAGAGGCCCAAGCAAGACGCGCCCTGAGGAGCGTCTTGCAACATGTCAACAATGAGTCTGACTGAGGGCCTCCAGGAGAGAAGCCCAAGCAAGACGCGCCCCGAGGAGTGTCTTGCCACATGTCAGCACTCGGTCTGACTGAGCGCCTCCAGGAGAGAGGCCCAAGAAAGATGCGCCCCGAGGAGCGTCTTGCCACATGTCAACAATGGGTCTGACTGAGGGCCTCCACGAGAGAAGCCCAAGCAAGACGCGCCCTTAGGAGCGTCTTGCTGCATGTCAGCACTCGGTCTGACTGAGCGCCTCCAGGAGAGAGGCCCAAGCAAGACGCGCCCCGAGGAGCGTCTTGCCACATGTCAACAATGGGTCTGAACTTAGGGCCTCCAGGAGAGAAGCCCAAGCAAGACGCGCCCCGAGGAGCGTCTTGCCACAAGTCAGCACTCTGTCTGTCTGTGCGCCTCCAGGAGAGAGGCCCAAGCAAGACGCGCCCCGAGGAGCGTCTTGCCACATGTCAACAATGAGTCTGACTGAGGGCCTCCAGGAGAGAAGCCCAAGCAAGACGCGCCCCGAGGAGCGTCTTGCCACATGTCAGCACTCGGTCTGACTGAACGCCTCCAGGAGAGAAGCCCCAGCAAGACGCGCCCCGAGGAGCGTCTTGTCACATGTCAACACTGGGTCTGACTGAGCGCCTCCAGGAGAGAAGCCCCAGCAAGACGCGCCCCGAGGAGCGTCTGGCCACATGTCAGCACTCTGTCTGACTGTGCGCCTCCAGGAGAGAGGCCCCAAGCAAGACGCACCCCAAGGAGCGTCTTGCCACATGTCAACAATGGGTCTGACTGAGGGCCTCTTGGAGAGAACCCCAAGCAAGACGCGCCCCGAGGAGCGTCTTGCCACATGTCAACACTGGGTCTGACTGAGCACCTCCAGGAGAGAGGCCCAAGCAAGACGCACCCCGAGGAGAGTCTTGCCACATGTCAACACTGGGTCTGACTGAGCACCTCCAGGAGAGAGGCCCAAGCAAGATGCGCCCCGAGGAGCGTCTTGCCACATGTCAACAATGGGTCTGACTGAGGGCCTCCAGGAGAGAAGCCCAAGCAAGACGCGCCCTGAGGAGCGTCTTGCTGCATGTCAGCACTCGGTCTGACTGAGCGCATCCAGGAGAGAGGCCCAAGCAAGACGCGCCCCGAGGAGCGTCTTGCCACATGTCAACAATGGGTCTGAACTTAGGGCCTCCAGGAGAGAAGCCCAAGCAAGACGCGCCCCGAGGAGCGTCTTGCCACATGTCAGCACTCTGTCTGTCTGTGCGCCTCCAGGAGAGAGGCCCAAGCAAGACGCGCCCCGAGGAGCGTCTTGCCACATGTCAACAATGAGTCTGACTGAGGGCCTCCAGGAGAGAAGCCCAAGCAAGACGCGCCCCGAGGAGCGTCTTGCCACATGTCAGCACTCGGTCTGACTGAACGCCTCCAGGAGAGAAGCCCCAGCAAGACGCGCCCCGAGGAGCGTCTTGTCACATGTCAACACTGGGTCTGACTGAGCGCCTCCAGGAGAGAAGCACCAGGAAGACGCGCCCCGAGGAGCGTCTGGCCACATGTCAGCACTCTGTCTGACTGTGCGCCTCCAGGAGAGAGGCCCCAAGCAAGACGCGCCCCGAGGAGCGTCTTGCCACGTGTCAACACTGGGTCTGACTGAGCGTCTCCAGGAGAGAGGCCCAAGCAAGACGCGCCCCGAGGAGCGTCTTGCCACACGTCACCACTGGGTCTGACTGAGCGCCTCCAGGAGAGAGGCCCAAGCAAGACGCGCCCCTAGGAGCGTCTTACCACATGTCAGCACTCGGTCTGACTGAACGCCTCCAGGAGAGAAGCCCAAGCAAGACCCGCCCCGAGGAGCTCCTTGCCACATGTCAGCACTCGGTCTGACTGAACGCCTCCAGGAGAGAAGCCCCAGCAAGACACACCCCGAGGAGCGTCTTGCCACATGTAAGCACTGGGTCTGACTGAGCACCTCCAGGAGAGAGGCCTCAGCAAGACGCGCCCCGAGGAGCGTCTTGCCTTATGTCAGCACTCGGTCTGACTGAGCGCCTCCAGGAGAGAGGCCCAAGCAAGACGCGCCCCGAGGAGCGTCTTGCCACATGTCAACAATGGGTCTGACAGAGGGCCTCCAGGAGAGAGGCCCAAGCAATACGCGCCCCGAGGAGCATGTTGCCACATGTCACCACTGGGTCTGACTGAGCGCCTCCAGGAGAGAGGCCCAAGCAAGACGCGCCCCGAGGAGCGTCTTGCCACATGTCAACAATGGGTCTGACAAAGGGCCTCCAGGAGAGAGGCCCAAGCAAGACGCGCCCCGAGGAGCGTCTTACCACATGTCAACAATGGGTCTGACTGAACGCCTCCAAGAGAGAAGCCCAAGCAAGACGCGCCCCGAGGAGCTCCTTGCCACATGTCAGCACTGGGTCTGACTGACCACCTCCAGGAGAGAGGCCCAAGCAAGACTCGCCCCGAGGAGCGTCTTGACACATGTCAACACTGGGGCTGACAGAGGGCCTCCAGGAGAGAGGCCCAAGCAAGATGCGCCCCGAGGAGCGTCTTGCCACATGTAAACAATGGGTCTGACTGAGGGCCTCCAGGAGAGAAGCCCAAGCAAGATGCGCCCAAAGGAGCGTCTTGCCACATGTAAACAATGGGTCTGACTGAGGGCCTCCAGGAGAGAAGCCCAAGCAAGACGCGCCCCGAGGAGCGTCTTGCCACATGTCAGCACTCGGTCTGACTGAGCGCCTCCAGGAGAGAGGCCCCAAGCAAGACGCACCCCAAGGAGCGTCTTACCACATGTCAGCACTCGGTCTGACTGAACGCCTCCAGGAGAGAAGCCCAAGCAAGACCCGCCCCGAGGAGCTCCTTGCCACATGTCAGCACTCGGTCTGACTGAACGCCTCCAGGAGAGAAGCCCCAGCAAGACACACCCCGAGGAGCGTCTTGCCACATGTAAGCACTGGGTCTGACTGAGCACCTCCAGGAGAGAGGCCTCAGCAAGACGCGCCCCGAGGAGCGTCTTGCCTTATGTCAGCACTCGGTCTGACTGAGCGCCTCCAGGAGAGAGGCCCAAGCAAGACGCGCCCCGAGGAGCGTCTTGCCACATGTCAACAATGGGTCTGACAGAGGGCCTCCAGGAGAGAGGCCCAAGCAATACGCGCCCCGAGGAGCATGTTGCCACATGTCACCACTGGGTCTGACTGAGCGCCTCCAGGAGAGAGGCCCAAGCAAGACGCGCCCCGAGGAGCGTCTTGCCACATGTCAACAATGGGTCTGACAAAGGGCCTCCAGGAGAGAGGCCCAAGCAAGACGCGCCCCGAGGAGCGTCTTACCACATGTCAACAATGGGTCTGACTGAACGCCTCCAAGAGAGAAGCCCAAGCAAGACGCGCCCCGAGGAGCTCCTTGCCACATGTCAGCACTGGGTCTGACTGACCACCTCCAGGAGAGAGGCCCAAGCAAGACTCGCCCCGAGGAGCGTCTTGACACATGTCAACACTGGGGCTGACAGAGGGCCTCCAGGAGAGAGGCCCAAGCAAGATGCGCCCCGAGGAGCGTCTTGCCACATGTAAACAATGGGTCTGACTGAGGGCCTCCAGGAGAGAAGCCCAAGCAAGATGCGCCCAAAGGAGCGTCTTGCCACATGTAAACAATGGGTCTGACTGAGGGCCTCCAGGAGAGAAGCCCAAGCAAGACGCGCCCCGAGGAGCGTCTTGCCACATGTCAGCACTCGGTCTGACTGAGCGCCTCCAGGAGAGAGGCCCCAAGCAAGACGCACCCCAAGGAGCGTCTTGCCACATGTCAACAATGGGTCTGACTAAGGGCCTCCAGGAGAGAACCCCAAGCATGACGCGCCCCGAGGAGCGTCTTGCCACATGTCAACACTGGGTCTGACTGAGCACCTCCAGGAGAGAGGCCCAAGCAAGACGCACCCCGAGGAGAGTCTTGCCACATGTCAACACTGGGTCTGACTGAGCACCTCCAGGAGAGAGGCCCAAGCAAGACGCGCCCCGAGGAGCGTCTTGCCACATGTCAACACTGGGTCTGACAGAGGGCCTCCAGGAGAGAGGCCCAAGCAAGACACGCCCTGAGGAGCGTCTTGCCACATGTCAACAATGAGTCTGACTGAGGGCCTCCAGGAGAGAAGCCCAAGCAAGACGCGCCCCGAGGAGTGTCTTGCCACATGTCAGCACTCGGTCTGACTGAGCGCCTCCAGGAGAGAGGCCCAAGCAAGATGCGCCCCGAGGAGCGTCTTGCCACATGTCAACAATGGGTCTGACTGAGGGCCTCCAGGAGAGAAGCCCAAGCAAGACACGCCCTGAGGAGCGTCTTGCTGCATGTCAGCACTCGGTCTGACTGAGCGCATCCAGGAGAGAGGCCCAAGCAAGACGCGCCCCGAGGAGCGTCTTGCCACATGTCAACAATGGGTCTGAACTTAGGGCCTCCAGGAGAGAAGCCCAAGCAAGACGCGCCCCGAGGAGCGTCTTGCCACATGTCAGCACTCTGTCTGTCTGTGCGCCTCCAGGAGAGAGGCCCAAGCAAGACGCGCCCCGAGGAGCGTCTTGCCACATGTCAGCACTCGGTCTGACTGAACGCCTCCAGGAGAGAAGCCCCAGCAAGACGCGCCCCGAGGAGCGTCTTGTCACATGTCAACACTGGGTCTGACTGAGCGCCTCCAGGAGAGAAGCCCCAGCAAGACGCGCCCCGAGGAGCGTCTTGCCACATGTCAGCACTCGGTCTGACTGAACGCCTCCAGGAGAGAAGCCCCAGCAAGACACGCCCCGAGGAGCGTCTTGCCACATGTAAGCACTGGGTCTGACTGAGCGCCTCCAGGAGAGAGGCCTCAGCAAGACGCGCCCCGAGGAGCGTCTTGCCTTATGTCAGCACTCGGTCTGACTGAACGCCTCCAGGAGAGAGGCCCAAGCAAGACGCGCCCCGCGGAGCGTCTTGCCACATGTCAACAATGTGTCTGACTGAGGGCCTCCAGGAGAGAAGCCCAAGCAAGACGCGCCCCGAGGAGCGTCTTGCCACATGTCAGCACTCGGTCTGACTGAGCGACTCCAGGAGAGAGGCCCAAGCAAGACGCACCCCGGGGAGCGTCTTGACACATGTCAACACTGGGGCTGACAGAGGGCCTCCAGGAGAGAGGCCCAAGCAAGATGCGCCCCGAGGAGCGTCTTGCCACATGTAAACAATGGGTCTGACTGAGGGCCTCCAAGAGAGAAGCCCAAGCAAGACGCGCCCCGAGGAGCGTCTTGCACCATGTCAACACTGGGTCTGACTGAGCACCTCCAGGAGAGAGGCCCAAGCAAGACTCGCCCCGAGGAGCGTCTTGCCACATATCAACAATGGGTCTGACTGAGGGCCTCCATGAGAGAAGCCCAAGCAAGACGCGCCCCGAGGAGCATCTTGCCACATGTCAACAATGGGTCTGACTGAGGGCCTCCAGGAGAGAAGCCCAAGCAAGACGCGCCCTGAGGAGCGTCTTGCTGCATGTCAGCACTTGGTCTGACTGAGCGCCTCCAGGAGAGAGGCCCAAGCAAGACGCGCCCCGAGGAGCGTCTTGCCACATGTCAACAATGGGTCTGAACTTAGGGCCTCCAGGAGAGAAGCCCAAGCAAGACGCGCCCCGAGGAGCGTCTTGCCACATGTCAGCACTCTGTCTGTCTGTGCGCCTCCAGGAGAGAGGCCCAAGCAAGACGCGCCCCGAGGACCGCCTTGCCACATGTCAACAATGAGTCTGACTGAGGGCCTCCAGGAGAGAAGCCCAAGCAAGACGCGCCCCGAGGAGCGTCTTGCCACATGTCAACAATGGGTCTGAACTTAGGGCCTCCAGGAGAGAAGCCCAAGCAAGACGCGTCCCGAGGAGCGTCTTGCCACATGTCAGCACTCTGTCTGTCTGTGCGCCTCCAGGAGAGAGGCCCAAGCAAGACGCGCCCCGAGGAGCGTCTTGCCACATGTCAACAATGAGTCTGACTGAGGGCCTCCAGGAGAGAAGCCCAAGCAAGACGCGCCCCGAGGAGCGTCTTGCCACATGTCAGCACTCGGTCTGACTGAACGCCT
This sequence comes from Nothobranchius furzeri, assembly GCF_043380555.1. NCBI lineage: Eukaryota > Metazoa > Chordata > Actinopteri > Cyprinodontiformes > Nothobranchiidae > Nothobranchius > Nothobranchius furzeri. Next base: position 12,643,843 of record NC_091753.1, on the reverse strand, counting down.
CCAGGAGAGAAGCCCCAGCAAGACGCGCCCCGAGGAGCGTCTTGTCACATGTCAACACTGGGTCTGACTGAGCGCCTCCAGGAGAGAAGCCCAAGCAAGACCCACCCCGAGGAGCTCCTTGCCACATGTCAGCACTCGGTCTGACTGAACGCCTCCAGGAGAGAAGCCCCAGCAAGACACACCCCGAGGAGCGTCTTGCCACATGTAAGCACTGGGTCTGACTGAGCACCTCCAGGAGAGAGGCCTCAGCAAGACGCGCCCCGAGGAGCGTCTTGCCTTATGTCAGCACTCGGTCTGACTGAGCGCCTCCAGGAGAGAGGCCCAAGCAAGACGCGCCCCGAGGAGCGTCTTGCCACATGTCAACAATGGGTCTGACAGAGGGCCTCCAGGAGAGAGGCCCAAGCAATACGCGCCCCGAGGAGCATGTTGCCACATGTCACCACTGGGTCTGACTGAGCGCCTCCAGGAGAGAGGCCCAAGCAAGACGCGCCCCGAGGAGCGTCTTGCCACATGTCAACAACGGGTCTGACAAAGGGCCTCCAGGAGAGAGGCCCAAGCAAGACGCGCCCCGAGGAGCGTCTTACCACATGTCAACAATGGGTCTGACTGAACGCCTCCAAGAGAGAAGCCCAAGCAAGACGCGCCCCGAGGAGCTCCTTGCCACATGTCAGCACTGGGTCTGACTGACCACCTCCAGGAGAGAGGCCCAAGCAAGACTCGCCCCGAGGAGTGTCTTGACACATGTCAACACTGGGGCTGACAGAGGGCCTCCAGGAGAGAGGCCCAAGCAAGATGCGCCCCGAGGAGCGTCTTGCCACATGTAAACAATGGGTCTGACTGAGGGCCTCCAGGAGAGAAGCCCAAGCAAGATGCGCCCAAAGGAGCGTCTTGCCACATGTAAACAATGGGTCTGACTGAGGGCCTCCAGGAGAGAAGCCCAAGCAAGACGCGCCCCGAGGAGCGTCTTGCCACATGTCAGCACTCGGTCTGACTGAGCGCCTCCAGGAGAGAGGCCCAAGCAAGACGCGCCCCGAGGAGCGTCTTGCCACATATCAGCAATGGGTCTGACCGAGGGCCTCCATGAGAGAAGCCCAAGCAAGACGCGCCCTGAGGAGCGTCTTGCCACATGTCACCACTGGGTCTGACTGAGCGCCTCCAGGAGAGAGGCCCAAGCAAGACGCGCCCCGAGGAGCGTTTTTCCACGTGTCAACACTGGGTCTGACTGAGCGTCTCCAGGAGAGAGGCCCAAGCAAGACGCGCCCCGAGGAGCGTCTTGCCACATGTCAGCACTGGGTCTGACTGAGCGCCTCCAGGAGAGAGGCCCATTCAAGACGCGCCCCGAGGAGCGTCTTGCCACATGTAAGCACTGGGTCTTACTGAGCGCCTCCAGGAGAGAAGCCCCAGCAAGACGCGCCCCGAGGAGCGTCTTACCACATGTCAGCACTCGGTCTGACTGAACGCCTCCAGGAGAGAAGCCCAAGCAAGACGCGCCCCGAGGAGCGTCTTGCCACATGTCAGCACTCGGTCTGACTGAACGCCTCCAGGAGAGAAGCCCCAGCAAGACACGCCCCGAGGAGCGTCTTGCCACATGTAAGCACTGGGTCTGACTGAGCGCCTCCAGGAGAGAGGCCTCAGCAAGACGCGCCCCGAGGAGCGTCTTGCCTTATGTCAGCACTCGGTCTGACTGAGCGCCTCCAGGAGAGAGGCCCAAGCAAGACGCGCCCCGCGGAGCGTCTTGCCACATGTCAACAATGTGTCTGACTGAGGGCCTCCAGGAGAGAAGCCCAAGCAAGACGCGCCCCGAGGAGCGTCTTGCCACATGTCAGCACTCGGTCTGACTGAACGCCTCCAGGAGAGAAGCCCCAGCAAGACACGCCCCGAGGAGCGTCTTGCCACATGTAAGCACTGGGTCTGACTGAGCGCCTCCAGGAGAGAGGCCTCAGCAAGACGCGCCCCGAGGAGCGTCTTGCCTTATGTCAGCACTCGGTCTGACTGAACGCCTCCAGGAGAGAGGCCCAAGCAAGACGCGCCCCGCGGAGCGTCTTGCCACATGTCAACAATGTGTCTGACTGAGGGCCTCCAGGAGAGAAGCCCAAGCAAGACGCGCCCCGAGGAGCGTCTTGCCACATGTCAGCACTCGGTCTGACTGAGCGACTCCAGGAGAGAGGCCCAAGCAAGACGCACCCCGGGGAGCGTCTTGACACATGTCAACACTGGGGCTGACAGAGGGCCTCCAGGAGAGAGGCCCAAGCAAGATGCGCCCCGAGGAGCGTCTTGCCACATGTAAACAATGGGTCTGACTGAGGGCCTCCAAGAGAGAAGCCCAAGCAAGACGCGCCCCGAGGAGCGTCTTGCACCATGTCAACACTGGGTCTGACTGAGCACCTCCAGGAGAAAGGCCCAAGCAAGACTCGCCCCGAGGAGCGTCTTGCCACATATCAACAATGGGTCTGACTGAGGGCCTCCATGAGAGAAGCCCAAGCAAGACGCGCCCCGAGGAGCATCTTGCCACATGTCAACAATGGGTCTGACTGAGGGCCTCCAGGAGAGAAGCCCAAGCAAGACGCGCCCTGAGGAGCGTCTTGCTGCATGTCAGCACTTGGTCTGACTGAGCGCCTCCAGGAGAGAGGCCCAAGCAAGACGCGCCCCGAGGAGCGTCTTGCCACATGTCAACAATGGGTCTGAACTTAGGGCCTCCAGGAGAGAAGCCCAAGCAAGACGCGCCCCGAGGAGCGTCTTGCCACATGTCAGCACTCTGTCTGTCTGTGCGCCTCCAGGAGAGAGGCCCAAGCAAGACGCGCCCCGAGGACCGCCTTGCCACATGTCAACAATGAGTCTGACTGAGGGCCTCCAGGAGAGAAGCCCAAGCAAGACGCGCCCCGAGGAGCGTCTTGCCACATGTCAACAATGGGTCTGAACTTAGGGCCTCCAGGAGAGAAGCCCAAGCAAGACGCGTCCCGAGGAGCGTCTTGCCACATGTCAGCACTCTGTCTGTCTGTGCGCCTCCAGGAGAGAGGCCCAAGCAAGACGCGCCCCGAGGAGCGTCTTGCCACATGTCAACAATGAGTCTGACTGAGGGCCTCCAGGAGAGAAGCCCAAGCAAGACGCGCCCCGAGGAGCGTCTTGCCACATGTCAGCACTCGGTCTGACTGAACGCCTCCAGGAGAGAAGCCCCAGCAAGACGCGCCCCGAGGAGCGTCTTGTCACATGTCAACACTGGGTCTGACTGAGCGCCTCCAGGAGAGAAGCCCAAGCAAGACCCACCCCGAGGAGCTCCTTGCCACATGTCAGCACTCGGTCTGACTGAACGCCTCCAGGAGAGAAGCCCCAGCAAGACACACCCCGAGGAGCGTCTTGCCACATGTAAGCACTGGGTCTGACTGAGCACCTCCAGGAGAGAGGCCTCAGCAAGACGCGCCCCGAGGAGCGTCTTGCCTTATGTCAGCACTCGGTCTGACTGAGCGCCTCCAGGAGAGAGGCCCAAGCAAGACGCGCCCCGAGGAGCGTCTTGCCACATGTCAACAATGGGTCTGACAGAGGGCCTCCAGGAGAGAGGCCCAAGCAATACGCGCCCCGAGGAGCATGTTGCCACATGTCACCACTGGGTCTGACTGAGCGCCTCCAGGAGAGAGGCCCAAGCAAGACGCGCCCCGAGGAGCGTCTTGCCACATGTCAACAACGGGTCTGACAAAGGCCCTCCAGGAGAGAGGCCCAAGCAAGACGCGCCCCGAGGAGCGTCTTACCACATGTCAACAATGGGTCTGACTGAACGCCTCCAAGAGAGAAGCCCAAGCAAGACGCGCCCCGAGGAGCTCCTTGCCACATGTCAGCACTGGGTCTGACTGACCACCTCCAGGAGAGAGGCCCAAGCAAGACTCGCCCCGAGGAGTGTCTTGACACATGTCAACACTGGGGCTGACAGAGGGCCTCCAGGAGAGAGGCCCAAGCAAGATGCGCCCCGAGGAGCGTCTTGCACCATGTCAACACTGGGTCTGACTGAGCACCTCCAGGAGAGAGGCCCAAGCAAGACTCGCCCCGAGGAGCGTCTTGCCACATATCAACAATGGGTCTGACTGAGGGCCTCCATGAGAGAAGCCCAAGCAAGACGCGCCCCGAGGAGCATCTTGCCACATGTCAACAATGGGTCTGACTGAGGGCCTCCAGGAGAGAAGCCCAAGCAAGACGCGCCCTGAGGAACGTCTTGCTGCATGTCAGCACTTGGTCAGACTGAGCGCCTCCAGGAGAGAGGCCCAAGCAAGACGCGCCCCGAGGAGCGTCTTGCCACATGTCAACAATGGGTCTGAACTTAGGGCCTCCAGGAGAGAAGCCCAAGCAAGACGCGCCCCGAGGAGCGTCTTGCCACATGTCAGCACTCGGTCTGACTGAACGCCTCCAGGAGAGAAGCCCCAGCAAGACGCGCCCCGAGGACCGCCTTGCCACATGTCAACACTGGGTCTGACTGAGCGCCTCCAGGAGAGAAGCCCCAGCAAGACGCACCCCGAGGAGCGTCTGGCCACATGTCAGCACTCTGTCTGACTGTGCGCCTCCAGGAGAGAGGCCCCAAGCAAGACGCGCCCCGAGGAGCGTCTTGCCACGTGTCAACAAAGGGTCTGACTGAGCGTCTCCAGGAGAGAGGCCCAAGCAAGACACGCCCCGAGGAGCGTCTTGCCACATGTCACCACTGGGTCTGACTGAGCGCCTCCAGGAGAGAGGCCCAAGCAAGACGCGCCCCGAGGAGCGTCTTGCCACATGTAAGCACTGGGTCTGACTGAGTGCCTCCAGGAGAGAAACCCCAGCAAGACGCGCCCCGAGGAGCGTCTTACCACATGTCAGCACTCGGTCTGACTGAACGCCTCCAGGAGAGAAGCCCAAGCAAGACGCGCCCCGAGGAACTCCTTGCCACATGTCAGCACTCGGTCTGACTGAACTCCTCCAGGAGAGAAGCCCCAGCAAGACACACCCCGAGGAGCGTCTTGCCACATGTAAGCACTGGGTCTGACTGAGCGCCTCCAGGAGAGAGGCCCCAGCAAGACGCGCCCCGAGGAGCGTCTTGCCTTATGTCAGCACTCGGTCTGACTGAGCGCCTCCAGGAGAGAGGCCCAAGCAAGACGCGCCCCGAGGAGCGTCTTGCCACATGTCACCACTGGGTCTGACTGAGCGCCTCCAGGAGAGAGGCCCAAGCAAGACGCGCCCCGAGGAGCGTCTTGCCACATGTCAAAAATGAGTCTGACTGAGGGCCTCCAGGAGAGAAGCCCAAGCAAGACGCGTCCCGAGGAGCGTCTTGCCACATGTCAGCACTCGGTCTGACTGAACGCCTCCAGGAGAGAAGCCCCAGCAAGACGCGCCCCGAGGAGCGTCTTGCCACATGTAAGCACTGGGTCTGACTGAGCGCCTCCAGGAGAGAGGCCCCAGCAAGACGCGCCCCGAGGAGCGTCTTGCCTTATGTCAGCACTCGGTCTGACTGAGCGCCTCCAGGAGAGAGGCCCAAGCAAGACGCGCCCCGAGGAGCGTCTTGCCACATGTCAACAATGGGTCTGACTGAGGGCCTCCAGGAGAGAAGCCCAAGCAAGATGCGCCCAAAGGAGCTTCTTGCCACATGTAAACAATGGGTCTGACTGAGGGCCTCCAGGAGAGAAGCCCAAGCAAGACGCGCCCCGAGGAGCGTCTTGCCACATGTCAGCACTCGGTCTGACTGAGCGCCTCCAGGAGAGAGGCCCAAGCAAGACGCGCCCCGAGGAGCGTCTTGCCACATATCAGCAATGGGTCTGACTGAGGGCCTCCATGAGAGAAGCCCAAGCAAGACGCGCCCCGAGGAGCGTCTTGCCACATGTCACCACTGGGTCTGACTGAGCGCCTCCAGGAGAGAGGCCCAAGTAAGACGCGCCCCGAGGAGCGTCTTGCCACGTGTCAACACTGGGTCTGACTGAGCGTCTCCAGGAGAGAGGCCCAAGCAAGACGCGCCCCGAGGAGCGTCTTGCCACATGTCAGCACTGGGTCTGACTGAGCGCCTCCAGGAGAGAGGCCCAAGCAAGACGCGCCCCGAGGAGCGTCTTGCCACATGTAAGCACTGGGTCTGACTGAGCGCCTCCAGGAGAGAAGCCCCAGCAAGACGCGCCCCGAGGAGCGTCTTACCACATGTCAGCACTCGGTCTGACTGAACGACTCCAGGAGAGAGGCCCAAGCAAGACGCACCCCGGGGAGCGTCTTGACACATGTCAACACTTGGGCTGACAGAGGGCCTCCAGGAGAGAGGCCCAATTAAGATGCGCCCCGAGGAGCGTCTTGCCACATGTAAACAATGGGTCTGACTGAGGGCCTCCAGGAGAGAGGCCCCAGCAAGACGCGCCCCGAGGAGCGTCTTGCCTTATGTCAGCACTCGGTCTGACTGAGCGCCTCCAGGAGAGAGGCCCAAGCAAGACGCGCCCCGCGGAGCGTCTTGCCACATGTCAACAATGGGTCTGACTGAGGGCCTCCAGGAGAGAAGCCCAAGCAAGACGCGCCCCGAGGAGCGTCTTGCCACATGTCAGCACTCGGTCTGACTGAGCGACTCCAGGAGAGAGGCCCAAGCAAGACGCACCCCGGGGAGCGTCTTGACACATGTCAACACTTGGGCTGACAGAGGGCCTCCAGGAGAGAGGCCCAATTAAGATGCGCCCCGAGGAGCGTCTTGCCACATGTAAACAATGGGTCTGACTGAGGGCCTCCAAGAGAGAAGCCCAAGCAAGACACGCCCCGAGGAGCGTCTTGCACCATGTCAACACTGGGTGTGACTGAGCACCTCCAGGAGAGAGGCCCAAGCAAGACTCGCCCCGAGGAGCGTCTTGCCACTTATCAACAATGGGTCTGACTGAGGGCCTCCATGAGAGAAGCCCAAGCAAGACGCGCCCCGAGGAGCGTCTTGCCACATGTCAGCACTCGGTCTGACTGAGCGCCTCCAGGAGAGAGGCCCAAGCAAGACGCGCCCCGAGGAGCGTCTTGCCACATATCAACAATGGGTCTGACTGAGGGCCTCCATGAGAGAAGCCCAAGCAAGACGCGCCCCGAGGAGCGTCTTGTCACGTGTCAACACTGGGTCTGACTGAGCGTCTCCAGGAGAGAGGCCCAAGCAAGAAGCGCCCCGAGGAGCGTCTTGCCACATGTCACCACTGGGTCTGACTGAGCGCCTCCAGGAGAGAGGCCCAAGCAAGACGCGCCCCGAGGAGCGTCTTGCCACATGTCAACAATGAGTCTGACTGAGGGCCTCCAGGAGAGAAGCCCAAGCAAGACGCGTCCCGAGGAGCGTCTTGCCACATGTCAGCAATCGGTCTGACTGAACGCCTCCAGGAGAGAAGCCCCAGCAAGACGCGCCCCGAGGAGCGTCTTGCCACATGTAAGCACTGGGTCTGACTGAGCGCCTCCAGGAGAGAGGCCCCAGCAAGACGCGCCCCGAGGAGCGTCTTGCCTTAAGTCAGCACTCGGTCTGACTGAGCGCCTCCAGGAGAGAGGCCCAAGCAAGACGCGTCCCGAGGAGTGTCTTGCCACATGTCAACAATGAGTCTGACTGAGGGCCTCCAGGAGAGAAGCCCAAGCAAGACGCGTCCCGAGGAGTGTCTTGCCACATGTCAACAATGGGTCTGACTGAGGGCCTCCAGGAGAGAAGCCCAAGCAAGACGCGCCCCGAGGAGCGTCTTGCCACATGTCAGCACTCGGTCTGACTGAGCGCCTCCAGGAGAGAGGCCCAAGCAAGACGCACCCCGAGGAGCGTCTTGACACATGTCAACACTGGGGCTGACAGAGGAACTCCAGGAGAGAGGCCCAAGCAAGATGTGCCCCGAGGAGCGTCTTGCCACATGTAAACAATGGGTCTGACTGAGGGCCTCCAGGAGAGAAGCCCAAGCAAGACGCGCCCCGAGGAGCGTCTTGCCACATGTCAGCACTCGGTCTGACTGAGCGCCTCCAGGAGAGAGGCCCAAGCAAGACGCGCCCCGAGGAGCGTCTTGCCACATATCAACAATGGGTCTGACTGAGGGCCTCCATGAGAGAAGCCCAAGCAAGACGCGCCCCGAGGAGCGTCTTGTCACGTGTCAACACTGGGTCTGACTGAGCGTCTCCAGGAGAGAGGCCCAAGCAAGACGCGCCCCGAGGAGCGTCTTGCCACATGTAAGCACTGGGTCTGACTAAGCGCCCCCAGGAGAGAGGCCCCAGCAAGACGCGCCCCGAGGAGCGTCTTGCCTTATGTCAGCACTCGGTCTGACTGAGCGCCTCCAGGAGAGAGGCCCAAGCAAGACGCGCCCCGAGGAGCGTCTTGCCACATGTCAACAATGGGTCTGACTGAGGGCCTCCAGGAGAGAAGCCCAAGCAAGACGCGCCCCGAGGAGCGTCTTGCCACATGTCAACAATGGGTATGACTGAGCGCCTCCAGGAGAGAGGCCCAAGCAAGACGCGCCCCGAGGAGCGTCTTGCCACATGTCACCACTGGGTCTGACTGAGCGCCTCCAGGAGAGAGGCCCAAGCAAGACGCGACCCGAGGAGCGTCTTGCCACATGTCAACAATGGGTCTGACTGAGGGCCTCCAGGAGAGAAGCCCAAGCAAGAAGCGTCCCGAGGAGCGTCTTGCCACATGTCAGCACTCGGTCTGACTGAACGCCTCCAGGAGAGAAGCCCCAGCAAGACGCGCCCCGAGGAGCGTCTTGCCACATGTAAGCACTGGGTCTGACTGAGCGACTCCAGGAGAGAGGCCCAAGCAAGACGCGCCCCGAGGAGCGTCTTGCCACATGTCAACAATGGGTCTGACTGAGGGCCTCCAGGAGAGAAGCCCAAGCAAGATGCGCCCAAAGGAGCGTCTTGCAACATGTAAATAATGGGTCTGACTGAGGGCCTCCAGGAGAGAAGCCCAAGCAAGACGCGCCCCGAGGAGCGTCTTGCCACATGTCAGCACTCGGTCTGACTGAGCGCCTCCAGGAGAGAGGCCCAAGCAAGACGCGCCCCGAGGAGCGTCTTGCCACATATCAACAATGGGTCTGACTGAGGGCCTCCATGAGAGAAGCCCAAGCAAGACGCGCCCCGAGGAGCGTCTTGCCACATGTCACCACTGGGTCTGACTGAGCGCCTCCAGGAGAGAGGCCCAAGCAAGACACGCCCCGAGGAGCGTCTTGCCACGTGTCAACACTGGGTCTGACTGAGCGTCTCCAGGAGAGAGGCCCAAGCAAGATGCGCCCCGAGGAGCGTCTTGCCACATGTCACCACTGGGTCTGACTGAGCGCCTCCAGGAGAGAGGCCCAATCAAGAAGCGCCCCGAGGAGCGTCTTGCCACATGTAAGCACTGGGTCTGACTGAGCGCCTCCAGGAGAGAAGCCCCAGCAAGACGCGCCCCGAGGAGCGTCTTACCACATGTCAGCACTCGGTCTGACTGAACGCCTCCAGGAGAGAAGCCCAAGCAAGACGCGCCCCGAGGAACTCCTTGCCACATGTCAGCACTCGGTCTGACTGAACGCCTCCAGGAGAGAAGCCCCAGCAAGACACACCCCGAGGAGCGTCTTGCCACATGTAAGCACTGGGTCTGACTGAGCGCCTCCAGGAGAGAGGCCCCAGCAAGACGCGCCCCGAGGAGCGTCTTGCCTTATGTCAGCACTCGGTCTGACTGAGCGCCTCCAGGAGAGAGGCCCAAGCAAGACGCGCCCCGAGGAGAGTCTTGCCACATGTCACCACTGGGTCTGACTGAGCGCCTCCAGGAGAGAGGCCCAAGCAAGACGCGCCCCGAGGAGCGTCTTGCCACATGTCAAAAATGAGTCTGACTGAGGGCCTCCAGGAGAGAAGCCCAAGCAAGACGCGTCCCGAGGAGCGTCTTGCCACATGTCAGCACTCGGTCTGACTGAACGCCTCCAGGAGAGAAGCCCCAGCAAGACGCGCCCCGAGGAGCGTCTTGCCACATGTAAGCACTGGGTCTGACTGAGCGCCTCCAGGAGAGAGGCCCCAGCAAGACGCGCCCCGAGGAGCGTCTTGCCTTATGTCAGCACTCGGTCTGACTGAGCGCCTCCAGGAGAGAGGCCCAAGCAAGACGCGCCCCGAGGAGCGTCTTGCCACATGTCAACAATGGGTCTGACTGAGGGCCTCCAGGAGAGAAGCCCAAGCAAGATGCGCCCAAAGGAGCGTCTTGCCACATGTAAACAATGGGTCTGACTGAGGGCCTCCAGGAGAGAAGCCCAAGCAAGACGCGCCCCGAGGAGCGTCTTGCCACATGTCAGCACTCGGTCTGACTGAGCGCCTCCAGGAGAGAGGCCCAAGCAAGACGCGCCCCGAGGAGCGTCTTGCCACATGTCACCACTGGGTCTGACTGAGCGCCTCCAGGAGAGAGGCCCAAGTAAGACGCGCCCCGAGGAGCGTCTTGCCACGTGTCAACACTGGGTCTGACTGAGCGTCTCCAGGAGAGAGGCCCAAGCAAGACGCGCCCCGAGGAGCGTCTTGCCACATGTCAGCACTGGGTCTGACTGAGCGCCTCCAGGAGAGAGGCCCAAGCAAGACGCGCCCCGAGGAGCGTCTTGCCACATGTAAGCACTGGGTCTGACTGAGCGCCTCCAGGAGAGAAGCCCCAGCAAGACGCGCCCCGAGGAGCGTCTTACCACATGTCAGCACTCGGTCTGACTGAACGCCTCCAGGAGAGAAGCCCAAGCAAGACGCGCCCCGAGGAGCGTCTTGCCACATGTCAGCACTCGGTCTGACTGAACGCCTCCAGGAGAGAAGCCCCAGCAAGACACGCCCCGAGGAGCGTCTTGCCACATGTAAGCACTGGGTCTGACTGAGCGCCTCCAGGAGAGAGGACCCAGCAAGACGCGCCCCGAGGAGCGTCTTGCCTTATGTCAGCACTCGGTCTGACTGAGCGCCTCCAGGAGAGAGGCCCAAGCAAGACGCGCCCCGCGGAGCGTCTTGCCACATGTCAACAATGGGTCTGACTGAGGGCCTCCAGGAGAGAAGCCCAAGCAAGACGCGCCCCGAGGAGCGTCTTGCCACATGTCAGCACTCGGTCTGACTGAGCGACTCCAGGAGAGAGGCCCAAGCAAGACGCACCCCGGGGAGCGTCTTGACACATGTCAACACTGGGGCTGACAGAGGGCCTCCAGGAGAGAGGCCCAATTAAGATGCGCCCCGAGGAGCGTCTTGCCACATGTAAACAATGGGTCTGACTGAGGGCCTCCAAGAGAGAAGCCCAAGCAAGACGCGCCCCGAGGAGCGTCTTGCACCATGTCAACACTGGGTCTGACTGAACACCTCCAGGAGAGAGGCCCAAGCAAGACTCGCCCCGAGGAGCGTCTTGCCACTAATCAACAATGGGTCTGACTGAGGGCCTCCATGAGAGAAGCCCAAGCAAGACGCGCCCCGAGGAGCATCTTGCCACATGTCAGCACTCGGTCTGACTGAGCGACTCCAGGAGAGAGGCCCAAGCAAGACGCACCCCGAGGAGCGTCTTGCACCATGTCAACACTGGGTGTGACTGAGCACCTCCAGGAGAGAGGCCCAAGCAAGACTCGCCCCGAGGAGCGTCTTGCCACATATCATCAATGGGTCTGACTGAGGGCCTCCATGAGAGAAGCCCAAGCAAGACGCGCCCCGAGGAGCGTCTTGCCACATGTCAGCACTCGGTCTGACTGAGCGCCTCCAGGAGAGAGGCCCAAGCAAGACGCGCCCCGAGGAGCGTCTTGCCACATATCAACAATGGGTCTGACTGAGGGCCTCCATGAGAGAAGCCCAAGCAAGACGCGCCCCGAGGAGCGTCTTGTCACGTGTCAACACTGGGTCTGACTGAGCGTCTCCAGGAGAGAGGCCCAAGCAAGACGCGCCCCGAGGAGCGTCTTGCCACATGTCACCACTGGGTCTGACTGAGCGCCTCCAGGAGAGAGGCCCAAGCAAGACGCGCCCCGAGGAGCGTCTTGCCACATGTCAACAATGAGTCTGACTGAGGGCCTCCAGGAGAGAAGCCCAAGCAAGACGCGTCCCGAGGAGCGTCTTGCCACATGTCAGCACTCGGTCTGACTGAACGTCTCCAGGAGAGAAGCCCCAGCAAGACGCGCCCCGAGGAGCGTCTTGCCACATGTAAGCACTGGGTCTGACTGAGCGCCTCCAGGAGAGAGGCCCCAGCAAGACGCGCCCCGAGGAGCGTCTTGCCTTATGTCAGCACTCGGTCTGACTGAGCGCCTCCAGGAGAGAGGCCCAAGCAAGACGCGTCCCGAGGAGTGTCTTGCCACATGTCAACAATGAGTCTGACTGAGGGCCTCCAGGAGAGAAGCCCAAGCAAGACGCGTCCCGAGGAGTGTCTTGCCACATGTCAACAATGGGTCTGACTGAGGGCCTCCAGGAGAGAAGCCCAAGCAAGACGCGCCCCGAGGAGCGTCTTGCCACATGTCAGCATTCGGTCTGACTGAGCGCCTCCAGGAGAGAGGCCCAAGCAAGACGCACCCCGAGGAGCGTCTTGACACATGTCAACACTGGGGCTGACAGAGGAACTCCAGGAGAGAGGCCCAAGCAAGATGCGCCCCGAGGAGCGTCTTGCCACATGTAAACAATGGGTCTGACTGAGGGCCTCCAGGAGAGAAGCCCAAGCAAGACGCGCCCCGAGGAGCGTCTTGCCACATGTCAGCACTCGGTCTGACTGAGCGCCTCCAGGAGAGAGGCCCAAGCAAGACGCGCCCCGAGGAGCGTCTTGCCACATATCAACAATGGGTCTGACTGAGGGCCTCCATGAGAGAAGCCCAAGCAAGACGCGCCCCGAGGAGCGTCTTGTCACGTGTCAACACTGGGTCTGACTGAGCGTCTCCAGGAGAGAGGCCCAAGCAAGACGCGCCCCGAGGAGCGTCTTGCCACATGTAAGCACTGGGTCTGACTAAGCGCCTCCAGGAGAGAGGCCCCAGCAAGACGCGCCCCGAGGAGCGTCTTGCCTTATGTCAGCACTCGGTCTGACTGAGCGCCTCCAGGAGAGAGGCCCAAGCAAGACGCGCCCCGAGGAGCGTCTTGCCACATGTCAACAATGGGTCTGACTGAGGGCCTCCAGGAGAGAAGCCCAAGCAAGACGCGCCCCGAGGAGCGTCTTGCCACATGTCAACAATGGGTCTGACTGAGCGCCTCCAGGAGAGAGGCCCAAGCAAGACGCGCCCCGAGGAGCGTCTTGCCACATGTCAACAATGGGTCTGACTGAGGGCCTCCAGGAGAGAAGCCCAAGCAAGACGCGTCCCGAGGAGCGTCTTGCCACATGTCAGCACTCGGTCTGACTGAACGCCTCCAGGAGAGAAGCCCCAGCAAGACGCGCCCCGAGGAGCGTCTTGCCACATGTAAGCACTGGGTCTGACTGAGCGCCTCCAGGAGAGAGGCCCAAGCAAGACGCGCCCCGAGGAGCGTCTTGCCACATGTCAACAATGGGTCTGACTGAGGGCCTCCAGGAGAGAAGCCCAAGCAAGATGCGCCCAAAGGAGCGTCTTGCAACATGTAAATAATGGGTCTGACTGAGGGCCTCCAGGAGAGAAGCCCAAGCAAGACGCGCCCCGAGGAGCGTCTTGCCACATGTCAGCACTCGGTCTGACTGAGCGCCTCCAGGAGAGAGGCCCAAGCAAGACGCGCCCCGAGGAGCGTCTTGCCACATATCAACAATGGGTCTGACTGAGGGCCTCCATGAGAGAAGCCCAGGCAAGACGCGCCCCGAGGAGCGTCTTGCCACATGTCACCACTGGGTCTGACTGAGCGCCTCCAGGAGAGAGGCCCAAGCAAGACACGCCCCGAGGAGCGTCTTGCCACGTGTCAACACTGGGTCTGACTGAGCGTCTCCAGGAGAGAGGCCCAAGCAAGATGCGCCCCGAGGAGCGTCTTGCCACATGTCACCACTGGGTCTGACTGAGCGCCTCCAGGAGAGAGGCCCAATCAAGAAGCGCCCCGAGGAGCGTCTTGCCACATGTAAGCACTGGGTCTGACTGAGCGCCTCCAGGAGAGAAGCCCCAGCAAGACGCGCCCCGAGGAGCGTCTTACCACATGTCAGCACTCGGTCTGACTGAACGCCTCCAGGAGAGAAGCCCAAGCAAGACGCGCCCCGAGGAGCGTCTTGCCACATGTCAGCACTCGGTCTCACTGAACGCCTCCAGGAGAGAAGCCCCAGCAAGACGCGCCCCGAGGAGCGTCTTGCCACATGTAAGCACTGGGTCTGACTGAGCGCCTCCAGGAGAGAGGCCCCAGCAAGACGCGCCCCGAGGAGCGTCTTGACACATGTCAACACTGGGGCTGACATAGGGCCTCCAGGAGAGAGGCCCAAGCAAGATGCGCCCCGAGGAGCGTCTTGCCACATGTAAACAATGGGTCTGACTGAGGGCCTCCAGGAGAGAAGCACAAGCAAGACGCGCCCCGAGGAGCGTCTTGCCACATGTCAACAATGGGTCTGACTGAGGGCCTCCAGGAGAGAAGCCCAAGCAAGACGCGCACCGAGGAGCGTCTTGCCACATGTCAGCACTCGGTCTGACTGAGCGCCTCCAGGAGAGAGGCCCAAGCAAGATGCACCCCGAGGAGCGTCTTGACACATGTCAACACTGGGGCTGACAGAGGGCCTCCAGGAGAGAGGCCCAAGCAAGATGCGCCCCAAGGAGCGTCTTGCCACATGTAAACAATGGGTCTGACTGAGGGCCTCCAAGAGAGAAGCCCAAGCAAGACGCGCCCCGAGGTGCGTCTTGCCACATGTCAGCACTCGGTCTGACTGAGCGCCTCCAGGAGAGAGGCCCAAGCAAGACGCGCCCCGAGGAGCGTCTTGCCACATATCAACAATGGGTCTGACTGAGGGCCTCCATGAGAGAAGCCCAAGCAAGACGCGCCCCGAGGAGCGTCTTGTCACGTGTCAACACTGGGTCTGACTGAGCATCTCCAGGAGAGAGGCTCAAGCAAGACGCGCCCCGAAGAGCGTCTTGCCACATGTCAACAATGGGTCTGACTGAGCGCCTCCAGGAGAGAGGCCCAAGCAAGACGCGCCCCAAGGAGCGTCTTGCCACATGTAAGCACTGGGTCTGACTGAGCGCCTCCAGGAGAGAGGCCCAAGCAAGACGCGCCCCGAGGAGCGTCTTGCCACATGTCAACAATGGGTCTGACTGAGGGCCTCCAGGAGAGAAGCCCAAGCAAGATGCGCCCAAAGGAGCGTCTTGCCACATGTAAACAATGGGTCTGACTCAGGGCCTCCAGGAGAGAAGCCCAAGCAAGACGCGCCCCAAGCAGCGTCTTGCCACATGTCAGCACTCGGTCTGACTGAGCGCCTCCAGGAGAGAGGCCCAAGCAAGACGCGCCCTGAGGAGCATCTTGCCACATATCAACAATGGGTCTGACTGAGGGCCTCCATGAGAGAAGCCCAAGCAAGACGCGCCCCGAGGAGCGTCTTGCCACATGTCACCACTGGGTCTGACTGAGCGCCTCCAGGAGAGAGGCCCAAGCAAGACGCGCCCCGAGGAGCGTCTTGCCACCTGTCAACACTGGGTCTGACTGAGCGTCTCCAGGAGAGAGGCCCAAGCAAGACGCGCCCCGAGGAGCGTCTTGCCACATGTAAGCACTGGGTCTGACTGAGCGCCTCCAGGAGAGAAGCCCCAGCAAGACGCGCCCCGAAGAGCGTCTTACCACATGTCAGCACTGGGTCTGACTGAGCGCCTCCAGGAGAGAGGCCCCAGCAAGACGCGCCCCGAGGAGCGTCTTGACACATGTCAACACTGGGGCTGACAGAGGGCCTCCAGGAGAGAGGCCCAAGCAAGATGCGCCCCGCGGAGCGTCTTGCCACATGTAAACAATGGGTCTGACTGAGGGCCTCCAGGAGAGAAGCCCAAGCAAGACGCGCCCCGAGGAACGTTTTGCCACATGTCAGCACTCGGTCTGACTGAGCGCCTCCAGGAGAAAGGCCCAAGCAAGACGCACCCCGAGGAGCGTCTTGACACATGTCAACACTGGGGATGACAGAGGGCCTCCAGGAGAGAGGCCCAAGCAAGATGCGCCCCAAGGAGCGTCTTGCCACATGTAAACAATGGGTCTGACTGAGGGCCTCCAGGAGAGAAGCCCAAGCAAGACCCGCCCCGAGGAGCGTCTTGCCACATGTCAGCACTCGGTCTGACTGAGCGCCTCCAGGAGAGAGGCCCAAGCAAGACGCGCCCCGAGGAGCGTCTTGCCACATATCAACAATGGGTCTGACTGAGGGCCTCCATGAGAGAAGCCCAAGCAAGACGCGCCCCGAGGAGCGTCTTGTCACGTGTCAACACTGGGTCTGACTGAGCATCTCCAGGAGAGAGGCTCAAGAAAGACGCGCCCCGAAGAGCGTCTTGCCACATGTCACCACTGGGTCTGACTGAGCACCTCCAGGAGAGAGGCCCAAGCAAGACGCGCCCCGAGGAGCGTCTTGCCACATGTAAGCACTGGGTCTGACTGAGCGCCTCCAGGAGAGAGGCCCCAGCAAGACGCGCCCCGAGGAGCGTCTTGCCTTATGTCAGCACTCGGTCTGACTGAGCGCCTCCAGGAGAGAGGCCCAAGCAAGACGCGCCCCGAGGAGCGTCTTGCCACATGTCAACAATGGGTCTGACTGAGGGCCTCCAGGAGAGAAGCCTAAGCAAGACGCGCCCCGAGGAGCGTCTTGCAACATGTCAACACTGGGTCTGACTGAGCACCTCCAGGAGAGAGGCCCAAGCAAGACTCGCCCCGAGGAGCGTCTTGCCACATATCAACAATGGGTCTGACTGAGGGCCTCCATGAGAGAAGCCCAAGCAAGACGCGCCCCGAGGAGCGTCTTGCCACATGTCAGCACTCGGTCTCACTGAACGCCTCCAGGAGAGAAGCCCCAGCAAGACGCGCCCCGAGGAGCGTCTTGCCACATGTAAGCACTGGGTCTGACTGAGCGCCTCCAGGAGAGAGGCCCCAGCAAGACGCGCCCCGAGGAGCGTCTTGACACATGTCAACACTGGGGCTGACATAGGGCCTCCAGGAGAGAGGCCCAAGCAAGATGCGCCCCGAGGAGCGTCTTGCCACATGTAAACAATGGGTCTGACTGAGGGCCTCCAGGAGAGAAGCACAAGCAAGACGCGCCCCGAGGAGCGTCTTGCCACATGTCAACAATGGGTCTGACTGAGGGCCTCCAGGAGAGAAGCCCAAGCAAGACGCGCACCGAGGAGCGTCTTGCCACATGTCAGCACTCGGTCTGACTTAGCGCCTCCAGGAGAGAGGCCCAAGCAAGATGCACCCCGAGGAGCGTCTTGACACATGTCAACACTGGGGCTGACAGAGGGCCTCCAGGAGAGAGGCCCAAGCAAGATGCGCCCCAAGGAGCGTCTTGCCACATGTAAACAATGGGTCTGACTGAGGGCCTCCAAGAGAGAAGCCCAAGCAAGACGCGCCCCGAGGTGCGTCTTGCCACATGTCAGCACTCGGTCTGACTGAGCGCCTCCAGGAGAGAGGCCCAAGCAAGACGCGCCCCGAGGAGCGTCTTGCCACATATCAACAATGGGTCTGACTGAGGGCCTCCATGAGAGAAGCCCAAGCAAGACGCGCTTTGAGGAGCGTCTTGTCACGTGTCAACACTGGGTCTGACTGAGCATCTCCAGGAGAGAGGCTCAAGCAAGACGCGCCCCGAAGAGCGTCTTGCCACATGTCACCACTGGGTCTGACTGAGCGCCTCCAGGAGAGAGGCCCAAGCAAGACGCGCCCCAAGGAGCGTCTTGCCACATGTAAGCACTGGGTCTGACTGAGCGCCTCCAGGAGAGAGGCCCAAGCAAGACGCGCCCCGAGGAGCGTCTTGCCACATGTCAACAATGGGTCTGACTGAGGGCCTCCAGGAGAGAAGCCCAAGCAAGATGCGCCCAAAGGAGCGTCTTGCCACATGTAAACAATGGGTCTGACTCAGGGCCTCCAGGAGAGAAGCCCAAGCAAGACGCGCCCCAAGCAGCGTCTTGCCACATGTCAGCACTCGGTCTGACTGAGCGCCTCCAGGAGAGAGGCCCAAGCAAGACGCGCCCTGAGGAGCATCTTGCCACATATCAACAATGGGTCTGACTGAGGGCCTCCATGAGAGAAGCCCAAGCAAGACGCGCCCCGAGGAGCGTCTTGCCACATGTCACCACTGGGTCTGACTGAGCGCCTCCAGGAGAGAGGCCCAAGCAAGACGCGCCCCGAGGAGCGTCTTGCCACCTGTCAACACTGGGTCTGACTGAGCGTCTCCAGGAGAGAGGCCCAAGCAAGACGCGCCCCGAGGAGCGTCTTGCCACATGTAAGCACTGGGTCTGACTGAGCGCCTCCAGGAGAGAAGCCCCAGCAAGACGCGCCCCGAAGAGCGTCTTACCACATGTCAGCACTGGGTCTGACTGAGCGCCTCCAGGAGAGAGGCCCCAGCAAGACGCGCCCCGAGGAGCGTCTTGACACATGTCAACACTGGGGCTGACAGAGGGCCTCCAGGAGAGAGGCCCAAGCAAGATGCGCCCCGAGGAGCGTCTTGCCACATGTAAACAATGGGTCTGACTGAGGGCCTCCAGGAGAGAAGCCCAAGCAAGACGCGCCCCGAGGAACGTTTTGCCACATGTCAGCACTCGGTCTGACTGAGCGCCTCCAGGAGAAAGGCCCAAGCAAGACGCGCCCCGAGGAGCGTCTTGCCACATGTCAACAATGGGTCTGACTGAGGGCCTCCAGGAGAGAAGCCCAAGCAAGACGCGCCCCGAGGAGCGTCTTGCCACATGTCAACAATGGGTCTGACTGAGCGCCTCCAGGAGAGAGGCCCAAGCAAGACGCGCCCCGAGGAGCGTCTTGCCACATGTCAACAATGGGTCTGACTGAGGGCCTCCAGGAGAGAAGCCCAAGCAAGATGCGCCCAAAGGAGCGTCTTGCAACATGTAAATAATGGGTCTGACTGAGGGCCTCCAGGAGAGAAGCCCAAGCAAGACGCGCCCCGAGGAGCGTCTTGCCACATGTCAGCACTCGGTCTGACTGAGCGCCTCCAGGAGAGAAGCCCAAGCAAGACGCGCCCCGAGGAGCGTCTTGCCACATGTCAGCACTCGGTCTGACTGAGCGCCTCCAGGAGAGAGGCCCAAGCAAGACGCGCCCCGAGGAGCGTCTTGCCACATATCAACAATGGGTCTGACTGAGGGCCTCCATGAGAGAAGCCCAAGCAAGACGCGCCCCGAGGAGCGTCTTGTCACGTGTCAACACTGGGTCTAACTGAGCGTCTCCAGGAGAGAGGCCCAAGCAAGACGCGCCCCGAGGAGCGTCTTGCCACATGTCACCACTGGGTCTGACTGAGCGCCTCCAGGAGAGAGGCCCAAGCAAGACGCGCCCCGAGGAGCGTCTTGCCACATGTCAACAATGAGTCTGACTGAGGGCCTCCAGGAGAGAAGCCCAAGCAAGACGCGTCCCGAGGAGCGTCTTGCCACATGTCAGCACTCGGTCTGACTGAACGCCTCCAGGAGAGAAGCCCCAGCAAGACGCGCCCCGAGGAGCGTCTTGCCACATGTAAGCACTGGGTCTGACTGAGCGCCTCCAGGAGAGAGGCCCCAGCAAGACGCGCCCCAAGGAGCGTCTTGCCTTATGTCAGCACTCGGTCTGACTGAGCGCCTCCAGGAGAGAGGCCCAAGCAAGACGCGTCCCGAGGAGTGTCTTGCCACATGTCAACAATGAGTCTGACTGAGGGCCTCCAGGAGAGAAGCCCAAGCAAGACGCGTCCCGAGGAGTGTCTTGCCACATGTCAACAATGGGTCTGACTGAGGGCCTCCAGGAGAGAAGCCCAAGCAAGACGCGCCCCGAGGAGCGTCTTGCCACATGTCAGCACTCGGTCTGACTGAGCGCCTCCAGGAGAGAGGCCCAAGCAAGACGCACCCCGAGGAGCGTCTTGACACATGTCAACACTGGGGCTGACAGAGGAACTCCAGGAGATAGGCCCAAGCAAGATGCGCCCCGAGGAGCGTCTTGCCACATGTAAACAATGGGTCTGACTGAGGGCCTCCAGGAGAGAAGCCCAAGCAAGACGCGCCCCGAGGAGCGTCTTGCCACATGTCAGCACTCGGTCTGACTGAGCGACTCCAAGAGAGAGGCCAAAGCAAGACGCACCCCGAGGAGCGTCTTGACACATGTCAACACTGGGGCTGACAGAGGGCCTCCAGGAGAGAGGCCCAAGAAAGATGCGCCCCGAGGAGCGTCTTGCCACATGTCAACAATGGGTCTGACTGAGGGCCTCCAAGAGAGAAGCCCAAGCAAGACGCGCCCCGAGGAGCGTCTTGCACCATGTCAACACTGGGTCTGACTGAGCACCTCCAGGAGAGAGGCCCAAGCAAGACTCGCCCCGAGGAGCGTCTTGCCACTTATCAACAATGGGTCTGACTGAGGGCCTCCATGAGAGAAGCCCAAGCAAGACGCGCCCCGAGGAGCGTCTTGCCACATGTAAGCACTGGGTCTGACTGAGCGCCTCCAGGAGAGAGGCCCCAGCAAGACGCGCCCCGAGGAGCGTCTTGCCTTATGTCAGCACTCGGTCTGACTGAGCGCCTCCAGGAGAGAGGCCCAAGCAAGACGCGTCCCGAGGAGTGTCTTGCCACATGTCAACAATGAGTCTGACTGAGGGCCTCCAGGAGAGAAGCCCAAGCAAGACGCGTCCCGAGGAGTGTCTTGCCACATGTCAACAATGGGTCTGACTGAGGGCCTCCAGGAGAGAAGCCCAAGCAAGACGCGCCCCGAGGAGCGTCTTGCCACATGTCAGCACTCGGTCTGACTGAGCGCCTCCAGGAGAGAGGCCCAAGCAAGACGCACCCCGAGGAGCGTCTTGACACATGTCAACACTGGGGCTGACAGAGGAACTCCAGGAGAGAGGCCCAAGCAAGATGCGCCCCGAGGAGCGTCTTGCCACATGTAAACAATGGGTCTGACTGAGGGCCTCCAGGAGAGAAGCCCAAGCAAGACGCGCCCCGAGGAGCGTCTTGCCACATGTCAGCACTCGGTCTGACTGAGCGCCTCCAGGAGAGAGGCCCAAGCAAGACGCGCCCCGAGGAGCGTCTTGCCACATATCAACAATGGGTCTGACTGAGGGCCTCCATGAGAGAAGCCCAAGCAAGACGCGCCCCGAGGAGCGTCTTGTCACGTGTCAACACTGGGTCTGACTGAGCGTCTCCAGGAGAGAGGCCCAAGCAAGACGCGCCCCGAGGAGCGTCTTGCCACATGTCACCACTGGGTCTGACTGAGCGCCTCCAGGAGAGAGGCCCAAGCAAGACGCGCCCCGAGGAGCGTCTTGCCACATATCAACAATGGGTCTGACTGAGGGCCTCCAGGAGAGAAGCCCAAGCAAGACGCGTCCCGAGGAGCGTCTTGCCACATGTCAGCACTCGGTCTGACTGAACGCCTCCAGGAGAGAAGCCCCAGCAAGACGCGCCCCGAGGAGCGTCTTGCCACATGTAAGCACTGGGTCTGACTGAGCGCCTCCAGGAGAGAAGCCCCAGCAAGACGCGCCCCGAGGAGCGTCTTGCCACATGTAAGCACTGGGTCTGACTGAGCGCCTCCAGGAGAGAGGCACAAGCAAGACGCGCCCCGAGGAGCGTCTTGCCACAGGTAAGCACTGGGTCTGACTGAGCGCCTCCAGGAGAGAAGCCCCAGCAAGACGCGCCCCGAGGAGCGTCTTACCACATGTCAGCACTCGGTCTGACTGAACGCCTCCAGGAGAGAAGCCCAAGCAAGACGCGCCCCGAGGAGCGTCTTGCCACATGTCAGCACTCGGTCTGACTGAACGCCTCCAGGAGAGAAGCCCCAGCAAGACACGCCCCGAGGAGCGTCTTGCCACATGTAAGCACTGGGTCTGACTGAGCGCCTCCAGGAGAGAGGCCCCAGCAAGACGCGCCCCGAGGAGCGTCTTGCCTTATGTCAGCACTCGGTCTGACTGAGCGCCTCCAGGAGAGAGGCCCAAGCAAGACGCGCCCCGCGGAGCGTCTTGCCACATGTCAACAATGGGTCTGACTGAGGGCCTCAGGAGAGAAGCCCAAGCAAGACGCGCCCCGAGGAGCGTCTTGCCACATGTCAGCACTCGGTCTGACTGAGAGACTCCAGGAGAGAGGCCCAAGCAAGACGCACCACGGGGAGCGTCTTGACACATGTCAACACTGGGGCTGACAGAGGGCCTCCAGGAGAGAGGCCCAAGCAAGACGCACCCCGGGGAGCGTCTTACCACATGTCAGCACTCAGTCTGACTGAACGCCTCCAGGAGAGAATCCCAAGCTAGACGCGCCCCGAGGAGCGTCTTGCCACATGTCAGCACTCGGTCTGACTGAACGCCTCCAGGAGAGAAGCCCCAGCAAGACACGCCCCGAGGAGCGTCTTGCCACATGTAAGCACTGGGTCTGACTGAGCCCCTCCAGGAGAGAGGCCCCAGCAAGAAGCGCCCCGAGAAGCGTCTTGCCTTATGTCAGCACTTGGTCTGACTGAGCGCCTCCAGGAGAGAGGCCCAAACAAGACGCGCCCCGCAGAGTGTCTTGACACATGTCAACACTGGGGCTGACAGAGGGCCTCCAGGAGAGAGGCCCCAGCAAGATGCGGCCCGAGGAGCGTCTTGCCACATGTAAACAATGGGTCTGACTGAGGGCCTCCAAGAGAGAAGACCAAGCAAGGCGCGCCCCGAGGAGCGTCTTGCACCATGTCAACACTGGGTCTGACTGAGCACCTCCAGGAGAGAGGCCCAAGATAGACTCGCCCCGAGGAGCGTCTTGCCACATATCAACAATGGGTCTGACTGAGGGCCTCCATGAGAGAAGCCCAAGCAAGACGCGCCCCGAGGAGCATCTTGCCACATGTCAGCACTCGGTCTGACTGAGCGACAACAGGAGAGAAGCCCAAGCAAGACGCACCCCGAGGAGCGTCTTGACACATGTCAACACTGGGGCTGACAGAGGGCCTCCAGGAGAGAGGCCCAAGCAAGATGCGCCCCGAGGAGCGTCTTGCCACATGTCAACAATGGGTCTGACTGAGGGCCTCCAAGAGAGAAGCCCAAGCAAGACGCGCCCCGAGGAGCGTCTTGCACCATGTCAACACTGGGTCTGACTGAGCACCTCCAGGAGAGAGGCCCAAGCAAGACTCGCCCCGAGGAGCGTCTTGCCACATATCAACAATGGGTCTGACTGAGGGCCTCCATGAGAGAAGCCCAAGCAAGACACGCCCCAAGGAGCGTCTTGCCACATGTCAGCACTCGGTCTGACTGAGCGCCTCCAGGAGAGAGGCCCAAGCAAGACGCGCCCCGAGGAGCGTCTTGCCACATATCAACAATGGGTCTGACTGAGGGCCTCCATGAGACAAGCCCAAGCAAGATGCGCCCCGAGGAGCGTCTTGCCACATGTAAGCACTGGGTCTGACTGAGCGCCTCCAGGAGAGAGGCCCCAGCAAGACGCGCCCCGAGGAGCGTCTTGCCTTATGTCAGCACTCGGTCTGACTGAGCGCCTCCAGGAGAGAGGGCCAAGCAAGACGCGTCCCGAGGAGTGTCTTGCCACATGTCAACAATGAGTCTGACTGAGGGCCTCCAGGAGAGAAGCCCAAGCAAGACGCGTCCCGAGGAGTGTCTTGCCACATGTCAACACTGGGTCTGACTGAGCGTCTCCAGGAGAGAGGCCCAAGCAAGACGCGCCCCGAGGAGCGTCTTGCCACATGTCACCACTGGGTCTGACTGAGGGCCTCCAGGAGAGAAGCCCAAGCAAGACGCGCCCCGAGGAGCGTCTTGCCACATGTCAACAATGGGTCTGACTGAGCGCCTCCAGGAGGGAGGCCCAAGCAAGACGCGCCCCGAGGAGCGTCTTGCCACATGTCACCACTGGGTCTGACTGAGCGCCTCCAAGAGAGAGGCCCAAGCAAGACGCGCCCCGAGGAGCGTCTTGCCACATGTCAACAATGGGTCTGACTGAGGGCCTCCAGGAGAGAAGCCCAAGCAAGACGCGTCCCGAGGAGCGTCTTGCCACATGTCAGCACTCGGTCTGACTGAACGCCTCCAGGAGAGAAGCCCCAGCAAGACGCGCCCCGAGGAGCGTCTTGCCACATGTAAGCACTGGGTCTGACTGAGCGCCTCCAGGAGAGAGGCCCAAGCAAGACGCGCCCCGAGGAGCGTCTTGCCAAATGTCAACAATGGGTCTGACTGAGGGCCTCCAGGAGAGAAGCCCAAGCCAGATGCGCCCAAAGGAGCGTCTTGCCACATGTAAACAATGGGTCTGACTGAGGGCCTCCAGGAGAGAAGCCCAAGCAAGACGCGCCACGAGGAGCGTCTTGCCACATGTCAGCACTCGGTCTGACTGAGCGCCTCCAGGAGAGAGGCCCAAGCAAGACGCGCCCCGAGGAGCGTCTTGCCACATATCAACAATGGGTCTGACTGAGGGCCTCCATGAGAGAAGCCCAAGCAAGACGCGCCCCGAGGAGCGTCTTGCCACATGTCACCACTGGGTCTGACTGAGCGCCTCCAGGAGAGAGGCCCAAGCAAGACGCGCCCCGAGGAGCGTCTTGCCACGTGTCAACACTGGGTCTGACTGAGCGTCTCCAGGAGAGAGGCCCCAGCAAGACGCGCCCCGAGGAGCGTCTTGCCACATGTAAGCACTGGGTCTGACTGAGCGCCTCCAGGAGAGAGGCCCCAGCAAGACGCGCCCCGAGGAGCGTCTTGACACATGTCAACACTGGGGCTGACATAGGGCCTCCAGGAGAGAGGCCCAAGCAAGATGCGCCCCGAGGAGCGTCTTGCCACATGTAAACAATGGGTCTGACTGAGGGCCTCCAGGAGAGAAGCACAAGCAAGACGCGCCCCGAGGAGCGTCTTGCCACATGTCAACAATGGGTCTGACTGAGGGCCTCCAGGAGAGAAGCCCAAGCAAGACGCGCACCGAGGAGCGTCTTGCCACATGTCAGCACTCGGTCTGACTGAGTGCCTCCAGGAGAGAGGCCCAAGCAAGACGCACCCCGAGGAGCGTCTTGACACATGTCAACACTGGGGCTGACAGAGTGCCTCCAGGAGAGAGGCCCAAGCAAGATGCGCCCCAAGGAGCGTCTTGCCACATGTAAACAATGGGTCTGACTGAGGGCCTCCAGGAGAGAAGCCCAAGCAAGACGCGCCCCGAGGAGCGTCTTGCCACATGTCAGCACTCGGTCTGACTGAGCACCTCCAGGAGAGAGGCCCAAGCAAGACGCGCCCCGAGGAGCGTCTTGCCACATATCAACAATGGGTCTGACTGAGGGCCTCCATGAGAGAAGCCCAAGCAAGACGCGCCCCGAGGAGCGTCTTGTCACGTGTCAACACTGGGTCTGACTGAGCATCTCCAGGAGAGAGGCTCAAGCAAGACGCGCCCCGAAGAGCGTCTTGCCACATGTCACCACTGGGTCTGACTGAGCGCCTCCAGGAGAGAGGCCCAAGCAAGACGCGCCCCGAGGAGCGTCTTGCCACATGTAAGCACTGGGTCTGACTGAGCGCCTTCAGGAGAGAGGCCCAAGCAAGACGCGCCCCGAGGAGCGTCTTGCCACATGTAAACAATGGGTCTGACAGAGGGCCTCCAGGAGAGAAGCCCAAGCAAGATGCGCCCAAAGGAGCGTCTTGCCACATGTAAACAATGGGTCTGACTCAGGGCCTCCAGGAGAGAAGCCCAAGCAAGACGCGCCCCGAGCAGCGTCTTGCCACATGTCAGCACTCGGTCTGACTGAGCGCCTCCAGGAGCGAGGCCCAAGCAAGACGCGCCCCGAGGAACGTCTTGCCACATATCAACAATGGGTCTGACTGAGGGCCTCCATGAGAGAAGCCCAAGCAAGACGCGCCCCGAGGAGCGTCTTGCCACATGTCACCACTGGGTCTGACTGAGCGCCTCCAGGAGAGAGGCCCAAGCAAGACGCGCCCCGAGGAGCGTCTTGCCACATGTCACCACTGGGTCTGACTGAGCGCCTCCAGGAGAGAGGCCCAAGCAAGACGCGCCCCGAGGAGCGTCTTGCCACATGTCAGCACTCGGTCTGACTGAGCGCCTCCAGGAGAGAGGCCCAAGCAAGACGCGCCCCGAGGAGCGTCTTGCCACATATCAACAATGGGTCTGACTGAGGGCCTCCATGAGAGAAGCCCAAGCAAGACGCGCCCCGAGGAGCGTCTTGCCACATGTCACCACTGGGTCTGACTGAGCGCCTCCAGGAGAGAGGCCCAAGCAAGACGCGCCCCCAGGAGCGTCTTGCCACATATCAACAATGGATCTGACTGAGGGCCTCCATGAAAGAAGCCCAAGCAAGACGCGCCCCGAGGAGCGTCTTGTCACATGTCACCACTGGGTCTGACTGAGCGCCTCCAGGAGAGAGGCCCAAGCAAGACGCGCCCCGAGGAGCGTCTTGCCACATGTAAGCACTGGGTCTGACTGAGCGCCTCCAGGAGAGAAGCCCCAGCAAGACGCGCCCCGAGGAGCGTCTTGCCACATGTCAGCACTCTGTCTGACTGTGCGCCTCCAGGAGAGAGGCCCCAAGCAAGACGCGCCCCGAGGAGCATCTTGCCACATGTCAACAATGAGTCTGACTGAGGGCCTCCAGGAGAGAAGCCCAAGCAAGACGCGCCCCGAGGAGCGTCTTGCCACATGTCAGCACTCGGTCTGACTGAACGCCTCCAGGAGAGAAGCCCCAGCAAGACGCGCCCCGAGGAGCATCTTGCCACATATCAACAATGGATCTGACTGAGGGCCTCCATGAGAGAAGCCCAAGCAAGACGCGCCCCGAGGAGCGTCTTGTCACATGTCACCACTGGGTCTGACTGAGCACCTCCAGGAGAGAGGCCCAAGCAAGACGCGCCCCGAGGAGCGTCTTGCCACATGTCAACAATGAGTCTGACTGAGGGCCTCCAGGAGAGAAGCCCAAGCAAGACGCGTCCCGAGAAGCGTCTTGCCACATGTCAGCACTCGGTCTGACTGAACGCCTCCAGGAGAGAAGCCCCAGCAAGACGCGCCCCGAGGAGCGTCTTGCCACATGTAAGCACTGGGTCTGACTGAGCGCCTCCAGGAGAGAGGCCCCAGCAAGACGCGCCCCGAGGAGCGTCTTGCCTTATGTCAGAACTCGGTCTGACTGAGCGCCTCCAGGAGAGAGGCCCAAGCAAGACGCGCCCCGAGGAGCGTCTTGCCACATGTCAACAATGGGTCTGACTGAGGGCCTCCATGAGAGAAGCCCAAGCAAGACGCGCCCCGAGGAGCGCCTTGTCACGTGTCAACACTGGGTCTGACTGAGCATCTCCAGGAGAGAGGCCCAAGCAAGACGCGCCCCGAAGAGCGTCTTGCCACCTGTCACCACTGGGTCTGACTGAGCGCCTCCAGGAGAGAGGCCCAAGCAAGACGCTCCCCGAGGAGCGTCTTGCCACATGTAAGCACTGGGTCTGACTGAGCGCCTCCAGGAGAGAGGCCCCAGCAAGACACGCCCTGAGGAGCGTCTTGCCTTATGTCAGCACTCGGTCTGACTGAGCGCCTCCAGGAGAGAGGCCCAAGCAAGACGCGCCCCGAGGAGCGTCTTGCCACATGTCAACAATGGGTCTGACTGAGGGCCTCCAGGAGAGAAGCCCAAGCAAGATGCGCCCCGAGGAGCGTCTTGCCACATGTCAACAATGGGTCTGACTGAGCGCCTCCAGGAGAGAGGCCCAAGCAAGACGCGCCCCGAGGAGCGTCTTGCCACATGACACCACTGGGCCTGACTGAGCGCCTCCAGGAGAGAGGCCCAAGCAAGACGCGCCCAGAGGAGCGTCTTGCCACATGTCAACAATGAGTCTGACTGAGGGCCTCCAGGAGAGAAGCCCAAGCAAGACGCGTCCCGAGGAGCGTCTTGCCACATGTCAGCACTCGGTCTGACTGAACGCCTCCAGAAGAGAAGCCCCAGCAAGACGCGCCACGAGGAGCGTCTTGCCACATGTAAGCACTGGGTCTGACTGAGCGCCTCCAGGAGAGAGGCCCAAGCAAGACGCGCCCCGAGGAGCGTCTTGCCACATGTCAACAATGGGTCTGACTGAGGGCCTCCAGGAGAGAAGCCCAAGCAAGATGCGCCCAAAGGAGCGTCTTGCCACATGTAAACAATGGGTCTGACTGAGGGCCTCCAGGAGAGAAGCCCAAGCAAGACGCGCCCCGAGGAGCGTCTTGCCACATGTCAGCACTCGGTCTGACTGAGCGCCTTCAGGAGAGAGGCCCAAGCAAGACGCGCCCCGAGGAGCGTCTTGCCACATGTCAACAATGGGTCTGACTGAGATCCTCCAAGAGAGAAGCCCAAGCAAGATGCGCCCCGAGGAGCGTCTTGCACCATGTCAACACTGGGTCTGACTGAGCACCTCCAGGAGAGAGGCCCAAGCAAGACTCGCCCCGAGGAGCGTCTTGCCACATATCAACAATGGCTCTGACTGAGGGCATCCATGAGAGAAGCCCAAGCAAGACGCGCCCCGAGGAGCGTCTTGCCACATGTCAACACTGGGGCTGACAGAGGAACTCCAGGAGAGAGGCCCAAGCAAGATGCGCCCCGAGGAGCGTCTTGCCACATGTAAACAATGGGTCTGACTGAGGGCCTCCAGGAGAGAAGCCCAAGCAAGACGCGCCCCGAGGAGCGTCTTGCCACATGTCAGCACTCGGTCTGACTGAGCGCCTCCAGGAGAGAGGCCCAAGCAAGACGCGCGCCGAGGAGCGTCTTGCCACATATCAACAATGGGTCTGACTGAGGGCCTCCATGAGAGAAGCCCAAGCAAGACGCGCCCCGAGGAGCGTCTTGTCACGTGTCAACACTGGGTCTGACTGAGCGTCTCCAGGAGAGAGGCCCAAGCAAGACGCGCCCCGAGGAGCGTCTTGCCACATGTAAGCACTGGGTCTGACTGAGCGCCTCCAGGAGAGAGTCCCCAGCAAGACGCGCCCCGAGGAGCGTCTTGCCACATGTCAACAATGGGTCTGACTGAGGGCCTCCAGGAGAGAAGCCCAAGCAAGACGCGCCCCGAGGAGCGTCTTGCCACATGTCAACAATGGGTCTGACTGAGCGCCTCCAGGAGAGAGGCCCAAGCAAGACGCGCCCCGAGGAGCGTCTTGCCACATGTCACCACTGGGTCTGACTGAGCGCCTCCAGGAGAGAAGCCCCAGCAAGACGCGCCCCGAGGAGCGTCTTGCCACATGTAAGCACTGGGTCTGACTGAGCGCCTCCAGGAGAGAGGCCCAAGCAAGACGCGCCCCGAGGAGCGTCTTGCCAAATGTTAACAATGGGTCTGACTGAGGGCCTCCAGGAGAGAAGCCCAAGCAAGATGCGCCCAAAGGAGCGTCTTGCCACATGTAAACAATGGGTCTGACTGAGCGCCTCCAGGAGAGAGGCCCAAGCAAGACGCGCCCCGAGGAGCGTCTTGCCACATGTCACCACTGGGTCTGACTGAGCGCCTCCAGGAGAGAAGCCCAAGCAAGACGCGTCCCGAGGAGCGTCTTGCCACATGTCAGCACTCGGTCTGACTGAACGCCTCCAGAAGAGAAGCCCCAGCAAGACGCGCCACGAGGAGCGTCTTGCCACATGTAAGCACTGGGTCTGACTGAGCGCCTCCAGGAGAGAGGCCCAAGCAAGACGCGCCCCGAGGAGCGTCTTGCCACATGTCAACAATGGGTCTGACTGAGGGCCTCCAGGAGAGAAGCCCAAGCAAGATGCGCCCAAAGGAGCGTCTTGCCACATGTAAACAATGGGTCTGACTGAGGGCCTCCAGGAGAGAAGCCCAAGCAAGACGCGCCCCGAGGAGCGTCTTGCCACATGTCAGCACTCGGTCTGACTGAGCGCCTTCAGGAGAGAGGCCCAAGCAAGACGCGCCCCGAGGAGCGTCTTGCCACATGTCAACAATGGGTCTGACTGAGATCCTCCAAGAGAGAAGCCCAAGCAAGATGCGCCCCGAGGAGCGTCTTGCACCATGTCAACACTGGGTCTGACTGAGCACCTCCAGGAGAGAGGCCCAAGCAAGACTCGCCCCGAGGAGCGTCTTGCCACATATCAACAATGGCTCTGACTGAGGGCATCCATGAGAGAAGCCCAAGCAAGACGCGCCCCGAGGAGCGTCTTGCCACATGTCAACACTGGGGCTGACAGAGGAACTCCAGGAGAGAGGCCCAAGCAAGATGCGCCCTGAGGAGCGTCTTGCCACATGTAAACAATGGGTCTGACTGAGGGCCTCCAGGAGAGAAGCCCAAGCAAGACGCGCCCCGAGGAGCGTCTTGCCACATGTCAGCACTCGGTCTGACTGAGCGCCTCCAGGAGAGAGGCCCAAGCAAGACACGCCCCGAGGAGCGTCTTGCCACATATCAACAATGGGTCTGACTGAGGGCCTCCATGAGAGAAGCCCAAGCAAGACGCGCCCCGAGGAGCGTCTTGTCACGTGTCAACACTGGGTCTGACTGAGCGTCTCCAGGAGAGAGGCCCAAGCAAGACGCGCCCCGAGGAGCGTCTTGCCACATGTAAGCACTGGGTCTGACTGAGCGCCTCCAGGAGAGAGTCCCCAGCAAGACGCGCCCCGAGGAGCGTCTTGCCTTATGTCAGCACTCGGTCTGACTGAGCGCCTCCAGGAGAGAGGCCCAAGCAAGACGCGCCCCGAGGAGCGTCTTGCCACATGTCAACAATGGGTCTGACTGAGGGCCTCCAGGAGAGAAGCCCAAGCAAGACGCGCCCCGAGGAGCGTCTTGCCACATGTCAACAATGGGTCTGACTGAGCGCCTCCAGGAGAGAGGCCCAAGCAAGACGCGCCCCGAGGAGCGTCTTGCCACATGTCACCACTGGGTCTGACTGAGCGCCTCCAGGAGAGAGGCCCAAGCAAGACGCGCCCCGAGGAGCGTCTTGCCACATGTCAACAATGGGTCTGACTGAGGGCCTCCAGGAGAAAAGCCCAAGCAAGACGCGTCCCGAGGAGCGTCTTGCCACATGTCAGCACTCGGTCTGACTGAACGCCTCCAGGAGAGAAGCCCCAGCAAGACGCGCCCCGAGGAGCGTCTTGCCACATGTAAGCACTGGGTCTGACTGAGCGCCTCCAGGAGAGAGGCCCAAGCAAGACGCGCCCCGAGGAGCGTCTTGCCAAATGTCAACAATGGGTCTGACTGAGGGCCTCCAGGAGAGAAGCCCAAGCAAGATGCGCCCAAAGGAGCGTCTTGCCACATGTAAACAATGGGTCTGACTGAGGGCCTCCAGGAGAGAAGCTCAAGCAAGACGTGCCCCGAGGAGCGTCTTGCCACATGTCAGCACTCGGTCTGACTGAGCGCCTCCAGGAGAGAGGCCCAAGCAAGACGCGCCCCGAGGAGCGTCTTGCCACATATCAACAATGGGTCTGACTGAGGGCCTCCATGAGAGAAGCCCAAGCAAGACGCGCCCCGAGGAGCGTCTTGCCACATGTCACCACTGGGTCTGACTGAGCGCCTCCAGGAGAGAGGCCCAAGCAAGACGCGCCCCGAGGAGCGTCTTGCCACGTGTCAACACTGGGTCTGACTGAGCGTCTCCAGGAGAGAGGCCCCAGCAAGACGCGCCCCGAGGAGCGTTTTGCCACATGTAAGCACTGGGTCTGACTGAGCGCCTCCAGGAGAGAGGCCCCAGCAAGACGCGCCCCGAGGAGCGTCTTGACACATGTCGACACTGGGGCTGACATAGGGCCTCCAGGAGAGAGGCCCAAGCAAGATGCGCCCCGAGGAGCGTCTTGCCACATGTAAACAATGGGTCTGACTGAGGGCCTCCAGGAGAGAAGCACAAGCAAGACGCGCCCCGAGGAGCGTCTTGCCACATGTCAACAATGGGTCTGACTGAGGGCCTCCAGGAGAGAAGCCCAAGCAAGACGCGCCCCGAGGAGCGTCTTGCCACATGTCAGCACTCGGTCTGACTGAGCGCCTCCAGGAGAGAGGCCCAAGCAAGACGCACCCCGAGGAGCGTCTTGACACATGTCAACACTGGGGCTGACAGAGGGACTCCAGGAGAGAGGCCCAAGCAAGATGCGCCCCAAGGAGCGTCTTGCCACATGTAAACAATGGGTCTGACTGAGGGCCTCCAGGAGAGAA
Organism: Nothobranchius furzeri; assembly: GCF_043380555.1. NCBI lineage: Eukaryota > Metazoa > Chordata > Actinopteri > Cyprinodontiformes > Nothobranchiidae > Nothobranchius > Nothobranchius furzeri. The sequence goes on along the minus strand of NC_091753.1, from coordinate 12,611,873 downwards.
GCCCAAGCAAGACACGCCCCGAGGAGCGTCTTGCCACATGTCAGCACTCGGTCTGACTGAGCGCCTCCAGGAGAGAGGCCCAAGCAAGACGCGCCCCGAGGAGCGTCTTGCCACATATCAACAATGGGTCTGACTGAGGGCCTCCATGAGAGAAGCCCAAGCAAGACGCGCCCCGAGGAGCGTCTTGTCACGTGTCAACACTGGGTCTGACTGAGCATCTCCAGGAGAGAGGCTCAAGCAAGACGCGCCCCGAAGAACGTCTTGCCACATGTCACCACTGGGTCTGACTGAGCGCCTCCAGGAGAGAGGCCCAAGCAAGACGCGCCCCGAGGAGCGTCTTGCCACATGTAAGCACTGGGTCTGACTGAGCGCCTTCAGGAGAGAGGCCCAAGCAAGATGCGCCCCGAGGAGCGTCTTCCCACATGTCAACAATGGGTCTGACAGAGGGCCTCCAGGAGAGAAGCCCAAGCAAGATGCGCCCAAAGGAGCGTCTTGCCACATGTAAACAATGGGTCTGACTCAGGGCCTCCAGGAGAGAAGCCCAAGCAAGACGCTCCCCGAGCAGCGTCTTGCCACATGTCAGCACTCGGTCTGACTGAGCGCCTCCAGGAGAGAGGCCCAAGCAAGACGCGCCCCGAGGAGCGTCTTGCCACATGTCAACAATGGGTCTGACTGAGGGCCTCCAGGAGAGAAGCCCAAGCAAGACGCGCCCCGAGGAGCGTCTTGCCACATGTCAACAATGGGTCTGACTGAGCGCCTCCAGGAGAGAGTCCCCAGCAAGACGCGCCCCGAGGAGCGTCTTGCCTTATGTCAGCACTCAGTCTGACTGAGCGCCTCCAGGAGAGAGGCCCAAGCAAGACGCGCCCCGAGGAGCGTCTTGCCACATGTCAACAATGGGTCTGACTGAGGGCCTCCAGGAGAGAAGCCCAAGCAAGACGCGCCCCGAGGAGCGTCTTGCCACATGTCAACAATGGGTCTGACTGAGCGCCTCCAGGAGAGAGGCCCAAGCAAGACGCGCCCCGAGGAGCGTCTTGCCACATGTCACCACTGGGTCTCACTGAGCGCCTCCAGGAGAGAGGCCCAAGCAAGACGCGCCCCGAGGAGCGTCTTGCCACATGTCAACAATGGGCCTGACTGAGGGCCTCCAGGAGAAAAGCCCAAGCAAGACGCGTCCCGAGGAGCGTCTTGCCACATGTCAGCACTCGGTCTGACTGAACGCCTCCAGGAGAGAAGCCCCAGCAAGACGCGCCCCGAGGAGCGTCTTGCCACATGTAAGCACTGGGTCTGACTGAGCGCCTCCAGGAGAGAGGCCCAAGCAAGACGCGCCCCGAGGAGCTTCTTGCCAAATGTCAACAATGGGTCTGACTGAGGGCCTCCAGGAGAGAAGCCCAAGCAAGATGCGCCCAAAGGAGCGTCTTGCCACATGTAAACAATGGGTCTGACTGAGGGCCTCCAGGAGAGAAGCCCAAGCAAGACGTGCCCCGAGGAGCGTCTTGCCACATGTCAGCACTCGGTCTGACTGAGCGCCTCCAGGAGAGAGGCCCAAGCAAGACGCGCCCCGAGGAGCGTCTTGCCACATATCAACAATGGGTCTGACTGAGGGCCTCCATGAGAGAAGCCCAAGCAAGACGCGCCCCGAGGAGCGTCTTGCCACATGTCACCACTGGGTCTGACTGAGCGCCTCCAGGAGAGAGGCCCAAGCAAGACGCGCCCCGAGGAGCGTCTTGCCACGTGTCAACACTGGGTCTGACTGAGCGTCTCCAGGAGAGAGGCCCCAGCAAGACGCGCCCCGAGGAGCGTTTTGCCACATGTAAGCACTGGGTCTGACTGAGCGCCTCCAGGAGAGAGGCCCCAGCAAGACGCGCCCCGAGGAGCGTCTTGACACATGTCGACACTGGGGCTGACATAGGGCCTCCAGGAGAGAGGCCCAAGCAAGATGCGCCCCGAGGAGCGTCTTGCCACATGTAAACAATGGGTCTGACTGAGGGCCTCCAGGAGAGAAGCACAAGCAAGACGCGCCCCGAGGAGCGTCTTGCCACATGTCAACAATGGGTCTGACTGAGGGCCTCCAGGAGAGAAGCCCAAGCAAGACGCGCCCCGAGGAGCGTCTTGCCACATGTCAGCACTCGGTCTGACTGAGCGCCTCCAGGAGAGAGGCCCAAGCAAGACGCACCCCGAGGAGCGTCTTGACACATGTCAACACTGGGGCTGACAGAGGGCCTCCAGGAGAGAGGCCCAAGCAAGATGCGCCCCAAGGAGCGTCTTGCCACATGTAAACAATGGGTCTGACTGAGGGCCTCCAGGAGAGAAGCCCAAGCAAGACGCGCCCCGAGGAGCGTCTTGCCACATGTCAGCACTCGGTCTGACTGAGCGCCTCCAGGAGAGAGGCCCAAGCAAGACGCGCCCCGAGGAGCGTCTTGCCACATATCAACAATGGCTCTGACTGAGGGCCTCCATGAGAGAAGCCCAAGCAAGACGCGCCCCGAGGAGCGTCTTGTCACGTGTCAACACTGGGTCTGACTGAGCATCTCCAGGAGAGAGGCTCAAGCAAGACGCGCCCCGAAGAACGTCTTGCCACATGTCACCACTGGGTCTGACTGAGCGCCTCCAGGAGAGAGGCCCAAGCAAGACGCGCCCCGAGGAGCGTCTTGCCACATGTAAGCACTGGGTCTGACTGAGCGCCTTCAGGAGAGAGGCCCAAGCAAGATGCGCCCCGAGGAGCGTCTTCCCACATGTCAACAATAGGTCTGACAGAGGGCCTCCAGGAGAGAAGCCCAAGCAAGATGCGCCCAAAGGAGCGTCTTGCCACATGTCACCACTGGGTCCTACTGAGCGCCTCCAGGAGAGAGGCCCAAGCAAGACGCGCCCCGAGGAGCGTCTTGCCACATGTCAGCACTCGGTCTGACTGAGCGCCTCCAGGAGAGAGGCCCAAGCAAGACGCGCCCCGAGGAGCGTCTTGCCACATATCAACAATGGGTCTGACTGAGGGCCTCCATGAGAGAAGCCCAAGCAAAACGCGCCCCGAGGAGCGTCTTGCCACATGTCACCACTGGGTCTGACTGAGCGCCTCCAGGAGAGAGGCCCAAGCAAGACGCGCCCCGAGGAGCGTCTTGCCATATATGAACAATGGATCTGACTGAGGTTCTCCATGAGAGAAGCCCAAGCAAGACGCGCCCCGAGGAGCGTCCTGTCACATGTCACCACTGGGTCTGACTGAGCGCCTCCAGGAGAGAGGCCCAAGCAAGACGCGCCCCGAGGAGCGTCTTGCCACATGTAAGCACTGGGTCTGACTGAGCGCCTCCAGGAGAGAAGCCCAAGCAAGACGCGCCCCGAGGAGCGTCTTGCCACATGTCAGCACTCGGTCTGACTGAACGCCTCCAGGAGAGAAGCCCCAGCAAGACGCGCCCCGAGGAGCGTCTTGCCACATATCAACAATGGATCTGACTGAGGGCCTCCATGAGAGAAGCCCAAGCAAGATGCGCCCCGAGGAGCGTCTTGTCACATGTCACCACTCGGTCTGACTGAGCCCCTCCAGGAGAGAGGCCCAAGCAAGACGCGCCCCGAGGAGCGTCTTGCCACATGTCAACAATGAGTCTGACTGAGGGCCTCCAGGAGAGAAGCCCAAGCAAGACGCGTCCCGAGAAGCGTCTTGCCACATGTCAGCACTCGGTCTGACTGAACGCCTCCAGGAGAGAAGCCCCAGCAAGACGCGCCCCGAGGAGCGTCTTGCCACATGTAAGCACTGGGTCTGACTGAGCACCTCCAGGAGAGAGGACCAAGCAAGACGCGCCCCGAGGAGCGTCTTGCCTTATGTCAGCACTCGGTCTGACTGAGCGCCTCCAGGAGAGAGGCCCAAGCAAGACGCGCCCCGAGGAGCGTCTTGCCACATGTCAACAATGGGTCTGACTGAGGGCCTCCAGGAGAGAAGCCCAAGCAAGATGCGCCCAAAGGAGCGTCTTGCCACATTTAAACAATGGGTCTGACTGAGGGCCTCCAGGAGAGAAGCCCAAGCAAGACGCGCCCCGAGGAGCGTCTTGCCACATGTCAGCACTCGGTCTGACTGAGCGCCTCCAGGAGAGAGGCCCAAGCAAGACGTGCCCCGAGGAGCGTCTTGCCACATATCAACAATGGGTCTGACTGAGGGCCTCCATGAGAGAAGCCCAAGCAAGACGCGCCCCGAGGAGCGTCTTGCCACATGTCACCACTGGGTCTGACCGAGCGCCTCCAGGAGAGAGGCCCAAGCAAGACGCGCCCCGAGGAGAGTGTTGCCACATAACAACAATGGGTCTGACTGAGGGCCTCCATGAGAGAAGCCCAAGCAAGATGCGCCCCGAGGAGCGCCTTGTCACGTGTCAACACTGGGTCTGACTGAGCATCTCCAGGAGAGAGGCCCAAGCAAGACGCGCCCCGAAGAGCGTCTTGCCACATGTCACCACTGGGTCTGACTGAGCGCCTCCAGGAGAGATGCCCAAGCAAGACGCGCCCCGAGGAGCGTCTTGCCACATGTCAGCACTCGGTCTGACTGAGCGCCTTCAGGAGAGAGGCCCAAGCAAGACGCGCCCCGAGGAGCGTCTTGCCACATGTCAACAATGGGTCTGACTGAGATCCTCCAAGAGAGAAGCCCAAGCAAGATGCGCCCCGAGGAGCGTCTTGCACCATGTCAACACTGGGTCTGACTGAGCACCTCCAGGAGAGAGGCCCAAGCAAGACTCGCCCCGAGGAGCGTCTTGCCACATATCAACAATGGCTCTGACTGAGGGCATCCATGAGAGAAGCCCAAGCAAGACGCGCCCCGAGGAGCGTCTTGCCACATGTCAGCACTCGGTCTGACTGAGCGCCTCCAGGAGAGAGGCCTAAGCAAGACGCGCCCCGAGGAGCGTCTTGCCACATATCAACAATGGGTCTGACTGAGGGCCTCCATGAGAGAAGCCCAAGCAAGACACGCCCCGAGGAGCGTCTTGTCACGTGTCAACACTGGTTCTGACTGAGCGTCTCCAGGAGAGAGGCCCAAGCAAGACGCGCCCCGAGGAGCGTCTTGCCACATGTCACCACTGGGTCTGACTGAGCGCCTCCAGGAGAGAGGCCCAAGCAAGACACGCCCCGAGGAGCGTCTTGTCACGTGTCAACACTGGTTCTGACTGAGCGTCTCCAGGAGAGAAGCCCAAGCAAGACGCGCCCCGAGGAGCGTCTTGTCACGTGTCAACACTGGTTCTGACTGAGCGTCTCCAGGAGAGAGGCCCAAGCAAGACGCGCCCCAAGGAGCGTCTTGCCACATGTAAGCACTGGGTCTGACTGAGCGCCTCCAGGAGAGAGGCCCCAGCAAGACGCACCCCGAGGAGCGTCTTGCCTTATGTCAGCACTCTGTCTGACTGAGCGCCTCCAGGAGAGAGGCCCAAGCAAGACGCGCCCCGAGGAGCGTCTTGCCACATGTCAACAATGGGTCTGACTGAGGGCCTCCAGGAGAGAAGCCCAAGCAAGACGCGCCCCGGGGAGCGTCTTGCCACATGTCAACAATGGGTCTGACTGAGGGCCTCCAAGAGAGAAGCCCAAGCAAGACGCGCCCCGAGGAGCGTCTTGCACCATGTCAACACTGGGTCTGACTGAGCACCTCCAGGAGAGAGGCCCAAGCAAGACACGCCCCGAGGAGCGTCTTGTCACGTGTCAACACTGGTTCTGACTGAGCGTCTCCAGGAGAGAAGCCCAAGCAAGACGCGCCCCGAGGAGCGTCTTGTCACGTGTCAACACTGGTTCTGACTGAGCGTCTCCAGGAGAGAGGCCCAAGCAAGACGCGCCCCGAGGAGCGTCTTGCCACATGTAAGCACTGGGTCTGACTGAGCGCCTCCAGGAGAGAGGCCCCAGCAAGACGCGCCCCGAGGAGCGTCTTGCCTTATGTCAGCACTCTGTCTGACTGAGCGCCTCCATGAGAGAAGCCCAAGCAAGACACGCCCCGAGGAGCGTCTTGTCACGTGTCAACACTGGTTCTGACTGAGCGTCTCCAGGAGAGAGGCCCAAGCAAGACGCGCCCCGAGGAGCGTCTTGCCACATGTCACCACTGGGTCTGACTGAGCGCCTCCAGGAGAGAGGCCCAAGCAAGACACGCCCCGAGGAGCGTCTTGTCACGTGTCAACACTGGTTCTGACTGAGCGTCTCCAGGAGAGAAGCCCAAGCAAGACGCGCCCCGAGGAGCGTCTTGCCACATGTCACCACTGGGTCTGACTGAGCGCCTCCAGGAGAGAGGCCCAAGCAAGACACGCCCCGAGGAGCGTCTTGTCACGTGTCAACACTGGTTCTGACTGAGCGTCTCCAGGAGAGAAGCCCAAGCAAGACGCGCCCCGAGGAGCGTCTTGTCACGTGTCAACACTGGTTCTGACTGAGCGTCTCCAGGAGAGAGGCCCAAGCAAGACGCGCCCCGAGGAGCGTCTTGCCACATGTAAGCACTGGGTCTGACTGAGCGCCTCCAGGAGAGAGGCCCCAGCAAGACGCGCCCCGAGGAGCGTCTTGCCTTATGTCAGCACTCTGTCTGACTGAGCGCCTCCAGGAGAGAGGCCCAAGCAAGACGCGCCCCGAGGAGCGTCTTGCCACATGTCAACAATGGGTCTGACTGAGGGCCTCCAGGAGAGAAGCCCAAGCAAGACGCGCCCCGGGGAGCGTCTTGCCACATGTCAACAATGGGTCTGACTGAGGGCCTCCAAGAGAGAAGCCCAAGCAAGACGCGCCCCGAGGAGCGTCTTGCACCATGTCAACACTGGGTCTGACTGAGCACCTCCAGGAGAGAGGCCCAAGCAAGACTCGCCCCGAGGAGCGTCTTGCCACATATCAACAATGGGTCTGACTGAGGGCCTCCATGAGAGAAGCCCAAGCAAGACGCGCCCCGAGGAGCGTCTTGCCCCATGTCAGCACTCGGTCTGACTGAGCGCCTCCAGGAGAAGGGCCCAAGAAAGACGCGCCCCGAGGAGCGTCTTGCCACATATCAACAATGGGTCTGACTGAGGGCCTCCATGAGAGAAGCCCAAGCAAGACGTGCCCCGAGGAGCGTCTTGTCACATGTCACCACTGGGTCTGACTGAGCGCCTCCAGGAGAGGGGCCCAAGCAAGATGCGCCCTTGCCACATGTCACCACTGGGTCTGACTGAGCGCCTCCAGGAGAGAGGCCCAAGCAAAACGCGCCCCGAGGAGCGTCTTGCCACATGTCAACAATGAGTCTGACTGAGGGCCTCGAGGAGAGAAGCCCAAGCAAGACGCGTCCCGAGAAGCGTCTTGCCACATGTCGGCACTCGGTCTGACCGAACGCCTCTAGGAGAGAAGCCCCAGCAAGACGCGCCCCGAGGAGTGTCTTGCCACATGTCACCACTGGGTCTGACTGAGCGCCTCCAGGAGAGAGGCCCAAGCAAGACGCGCCCCGAGGAGCGTCATGCCACATGTAACTACTCAGTCTGACTGAGCGCCTCCAGGAGAGAGGCCCAAGCAAGACGCGCCCCGAGGAGCGTCTTACCGCGTGTCAACACTGGGTCTGATTGAGGGCCTCCAGGAGAGAGGCCCAAGCAAGACGCGCCCCGAGGAGCGTCTTGCCACATGTCAACAATGGGTCTGACTGAGCGCCTCCAGGAGAGAGGCCCAAGCAAGACGCGCCCCGAGGAGCGTCTTGCCACGTGTCACCACTGGGTCTGATTGAGCGCCTCCAGGAGAGAGGCCACAGCAAGACGCGCCCCGAGGAGCATCTTGCCTTATGTCAGCACTCGGTCCGACTGAGCGCCTCCAGGAGAGAGGCCCAAGCAAGACGCGCCCCGAGGAGCGTCTTGCCACATGTCAACAATGGGTCTGACAGAGGGCCTCCAGGAGAGAGGCCCAAGCAAGACGCTCCTCAGGGCGCGTCTTGTCACATGTCAACACTGGGTCTGACTGAGGGCCTCCAGGAGAGAAGCCCAAGCAAGACGCGCCCCGAGGAGCGTCTTGCCACATGTCAGCACTCGGTCTGACTGAGCGCCTCCAGGAGAGAGGCCCCAGCAAGACGCGCCCCGAGGAGCGTCTGGCCACATGTCAGCACTCTGTCTGACTGTGCTTCTCCAGGAGAGAGGCCCCAAGCAAGACGCGCCCCGAGGAGCATCTTGCAACATGTCAACAATGAGTCTGACTGAGGGCCTCCAGGAGAGAAGCCCAAGCAAGACGCGCCCCGAGGAGCGTCTTGCCACATGTCAGCACTCGGTCTGACTGAACGCCTCCAGGAGAGAAGCCCCAGCAAGACGCGCCCCGAGGAGCGTCTTGCCACATGTCAGCACTCGGTCTGACTGAGCTCCTCCAGGAGAGAGGCCCAAGCAAGACGCGCCCCGAGGAGCGTCTTGCCACATATCAACAATTGATCTGACTGAGGGCCTCCATGAGAGAAGCCCAAGCAAGATGCGCCCCGAGGAGCGTCTTGTCACATGTCACCACTGGGTCTGACTGAGCGCCTCCAGGAGAGAAGCCCCAGCAAGACGCGCCCCGAGGAGCGTCTTACCACATGTCAGCACTCGGTCTGACTGAACGCCTCCAGGAGAGAAGCCCAAGCAAGACGCGCCCCGAAGAGCTCCTTGCCACATGTCAGCACTCGGTCTGACATAACGCCTCCAGGAGAGAAGCCCCAGCAAGACACGCCCCGAGGAGCGTCTTGCCACATGTAAGCACTGGGTCTGACTGAGCGCCTCCAGGAGAGAGGCCCCAGCAAGACGCGCCCCGAGGAGCGTCTTGCCTTATGTCAGCACTCGGTCTGACTGAGCGCCTCCAGGAGAGAGGCCCAAGCAAGACGCGCCCCGAGGAGCGTCTTGCCACATGTCAACAATGGGTCTGACTGAGGGCCTCCAGGAGAGAAGCCCAAGCAAGACGCGCCCCGAGGAGCGTCTTGCCACATGTCAACAATGGGACTGACTGAGGGCCTCCAAGAGAGAAGCCCAAGCAAGACGCGCCCCGAGGAGCGTCTTGCACCATGTCAACACTGGGTCTGACTGAGCACCTCCAGGAGAGAGGCCCAAGCAAGACTCGCCCCGAGGAGCGTCTTGACACATGTCAACACTGGGGCTGACAGAGGGCCTCCAGGAGAGAGGCCCAAGCAAGATGCGCCCCGAGGAGCGTCTTGCCACATGTAAACAATGGGTCTGACTGAGGGCCTCCAGGAGAGAAGCCCAAGCAAGACGCGCCCCGAGGAGCGTCTTGCCACATGTCAGCACTCGGTCTGACTGAGCGCCTCCAGGAGAGAGGCCCCAGCAAGACGCGCCCCGAGGAGCGTCTGGCCACATGTCAGCACTCTGTCTGACTGTGCGCCTCCAGGAGAGAGGCCCCAAGCAAGACGCGCCCCGAGGAGCATCTTGCCACATGTCAACAATGAGTCTGACTGAGGGCCTCCAGGAGAGAAGCCCAAGCAAGACGCGCCCCGAGGAGCGTCTTGCCACATGTCAGCACTCGGTCTGACTGAACGCCTCTAGGAGAGAAGCCCCAGCAAGACGCGCCCCGAGGAGCGTCTTGCCACATGTCAGCACTCGGTCTGACTGAGCTCCTCCAGGAGAGAGGCCCAAGCAAGACACGCCCCGAGGAGCGTCTTGCCACATATCAACAATGGATCTGACTGAGGGCCTCCATGAGAGAAGCCCAAGCAAGACGCGCCCCGAGGAGCGTCTTGTCACATGTCACCACTGGGTCTGACTGAGCGCCTCCAGGAGAGAGGCCCAAGCAAGACGCGCCCCGAGGAGCGTCTTGCCACATGTCACCACTGGGTCTGACTGAGCGCCTCCAGGAAAGAGGCCCAAGCAAGACGCGCCCCGAGGAGCGTCTTGCCACATGTCAACAATGGGTCTGACTGAGGGCCTCCATGAGAGAAGCCCAAGCAAGACGCGCCCCGAGGAGCGTCTTGCCACGTGTCACCACTGGGTCTGACTGAGCGCCTCCAGGAGAGAGGCCCAAGCAAGACGCGCCCCGAGGAGCGTCTTGCCACGTGTCAACACTGGGTCTGACTGAGCGTCTCCAGGAGAGAGGCCCAAGCAAGACGCGCCCCGAGGAGCGTCTTGCCACGTGTCACCACTGGGTCTGACTGAGCGCCTCCAGGAGAGAGGCCCAAGCAAGACGCGCCCCGAGGAGCGTCTTGCCACATGTAAGCACTGGGTCTGACTGAGCGCCTCCAGGAGAGAAGCCCCAGCAAGACGCGCCCCGAGGAGCGTCTTGCCACATGTCAGCACTCGGTCTGACTGAGCGCCTCCAGGAGAGAAGCCCAAGCAAGACGCGCCCCGAGGAGCGTCTTGCCACATGTCAGCACTCGGTCTGACTGAACGCCTCCAGGAGAGAAGCCCCAGCAAGACACGCCCCGAGGAGCGTCTTGCCACATGTAAGCACTGGGTCTGACTGAGCGCTCCAGGAGAGAGGCCCCAGCAAGACGCGCCCCGAGGAGCGTCTTGCCTTATGTCAGCACTCGGTCTGACTGAGCGCCTCCAGGAGAGAGGCCCAAGCAAGACGCGCCCCGCGGAGCGTCTTGCCACATGTCAACAATGGGTCTGACTGAGGGCCTCCAGGAGAGAGGCCCCAAGCAAGACGCGCCCCGAGGAGCATCTTGCCACATGTCAACAATGAGTCTGACTGATGGCCTCCAGGAGAGAAGCCCAAGCAAGACGCGCCCCGAGGAGCGTCTTGCCACATGTCAGCACTCGGTCTGGCTGAGCTCCTCCAGGAGAGAGGCCCAAGCAAGACGCGCCCCGAGGAGCGTCTTGCCACATATCAACAATGGATCTGACTGAGGGCCTCCATGAGAGAAGCCCAAGCAAGACGCGCCCCGAGGAGCGTCTTGTCACATGTCACCACTGGGTCTGACTGAGCGCCTCCAGGAGAGAGGCCCAAGCAAGACGCGCCCCGAGGAGCGTCTTGCCACATGTCACCACTGGGTCTGACTGAGCGCCTCCAGGAGAGAGGCCCAAGCAAGACGCGCCCCGAGGAGCGTCTTGCCACATGTCAACAATGGGTCTGACTGAGGGCCTCCATGAGAGAAGCCCAAGCAAGACGCGCCCCGAGGAGCGTCTTGCCACGTGTCACCACTGGGTCTGACTGAGCGCCTCCAGGAGAGAGGCCCAAGCAAGACGCGCCCCGAGGAGCGTCTTGCCACGTGTCAACACTGGGTCTGACTGAGCGTCTCCAGGAGAGCGGCCCAAGCAAGACGCGCCCCGAGGAGCGTCTTGCCACGTGTCACCACTGGGTCTGACTGAGCGCCTCCAGGAGAGAGGCCCAAGCAAGACGCGCCCCGAGGAGCGTCTTGCCACATGTAAGCACTGGGTCTGACTGAGCGCCTCCAGGAGAGAAGCCCCAGCAAGACGCGCCCCGAAGAGCGTCTTGCCACATGTCAGCACTCGGTCTGACTGAGCGCCTCCAGGAGAGAAGCCCAAGCAAGACGCGCCCCGAGGAGCGTCTTGCCACATGTCAGCACTCGGTCTGACTGAACGCCTCCAGGAGAGAAGCCCCAGCAAGACACGCCCCGAGGAGCGTCTTGCCACATGTAAGCACTGGGTCTGACTGAGCGCTCCAGGAGAGAGGCCCCAGCAAGACGCGCCCCGAGGAGCGTCTTGCCTTATGTCAGCACTCGGTCTGACTGAGCGCCTCCAGGAGAGAGGCCCAAGCAAGACGCGCCCCGCGGAGCGTCTTGCCACATGTCAACAATGGGTCTGACTGAGGGCCTCCAGGAGAGAAGCCCAAGCAAGACGCGCCCCGAGGAGCGTCTTGCCACATGTAAACAATGGGTCTGACTGAGGGCCTCCAAGAGAGAAGCCCAAGCAAGACGCGCCCCGAGGAGCGTCTTGCACCATGTCAACACTGGGTCTGACTGAGCACCTCCAGGAGAGAGGCCCAAGCAAGACTCGCCCAGAGGAGCGTCTTGCCACATATCAACAATGGGTCTGACTGAGGGCCTCCATGAGAGAAGCCCAAGCAAGACGCGCCCCGAGGAGCATCTTGCCACATGTCAGCACTCGGTCTGACTGAGCGACTCCAGGAGAGAGGCCCAAGCAAGACGCACCCCGAGGAGCGTCTTGACACATGTCAACACTGGGGCTGACAGAGGGCCTCCAGGAGAGAGGCCCAAGCAAGATGCGCCCCGAAGAGCGTCTTGCCACATGTCAACAATGGGTCTGACTGAGGGCCTCCAAGAGAGAAGCCCAAGCAAGACGCGCCCCGAGGAGCGTCTTGCACCATGTCAACACTGGGTCTGACTGAGCACCTCCAGGAGAGAGGCCCAAGCAAGACTCGCCCCGAGGAGCGTCTTGCCACATATCAACAATGGGTCTGACTGAGGGCCTCCATGAGAGAAGCCCAAGCAAGACGCGCCCCGAGGAGCGTCTTGCCACATGTCAGCACTCGGTCTGACTGAGCGCCTCCAGGAGAGAGGCCCAAGCAAGATGCGCCCCGAAGAGCGTCTTGCCACATGTCAACAATGGGTCTGACTGAGGGCCTCCAAGAGAGAAGCCCAAGCAAGACGCGCCCCGAGGAGCGTCTTGCACCATGTCAACACTGGGTCTGACTGAGCACCTCCAGGAGAGAGGCCCAAGCAAGACTCGCCCCGAGGAGCGTCTTGCCACATATCAACAATGGGTCTGACTGAGGGCCTCCATGAGAGAAGCCCAAGCAAGACGCGCCCCGAGGAGCGTCTTGTCACGTGTCAACACTGGGTCTGACTGAGCGTCTCCAGGGGAGAGGCCCAAGCAAGACGCGCCCCGAGGAGCGTCTTGCCACATGTCACCACTGGGTCTGACTGAGCGCCTCTAGGAGAGAGGCCCAAGCAAGACGCGCCCCGAGGAGCGTCTTGCCACATGTCAACAATGAGTCTGACTGAGGGCCTCCAGGAGAGAAGCCCAAGCAAGACGCGTCACGAGGAGTGTCTTGCCACATGTCAGCACTCGGTCCGACTGAACGCCTCCAGGAGAGAAGCCCCAGCAAGACGCGCCCAGAGGAGCGTCTTGCCACATGTAAGCACTGGGTCTGACTGAGCGCCTCCAGGAGAGAGGCCCCAGCAAGACGCGCCCCGAGGAGCGTCTTGCCTTATGTCAGCACTCGGTCTGACTGAGCGCCTCCAGGAGAGAAGCCCAAGCAAGACGCGCCCCGCGGAGCGTCTTGCCACATGTCAACAATGGGTCTGACTGAGGGCCTCCAGGAGAGAAGCCAAAGCAAGACGCGCCCCGAGGAGCGTCTTGCCACATGTAAACAATGGGTCTGACTGAGGGCCTCCAAGAGAGAAGCCCAAGCAAGACGCGCCCCGAGGAGCGTCTTGCACCATGTCAACACTGGGTCTGACTGAGCACCTCCAGGAGAGAGGCCCAAGCAAGACTCGCCCAGAGGAGCGTCTTGCCACATATCAACAATGGGTCTGACTGAGGGCCTCCATGAGAGAAGCCCAAGCAAGACGCGCCCCGAGGAGCATCTTGCCACATGTCAGCACTCGGTCTGACTGAGCGACTCCAGGAGAGAGGCCCAAGCAAGACGCACCCCGAGGAGCGTCTTGACACATGTCAACACTGGGGCTGACAGAGGGCCTCCAGGAGAGAGGCCCAAGCAAGATGCGCCCCGAGGAGCGTCTTGCCACATGTCAACAATGGGTCTGACTGAGGGCCTCCAAGAGAGAAGCCCAAGCAAGACGCGCCCCGAGGAGCGTCTTGCCACATGTCAGCACTCGGTCTGACTGAGCGCCTCCAGGAGAGAGGCCCAAGCAAGACGCGCCCCGAGGAGCGTCTTGCCACTTATCAACAATGGGTCTGACTGAGGGCCTCCATGAGAGAAGCCCAAGCAAGACGCGCCCCGAGGAGCGTCTTGTCACGTGTCAACACTGGGTCTGACTGAGCGTCTCCAGGGGAGAGGCCCAAGCAAGACGCGCCCCGAGGAGCGTCTTGCCACATGTCACCACTGGGTCTGACTGAGCGCCTCTAGGAGAGAGGCCCAAGCAAGACGCGCCCCGAGGAGCGTCTTGCCACATGTCAACAATGAGTCTGACTGAGGGCCTCCAGGAGAGAAGCCCAAGCAAGACACGTCCCGAGGAGTGTCTTGCCACATGTCAGCACTCGGTCTGACTGAACTTCTCCAGGAGAGAAGCCCCAGCAAGACGCGCCCAGAGGAGCGTCTTGCCACATGTAAGCACTGGGTCTGACTGAGCGCCTCCAGGAGAGAGGCCCCAGCAAGACGCGCCCCGAGGAGCGTCTTGCCTTATGTCAGCACTCGGTCTGACTGAGCGCCTCCAGGAGAGAGGCCCAAGCAAGACGCGTCCCGAGGAGTGTCTTGCCACATGTCAACAATGAGTCTGACTGAGGGCCTCCAGGAGAGAAGCCCAAGCAAGACGCGTCCCGAGGAGTGTCTTGCCACATGTCAACAATGGGTCTGACAGAGGGCCTCCAGGAGAGAGGCCCAAGCAAGATGCGCCCCGAGGAGCGTCTTGCCACATGTAAACAATGGGTCTGACTGAGGGCCTCCAGGAGAGAAGCCCAAGCAAGACGCGCCCCGTGGAGCGTCTTGCCACATGTCAGCACTCGGTCTGACTGAGCGCCTCCAGGAGAGAGGCCCCAGCAAGACGCGCCCCGAGGAGCGTCTTGCCACATATCAACAATGGGTCTGACTGAGGGCCTCCATGAGAGAAGCCCAAGCAAGACGCGCCCCGAGGAGCATCTTGCCACATGTCAGCACTCGGTCTGACTGAGCGACTCCAGGAGAGAGGCCCAAGCAAGACGCACCCCGAGGAGCGTCTTGACACATGTCAACACTGGGGCTGACAGAGGGCCTCCAGGAGAGAGGCCCAAGCAAGATGCGCCCCGAGGAGCGTCTTGCCACATGTCAACAATGGGTCTGACTGAGGGCCTCCAAGAGAGAAGCCCAAGCAAGACGCGCCCCGAGGAGCGTCTTGCCACATGTCAGCACTCGGTCTGACTGAGCGCCTCCAGGAGAGAGGCCCAAGCAAGACGCGCCCCGAGGAGCGTCTTGCCACTTATCAACAATGGGTCTGACTGAGGGCCTCCATGAGAGAAGCCCAAGCAAGACGCGCCCCGAGGAGCGTCTTGTCACGTGTCAACACTGGGTCTGACTGAGCGTCTCCAGGGGAGAGGCCCAAGCAAGACGCGCCCCGAGGAGCGTCTTGCCACATAACACCACTGGGTCTGACTGAGCGCCTCTAGGAGAGAGGCCCAAGCAAGACGCGCCCCGAGGAGCGTCTTGCCACATGTCAACAATGAGTCTGACTGAGGGCCTCCAGGAGAGAAGCCCAAGCAAGACACGTCCCGAGGAGTGTCTTGCCACATGTCAGCACTCGGTCTGACTGAACTTCTCCAGGAGAGAAGCCCCAGCAAGACGCGCCCAGAGGAGCGTCTTGCCACATGTAAGCACTGGGTCTGACTGAGCGCCTCCAGGAGAGAGGCCCCAGCAAGACGCGCCCCGAGGAGCGTCTTGCCTTATGTCAGCACTCGGTCTGACTGAGCGCCTCCAGGAGAGAGGCCCAAGCAAGACGCGTCCCGAGGAGTGTCTTGCCACATGTCCACAATGAGTCTGACTGAGGGCCTCCAGGAGAGAAGCCCAAGCAAGACGCGTCCCGAGGAGTGTCTTGCCACATGTCAACAATGGGTCTGACAGAGGGCCTCCAGGAGAGAGGCCCAAGCAAGATGCGCCCCGAGGAGCGTCTTGCCACATGTAAACAATGGGTCTGACTGAGGGCCTCCAGGAGAGAAGCCCAAGCAAGACGCGCCCCGTGGAGCGTCTTGCCACATGTCAGCACTCGGTCTGACTGAGCGCCTCCAGGAGAGAGGCCCCAGCAAGACGCGCCCCGAGGAGCGTCTTGCCACATGTCAGCACTCGGTCTGACTGAACGACTCCAGGAGAGAAGCCCCAGCAAGACGCGCCCCGAGGAGCGTCTTGCCACATGTCAACAATGGGTCTGACTGAGGGCCTCTAGGAGAGAAGCCCAAGCAAGACGCGCCCCGAGGAGCGTCTTGCCACATGTCAACAATGGGTCTGACTGAGCGCCTCCAGGAGAGAGGCCCAAGCAAGACGTGCCCCGAGGAGCGTCTTGCCACATGTCACCACTGGGTCTGACTGAGCGCCTCCAGGAGAGAGGCCCAAGCAAGACGTGCCCCGAGGAGCGTCTTGCCACATGTCACCACTGGGTCTGACTGAGCGCCTCCAGGAGAGAGTCCCAAGCAAGACGCGCCCCGAGGAGCGTCTTGCCACATGTCAACAATGGGTCTGACTGAGGGCCTCCAGGAGAGAAGCCCAAGCAAGATGCGCCCAAAGGAGCGTCTTGCCACATGTAAACAATGGGTCTGACTGAGGGCCTCCAGGAGAGAAGCCCAAGCAAGACGCGCCCCGAGGAGCGTCTTGCCACATGTCAGCACTCGGTCTGACTGAGCGCCTCCAGGAGAGAGGCCCAAGCAAGACGCGCCCCGAGGAGCGTCTTGCCACATATCAACAATGGGTCTGACTGAGGGCCTCCATGAGAGAAGCCCAAGCAAGACGCGCCCCGAGGAGCGTCTTGCCACATGTCACCACTGGGTCTGACTGAGCGCCTCCAGGAGAGAGGCCCAAGCAAGACGCGCCCCGAGGAGCGTCTTGCCACGTGTCAACACTGGGTCTGACTGAGCGTCTCCAGGAGAGAAGCCCAAGCAAGACGCGCCCCGAGGAGCGTCTTGCCACATGTCACCACTGGGTCTGACTGAGCGCCTCCAGGAGAGAAGCCCAAGCAAGACGCGCCCCGAGTAGCGTCTTGCCACATGTAAGCACTCGGTCTGACTGAGCGCCTCCAGGAGAGAGGCCCAAGCAAGACGCACCCCGAGGAGCGTCTTGTCACGTGTCAACACTGGGTCTGACTGAGCGTCTCCAGGAGAGAGGCTTGAGCAAGACGCGCCCCGAGGAGTGTCTTGCCACATGTAAGCACTGTGTCTGACTGAGCGCCTCCAGGAGAGAGGCCCCAGCAAGACGCGCCCCGAGGAGCGTCTTGCCTTATGTCAGCACTCGGTCTGACTGAGCGCCTCCAGGAGAGAGGCCCAAGCAAGACGCGCCCCGAGGAGCGTCTTGCCACATGTGAACAATGGGTCTGACTGAGATCCTCCAAGAGAGAAGCCCAAGCAAGATGCGCCCCGAGGAGCGTCTTGCACCATGTCAACACTGGGTCTGACTGAGCACCTCCAGGAGAGAGGCCCAAGCAAGACTCGCCCCGAGGAGCGTCTTGCCACATATCAACAATTGCTCTGACTGAGGGCATCCATGAGAGAAGCCCAAGCAAGACGCGCCCCGAGGAGCGTCTTGCCACATGTCAGCACTCGGTCTGACTGAGCGCCTCCAGGAGAGAGGCCCAAGCAAGACGCGCCCCGAGGAGCGTCTTGCCACATATCAACAATGGGTCTGACTGAGGGCCTCCATGAGAGAAGCCCAAGCAAGACGCGCCCCGAGGAGCGTCTTGTCACGTGTCAACACTGGTTCTGACTGAGCGTCTCCAGGAGAGAGGCCCAAGCAAGACGCGCCCCGAGGAGCGTCTTGCCACATGTCAACAATGAGTCTGACTGAGGGCCTCGAGGAGAGAAGCCCAAGCAAGACGCGTCCCGCGAAGCGTCTTGCCACATGTCGGCACTCGGTCTGACTGAACGCCTCTAGGAGAGAAGCCCCAGCAAGACGCGCCCCGAGGAGCGTCTTGCCACATATCAACAATGGGGCTGACAGTGGGCCTCCAGGAGAGAGGCCCAAGCAAGACGCTCCCGAGGAGTGTCTTGCCACATGTCACCACTGGTTCTGACTGAGCGCCTCCAGGAGAGAGGCCCAAGCAAGATGCGCCCCGAGGAGCATCTTGCCACATGTCACCACTGGGTCTGACTGAGCGCCTCCAGGAGAGAGGCCCAAGCAAAACGCGCCCCGAGGAGCGTCTTGCCACATGTCAACAATGAGTCTGACTGAGGGCCTCGAGGAGAGAAGCCCAAGCAAGACGCGTCCCGCGAAGCGTCTTGCCACATGTCGGCACTCGGTCTGACTGAACGCCTCTAGGAGAGAAGCCCCAGCAAGACGCGCCCCGAGGAGCGTCTTGCCACATATCAACAATGGGGCTGACAGAGGGCCTCCAGGAGAGAGGCCCAAGCAAGACGCTCCCGAGGAGTGTCTTGCCACATGTCACCACTGGGTCTGACTGAGCGCCTCCAGGAGAGAGGCCCAAGCAAGACGCGCCCCGAGGAGCGTCATGCCACATGTCACTACTCAGTCTGACTGAGCGCCTCCAGGAGAGAGGCCCAAGCAAGACGCGCCCCGAGGAGCGTCTTACCACGTATCAACACTGGGTCTGATTGAGGGCCTCCAGGAGAGAGGCCCAAGCAAGACGCGCCCCGAGGAGCGTCTTGCCACGTGTCACCACTGGGTCTGATTGAGCGCCTCCAGGAGAGAGGCCACAGCAAGACGCGCCCCGTGGAGCATCTTGCCTTATGTCAGCACTCGGACTGACTGAGCGCCTCCAGGAGAGAGGCCCAAGCAAGACGCGCCCCGAGGAGCGTCTTGCCACATGTCAACAATGGGTCTGACTGAGGGCCTCCAGGAGAGAAGCCCAAGCAAGACGCGGCCCGGGGAGCGTCTTGCCACATGTCAACAATGGGTCTGACTGAGGGCCTCCAAGAGAGAAGCCCAAGCAAGACGCGCCCCGAGGAGCGTCTTGCACCATGTCAACACTGGGTCTGACTGAGCACCTCCAGGAGAGAGGCCCAAGCAAGACTCGCCCCGAGGAGCGTCTTGCCACATATCAACAATGGGTCTGACTGAGGGCCTCCATGAGAGAAGCCCAAGCAAGACGCGCCCCGAGGAGCGTCTTGCCACATGTCAGCACTCGGTCTGACTGAGCGCCTCCAGGAGAGAGGCCCAAGAAATACGCACCCCGAGGAGCGTCTTGCCACATATCAACAATGGGTCTGACTGAGGGCCTCCATGAGAGAAGCCCAAGCAAGACGCGCCCCGAGGAGCGTCTTGTCACATGTCACCACTGGTTCTGACTGAGCGCCTCCAGGAGAGAGGCCCAAGCAAGATGCGCCCCGAGGAGCATCTTGCCACATGTCACCACTGGGTCTGACTGAGCGCCTCCAGGAGAGAGGCCCAAGCAAAACGCGCCCCGAGGAGCGTCTTGCCACATGTCAACAATGAGTCTGACTGAGGGCCTCGAGGAGAGAAGCCCAAGCAAGACGCGTCCCGCGAAGCGTCTTGCCACATGTCGGCACTCGGTCTGACTGAACGCCTCTAGGAGAGAAGCCCCAGCAAGATGCGCCCCGAGGAGCGTCTTGCCACATATCAACAATGGGGCTGACAGAGGGCCTCCAGGAGAGAGGCCCAAGCAAGACGCTCCCGAGGAGTGTCTTGCCACATGTCACCACTGGGTCTGACTGAGCGCCTCCAGGAGAGAGGCCCAAGCAAGACGCGCCCCGAGGAGCGTCATGCCACATGTCACTACTCAGTCTGACTGAGCGCCTCCAGGAGAGAGGCCCAAGCAAGACGCGCCCCGAGGAGCGTCTTACCACGTATCAACACTGGGTCTGATTGAGGGCCTCCAGGAGAGAGGCCCAAGCAAGACGCGCCCCGAGGAGCGTCTTGCCACGTGTCACCACTGGGTCTGATTGAGCGCCTCCAGGAGAGAGGCCACAGCAAGACGCGCCCCGTGGAGCATCTTGCCTTATGTCAGCACTCGGTCTGACTGAGCGCCTCCAGGAGAGAGGCCCAAGCAAGACGCGCCCCGAGGAGCGTCTTGCCACATGTCAACAATGGGTCTGACAGAGGGCCTCCAGGAGAGAGGCCCAAGCAAGACGCTCCTCGGGGCGCGTCTTGTCAAATTTCAACACTGGGTCTGACTGAGGGCATCCAGGAGAGAAGCCCAAGCAAGACGCGCCCCGAGGAGCGTCTTGCCACATGTCAGCACTCGGTCTGACTGAGCGCCTCCAGGAGAGAGGCCCAAGCAAGACGCACCCCAAGGAGCGTCTTGCCACATGTCAGCACTCGGTCTGACTGAGCGCCTCCAGGAGAGAGGCCCAAGCAAGACGCACCCCAAGGAGCGTCTTGCCACATGTCAACAATGGGTCTGACTGAGGGCCTCCAGGAGAGAACCCCAAGCAAGACGCGCCCCGAGGAGCGTCTTGCCACATGTCAACACTGGGTCTGACTGAGCACCTCCAGGAGAGAGGCCCAAGCAAGACGCACCCCGAGGAGAGTCTTGCCACATGTCAACACTGGGTCTGACTGAGCACCTCCAGGAGAGAGGCCCAAGCAAGACGCGCCCCGAGGAACGTCTTGCCACATGTCAACACTGGGTCTGACAGAGGGCCTCCAGGAGAGAGGCCCAAGCAAGACGCGCCCTGAGGAGCGTCTTGCAACATGTCAACAATGAGTCTGACTGAGGGCCTCCAGGAGAGAAGCCCAAGCAAGACGCGCCCCGAGGAGTGTCTTGCCACATGTCAGCACTCGGTCTGACTGAGCGCCTCCAGGAGAGAGGCCCAAGCAAGATGCGCCCCGAGGAGCGTCTTGCCACATGTCAACAATGGGTCTGACTGAGGGCCTCCACGAGAGAAGCCCAAGCAAGACGCGCCCTGAGGAGCGTCTTGCTGCATGTCAGCACTCGGTCTGACTGAGCGCCTCCAGGAGAGAGGCCCAAGCAAGACGCGCCCCGAGGAGCGTCTTGCCACATGTCAACAATGGGTCTGAACTTAGGGCCTCCAGGAGAGAAGCCCAAGCAAGACGCGCCCCGAGGAGCGTCTTGCCACAAGTCAGCACTCTGTCTGTCTGTGCGCCTCCAGGAGAGAGGCCCAAGCAAGACGCGCCCCGAGGAGCGTCTTGCCACATGTCAACAATGAGTCTGACTGAGGGCCTCCAGGAGAGAAGCCCAAGCAAGACGCGCCCCGAGGAGCGTCTTGCCACATGTCAGCACTCGGTCTGACTGAACGCCTCCAGGAGAGAAGCCCCAGCAAGACGCGCCCCGAGGAGCGTCTTGTCACATGTCAACACTGGGTCTGACTGAGCGCCTCCAGGAGAGAAGCCCCAGCAAGACGCGCCCCGAGGAGCGTCTGGCCACATGTCAGCACTCTGTCTGACTGTGCGCCTCCAGGAGAGAGGCCCCAAGCAAGACGCACCCCAAGGAGCGTCTTGCCACATGTCAACAATGGGTCTGACTGAGGGCCTCCAGGAGAGAACCCCAAGCAAGACGCGCCCCGAGGAGCGTCTTGCCACATGTCAACACTGGGTCTGACTGAGCACCTCCAGGAGAGAGGCCCAAGCAAGACGCACCCCGAGGAGAGTCTTGCCACATGTCAACACTGGGTCTGACTGAGCACCTCCAGGAGAGAGGCCCAAGCAAGACGCGCCCCGAGGAGCGTCTTGCCACATGTCAACACTGGGTCTGACAGAGGGCCTCCAGGAGAGAGGCCCAAGCAAGACACGCCCTGAGGAGCATCTTGCCACATGTCAACAATGAGTCTGACTGAGGGCCTCCAGGAGAGAAGCCCAAGCAAGACGCGCCCCGAGGAGTGTCTTGCCACATGTCAGCACTCGGTCTGACTGAGCGCCTCCAGGAGAGAGGCCCAAGCAAGATGCGCCCCGAGGAGCGTCTTGCCACATGTCAACAATGGGTCTGACTGAGGGCCTCCAGGAGAGAAGCCCAAGCAAGACGCGCCCTGAGGAGCGTCTTGCCACATGTCAGCACTCTGTCTGTCTGTGCGCCTCCAGGAGAGAGGCCCAAGCAAGACGCGCCCCGAGGAGCGTCTTGCCACATGTCAACAATGAGTCTGACTGAGGGCCTCCAGGAGAGAAGCCCAAGCAAGACGCGCCCCGAGGAGCGTCTTGCCACATGTCAGCACTCGGTCTGACTGAACGCCTCCAGGAGAGAAGCCCCAGCAAGACGCGCCCCGAGGAGCGTCTTGTCACATGTCAAAACTGGGTCTGACTGAGCGCCTCCAGGAGAGAAGCCCCAGCAAGACGCGCCCCGAGGAGCGTCTGGCCACATGTCAGCACTCTGTCTGACTGTGCGCCTCCAGGAGAGAGGCCCCAAGCAAGACGCGCCCCGAGGAGCGTCTTGCCACGTGTCAACACTGGGTCTGACTGAGCGTCTCCAGGAGAGAGGCCCAAGCAAGACGCGCCCCGAGGAGCGTCTTGCCACACGTCACCACTGGGTCTGACTGAGCGCCTCCAGGAGAGAGGCCCAAGCAAGACGCGCCCCTAGGAGCGTCTTACCACATGTCAGCACTCGGTCTGACTGAACGCCTCCAGGAGAGAAGCCCAAGCAAGACCCGCCCCGAGGAGCTCCTTGCCACATGTCAGCACTCGGTCTGACTGATCGCCTCCAGGAGAGAAGCCCCAGCAAGACACACCCCGAGGAGCGTCTTGCCACATGTAAGCACTGGGTCTGACTGAGCACCTCCAGGAGAGAGGCCTCAGCAAGACGCGCCCCGAGGAGCGTCTTGCCTTATGTCAGCACTCGGTCTGACTGAGCGCCTCCAGGAGAGAGGCCCAAGCAAGACGCGCCCCGAGGAGCGTCTTGCCACATGTCAACAATGGGTCTGACAGAGGGCCTCCAGGAGAGAGGCCCAAGCAATACGCGCCCCGAGGAGCATGTTGCCACATGTCACCACTGGGTCTGACTGAGCGCCTCCAGGAGAGAGGCCCAAGCAAGACGCGCCCCGAGGAGCGTCTTGCCACATGTCAACAATGGGTCTGACAAAGGGCCTCCAGGAGAGAGGCCCAAGCAAGACGCGCCCCGAGGAGCGTCTTACCACATGTCAACAATGGGTCTGACTGAACGCCTCCAAGAGAGAAGCCCAAGCAAGACGCGCCCCGAGGAGCTCCTTGCCACATGTCAGCACTGGGTCTGACTGACCACCTCCAGGAGAGAGGCCCAAGCAAGACTCGCCCCGAGGAGCGTCTTGACACATGTCAACACTGGGGCTGACAGAGGGCCTCCAGGAGAGAGGCCCAAGCAAGATGCGCCCCGAGGAGCGTCTTGCCACATGTAAACAATGGGTCTGACTGAGGGCCTCCAGGAGAGAAGCCCAAGCAAGATGCGCCCAAAGGAGCGTCTTGCCACATGTAAACAATGGGTCTGACTGAGGGCCTCCAGGAGAGAAGCCCAAGCAAGACGCGCCCCGAGGAGCGTCTTGCCACATGTCAGCACTCGGTCTGACTGAGCGCCTCCAGGAGAGAGGCCCCAAGCAAGACGCACCCCAAGGAGCGTCTTGCCACATGTCAACAATGGGTCTGACTAAGGGCCTCCAGGAGAGAACCCCAAGCATGACGCGCCCCGAGGAGCGTCTTGCCACATGTCAACACTGGGTCTGACTGAGCACCTCCAGGAGAGAGGCCCAAGCAAGACGCACCCCGAGGAGAGTCTTGCCACATGTCAACACTGGGTCTGACTGAGCACCTCCAGGAGAGAGGCCCAAGCAAGACGCGCCCCGAGGAGCGTCTTGCCACATGTCAACACTGGGTCTGACAGAGGGCCTCCAGGAGAGAGGCCCAAGCAAGACACGCCCTGAGGAGCGTCTTGCCACATGTCAACAATGAGTCTGACTGAGGGCCTCCAGGAGAGAAGCCCAAGCAAGACGCGCCCCGAGGAGTGTCTTGCCACATGTCAGCACTCGGTCTGACTGAGCGCCTCCAGGAGAGAGGCCCAAGCAAGATGCGCCCCGAGGAGCGTCTTGCCACATGTCAACAATGGGTCTGACTGAGGGCCTCCAGGAGAGAAGCCCAAGCAAGACACGCCCTGAGGAGCGTCTTGCTGCATGTCAGCACTCGGTCTGACTGAGCGCATCCAGGAGAGAGGCCCAAGCAAGACGCGCCCCGAGGAGCGTCTTGCCACATGTCAACAATGGGTCTGAACTTAGGGCCTCCAGGAGAGAAGCCCAAGCAAGACGCGCCCCGAGGAGCGTCTTGCCACATGTCAGCACTCTGTCTGTCTGTGCGCCTCCAGGAGAGAGGCCCAAGCAAGACGCGCCCCGAGGAGCGTCTTGCCACATGTCAGCACTCGGTCTGACTGAACGCCTCCAGGAGAGAAGCCCCAGCAAGACGCGCCCCGAGGAGCGTCTTGTCACATGTCAACACTGGGTCTGACTGAGCGCCTCCAGGAGAGAAGCCCCAGCAAGACGCGCCCCGAGGAGCGTCTTGCCACATGTCAGCACTCGGTCTGACTGAACGCCTCCAGGAGAGAAGCCCCAGCAAGACACGCCCCGAGGAGCGTCTTGCCACATGTAAGCACTGGGTCTGACTGAGCGCCTCCAGGAGAGAGGCCTCAGCAAGACGCGCCCCGAGGAGCGTCTTGCCTTATGTCAGCACTCGGTCTGACTGAACGCCTCCAGGAGAGAGGCCCAAGCAAGACGCGCCCCGCGGAGCGTCTTGCCACATGTCAACAATGTGTCTGACTGAGGGCCTCCAGGAGAGAAGCCCAAGCAAGACGCGCCCCGAGGAGCGTCTTGCCACATGTCAGCACTCGGTCTGACTGAGCGACTCCAGGAGAGAGGCCCAAGCAAGACGCACCCCGGGGAGCGTCTTGACACATGTCAACACTGGGGCTGACAGAGGGCCTCCAGGAGAGAGGCCCAAGCAAGATGCGCCCCGAGGAGCGTCTTGCCACATGTAAACAATGGGTCTGACTGAGGGCCTCCAAGAGAGAAGCCCAAGCAAGACGCGCCCCGAGGAGCGTCTTGCACCATGTCAACACTGGGTCTGACTGAGCACCTCCAGGAGAGAGGCCCAAGCAAGACTCGCCCCGAGGAGCGTCTTGCCATATATCAACAATGGGTCTGACTGAGGGCCTCCATGAGAGAAGCCCAAGCAAGACGCGCCCCGAGGAGCATCTTGCCACATGTCAACAATGGGTCTGACTGAGGGCCTCCAGGAGAGAAGCCCAAGCAAGACGCGCCCTGAGGAGCGTCTTGCTGCATGTCAGCACTTGGTCTGACTGAGCGCCTCCAGGAGAGAGGCCCAAGCAAGACGCGCTCGAGGAGCGTCTTGCCACATGTCAACAATGGGTCTGAACTTAGGGCCTCCAGGAGAGAAGCCCAAGCAAGACGCGCCCCGAGGAGCGTCTTGCCACATGTCAGCACTCTGTCTGTCTGTGCGCCTCCAGGAGAGAGGCCCAAGCAAGACGCGCCCCGAGGACCGCCTTGCCACATGTCAACAATGAGTCTGACTGAGGGCCTCCAGGAGAGAAGCCCAAGCAAGACGCGCCCCGAGGAGCGTCTTGCCACATGTCAACAATGGGTCTGAACTTAGGGCCTCCAGGAGAGAAGCCCAAGCAAGACGCGTCCCGAGGAGCGTCTTGCCACATGTCAGCACTCTGTCTGTCTGTGCGCCTCCAGGAGAGAGGCCCCAGCAAGACACACCCCGAGGAGCGTCTTGCCACATGTAAGCACTGGGTCTGACTGAGCACCTCCAGGAGAGAGGCCTCAGCAAGACGCGCCCCGAGGAGCGTCTTGCCTTATGTCAGCACTCGGTCTGACTGAGCGCCTCCAGGAGAGAGGCCCAAGCAAGACGCGCCCCGAGGAGCGTCTTGCCACATGTCAACAATGGGTCTGACAGAGGGCCTCCAGGAGAGAGGCCCAAGCAATACGCGCCCCGAGGAGCATGTTGCCACATGTCACCACTGGGTCTGACTGAGCGCCTCCAGGAGAGAGGCCCAAGCAAGACGCGCCCCGAGGAGCGTCTTGCCACATGTCAACAACGGGTCTGACAAAGGGCCTCCAGGAGAGAGGCCCAAGCAAGACGCGCCCCGAGGAGCGTCTTACCACATGTCAACAATGGGTCTGACTGAACGCCTCCAAGAGAGAAGCCCAAGCAAGACGCGCCCCGAGGAGCTCCTTGCCACATGTCAGCACTGGGTCTGACTGACCACCTCCAGGAGAGAGGCCCAAGCAAGACTCGCCCCGAGGAGTGTCTTGACACATGTCAACACTGGGGCTGACAGAGGGCCTCCAGGAGAGAGGCCCAAGCAAGATGCGCCCCGAGGAGCGTCTTGCCACATGTAAACAATGGGTCTGACTGAGGGCCTCCAGGAGAGAAGCCCAAGCAAGATGCGCCCAAAGGAGCGTCTTGCCACATGTAAACAATGGGTCTGACTGAGGGCCTCCAGGAGAGAAGCCCAAGCAAGACGCGCCCCGAGGAGCGTCTTGCCACATGTCAGCACTCGGTCTGACTGAGCGCCTCCAGGAGAGAGGCCCAAGCAAGACGCGCCCCGAGGAGCGTCTTGCCACATATCAGCAATGGGTCTGACCGAGGGCCTCCATGAGAGAAGCCCAAGCAAGACGCGCCCTGAGGAGCGTCTTGCCACATGTCACCACTGGGTCTGACTGAGCGCCTCCAGGAGAGAGGCCCAAGCAAGACGCGCCCCGAGGAGCGTTTTTCCACGTGTCAACACTGGGTCTGACTGAGCGTCTCCAGGAGAGAGGCCCAAGCAAGACGCGCCCCGAGGAGCGTCTTGCCACATGTCAGCACTGGGTCTGACTGAGCGCCTCCAGGAGAGAGGCCCATTCAAGACGCGCCCCGAGGAGCGTCTTGCCACATGTAAGCACTGGGTCTTACTGAGCGCCTCCAGGAGAGAAGCCCCAGCAAGACGCGCCCCGAGGAGCGTCTTACCACATGTCAGCACTCGGTCTGACTGAACGCCTCCAGGAGAGAAGCCCAAGCAAGACGCGCCCCGAGGAGCGTCTTGCCACATGTCAGCACTCGGTCTGACTGAACGCCTCCAGGAGAGAAGCCCCAGCAAGACACGCCCCGAGGAGCGTCTTGCCACATGTAAGCACTGGGTCTGACTGAGCGCCTCCAGGAGAGAGGCCTCAGCAAGACGCGCCCCGAGGAGCGTCTTGCCTTATGTCAGCACTCGGTCTGACTGAGCGCCTCCAGGAGAGAGGCCCAAGCAAGACGCGCCCCGCGGAGCGTCTTGCCACATGTCAACAATGTGTCTGACTGAGGGCCTCCAGGAGAGAAGCCCAAGCAAGACGCGCCCCGAGGAGCGTCTTGCCACATGTCAGCACTCGGTCTGACTGAACGCCTCCAGGAGAGAAGCCCCAGCAAGACACGCCCCGAGGAGCGTCTTGCCACATGTAAGCACTGGGTCTGACTGAGCGCCTCCAGGAGAGAGGCCTCAGCAAGACGCGCCCTGAGGAGCGTCTTGCCTTATGTCAGCACTCGGTCTGACTGAACGCCTCCAGGAGAGAGGCCCAAGCAAGACGCGCCCCGCGGAGCGTCTTGCCACATGTCAACAATGTGTCTGACTGAGGGCCTCCAGGAGAGAAGCCCAAGCAAGACGCGCCCCGAGGAGCGTCTTGCCACATGTCAGCACTCGGTCTGACTGAGCGACTCCAGGAGAGAGGCCCAAGCAAGACGCACCCCGGGGAGCGTCTTGACACATGTCAACACTGGGGCTGACAGAGGGCCTCCAGGAGAGAGGCCCAAGCAAGATGCGCCCCGAGGAGCGTCTTGCCACATGTAAACAATGGGTCTGACTGAGGGCCTCCAAGAGAGAAGCCCAAGCAAGACGCGCCCCGAGGAGCGTCTTGCACCATGTCAACACTGGGTCTGACTGAGCACCTCCAGGAGAAAGGCCCAAGCAAGACTCGCCCCGAGGAGCGTCTTGCCACATATCAACAATGGGTCTGACTGAGGGCCTCCATGAGAGAAGCCCAAGCAAGACGCGCCCCGAGGAGCATCTTGCCACATGTCAACAATGGGTCTGACTGAGGGCCTCCAGGAGAGAAGCCCAAGCAAGACGCACCCTGAGGAGCGTCTTGCTGCATGTCAGCACTTGGTCTGACTGAGCGCCTCCAGGAGAGAGGCCCAAGCAAGACGCGCCCCGAGGAGCGTCTTGCCACATGTCAACAATGGGTCTGAACTTAGGGCCTCCAGGAGAGAAGCCCAAGCAAGACGCGCCCCGAGGAGCGTCTTGCCACATGTCAGCACTCTGTCTGTCTGTGCGCCTCCAGGAGAGAGGCCCAAGCAAGACGCGCCCCGAGGACCGCCTTGCCACAAGTCAACAATGAGTCTGACTGAGGGCCTCCAGGAGAGAAGCCCAAGCAAGACGCGCCCCGAGGAGCGTCTTGCCACATGTCAACAATGGGTCTGAACTTAGGGCCTCCAGGAGAGAAGCCCAAGCAAGACGCGTCCCGAGGAGCGTCTTGCCACATGTCAGCACTCTGTCTGTCTGTGCGCCTCCAGGAGAGAGGCCCAAGCAAGACGCGCCCCGAGGAGCGTCTTGCCACATGTCAACAATGAGTCTGACTGAGGGCCTCCAGGAGAGAAGCCCAAGCAAGACGCGCCCCGAGGAGCGTCTTGCCACATGTCAGCACTCGGTCTGACTGAACGCCTCCAGGAGAGAAGCCCCAGCAAGACGCGCCCCGAGGAGCGTCTTGTCACATGTCAACACTGGGTCTGACTGAGCGCCTCCAGGAGAGAAGCCCAAGCAAGACCCACCCCGAGGAGCTCCTTGCCACATGTCAGCACTCGGTCTGACTGAACGCCTCCAGGAGAGAAGCCCCAGCAAGACACACCCCGAGGAGCGTCTTGCCACATGTAAGCACTGGGTCTGACTGAGCACCTCCAGGAGAGAGGCCTCAGCAAGACGCGCCCCGAGGAGCGTCTTGCCTTATGTCAGCACTCGGTCTGACTGAGCGCCTCCAGGAGAGAGGCCCAAGCAAGACGCGCCCCGAGGAGCGTCTTGCCACATGTCAACAATGGGTCTGACAGAGGGCCTCCAGGAGAGAGGCCCAAGCAATACGCGCCCCGAGGAGCATGTTGCCACATGTCACCACTGGGTCTGACTGAGCGCCTCCAGGAGAGAGGCCCAAGCAAGACGCGCCCCGAGGAGCGTCTTGCCACATGTCAACAACGGGTCTGACAAAGGCCCTCCAGGAGAGAGGCCCAAGCAAGACGCGCCCCGAGGAGCGTCTTACCACATGTCAACAATGGGTCTGACTGAACGCCTCCAAGAGAGAAGCCCAAGCAAGACGCGCCCCGAGGAGCTCCTTGCCACATGTCAGCACTGGGTCTGACTGACCACCTCCAGGAGAGAGGCCCAAGCAAGACTCGCCCCGAGGAGTGTCTTGACACATGTCAACACTGGGGCTGACAGAGGGCCTCCAGGAGAGAGGCCCAAGCAAGATGCGCCCCGAGGAGCGTCTTGCCACATGTAAACAATGGGTCTGACTGAGGGCCTCCGGGAGAGAAGCCCAAGCAAGATGCGCCCAAAGGAGCGTCTTGCCACATGTAAACAATGGGTCTGACTGAGGGCCTCCAGGAGAGAAGCCCAAGCAAGACGCGCCCCGAGGAGCGTCTTGCCACATGTCAGCACTCGGTCTGACTGAGCGCCTCCAGGAGAGAGGCCCAAGCAAGACGCGCCCCGAGGAGCGTCTTGCCACATATCAGCAATGGGTCTGACCGAGGGCCTCCATGAGAGAAGCCCAAGCAAGACGCGCCCCGAGGAGCGTCTTGCCACATGTCACCACTGGGTCTGACTGAGCGCCTCCAGGAGAGAGGCCCAAGCAAGACGCGCCCCGAGGAGCGTTTTTCCACGTGTCAACACTGGGTCTGACTGAGCGTCTCCAGGAGAGAGGCCCAAGCAAGACGCGCCCCGAGGAGCGTCTTGCCACATGTCAGCACTGGGTCTGACTGAGCGCCTCCAGGAGAGAGGCCCAAGCAAGACGCGCCCCGAGGAGCGTCTTGCCACATGTAAGCACTGGGTCTTACTGAGCGCCTCCAGGAGAGAACCCCCAGCAAGACGCGCCCCGAGGAGCGTCTTACCACATGTCAGCACTCGGTCTGACTGAACGCCTCCAGGAGAGAAGCCCAAGCAAGACGCGCCCCGAGGAGCGTCTTGCCACATGTCAGCACTCGGTCTGACTGAACGCCTCCAGGAGAGAAGCCCCAGCAAGACACGCCCCGAGGAGCGTCTTGCCACATGTAAGCACTGGGTCTGACTGAGCGCCTCCAGGAGAGAGGCCTCAGCAAGACGCGCCCCGAGGAGCGTCTTGCCTTATGTCAGCACTCGGTCTGACTGAGCGCCTCCAGGAGAGAGGCCCAAGCAAGACGCGCCCCGCGGAGCGTCTTGCCACATGTCAACAATGTGTCTGACTGAGGGCCTCCAGGAGAGAAGCCCAAGCAAGACGCGCCCCGAGGAGCGTCTTGCCACATGTCAGCACTCGGTCTGACTGAGCGACTCCAGGAGAGAGGCCCAAGCAAGACGCACCCCGGGGAGCATCTTGACACATGTCAACACTGGGGCTGACAGGGGGCCTCCAGGAGAGAGGCCCAAGCAAGATGCGCCCCGAGGAGCGTCTTGCCACATGTAAACAATGGGTCTGACTGAGGGCCTCCAAGAGAGAAGCCCAAGCAAGACGCGCCCCGAGGAGCGTCTTGCACCATGTCAACACTGGGTCTGACTGAGCACCTCCAGGAGAGAGGCCCAAGCAAGACTCGCCCCGAGGAGCGTCTTGCCACATATCAACAATGGGTCTGACTGAGGGCCTCCATGAGAGAAGCCCAAGCAAGACGCGCCCCGAGGAGCATCTTGCCACATGTCAACAATGGGTCTGACTGAGGGCCTCCAGGAGAGAAGCCCAAGCAAGACGCACCCCGGGGAGCATCTTGACACATGTCAACACTGGGGCTGACAGGGGGCCTCCAGGAGAGAGGCCCAAGCAAGATGCGCCCCGAGGAGCGTCTTGCCACATGTAAACAATGGGTCTGACTGAGGGCCTCCAAGAGAGAAGCCCAAGCAAGACGCGCCCCGAGGAGCGTCTTGCACCATGTCAACACTGGGTCTGACTGAGCACCTCCAGGAGAGAGGCCCAAGCAAGACTCGCCCCGAGGAGCGTCTTGCCACATATCAACAATGGGTCTGACTGAGGGCCTCCATGAGAGAAGCCCAAGCAAGACGCGCCCCGAGGAGCATCTTGCCACATGTCAACAATGGGTCTGACTGAGGGCCTCCAGGAGAGAAGCCCAAGCAAGACGCGCCCTGAGGAACGTCTTGCTGCATGTCAGCACTTGGTCTGACTGAGCGCCTCCAGGAGAGAGGCCCAAGCAAGACGCGCCCCGAGGAGCGTCTTGCCACATGTCAACAATGGGTCTGAACTTAGGGCCTCCAGGAGAGAAGCCCAAGCAAGACGCGCCCCGAGGAGCGTCTTGCCACATGTCAGCACTCGGTCTGACTGAACGCCTCCAGGAGAGAAGCCCCAGCAAGACGCGCCCCGAGGACCGCCTTGCCACATGTCAACACTGGGTCTGACTGAGCGCCTCCAGGAGAGAAGCCCCAGCAAGACGCACCCCGAGGAGCGTCTGGCCACATGTCAGCACTCTGTCTGACTGTGCGCCTCCAGGAGAGAGGCCCCAAGCAAGACGCGCCCCGAGGAGCGTCTTGCCACGTGTCAACAAAGGGTCTGACTGAGCGTCTCCAGGAGAGAGGCCCAAGCAAGACACGCCCCGAGGAGCGTCTTGCCACATGTCACCACTGGGTCTGACTGAGCGCCTCCAGGAGAGAGGCCCAAGCAAGACGCGCCCCGAGGAGCGTCTTGCCACATGTAAGCACTGGGTCTGACTGAGTGCCTCCAGGAGAGAAACCCCAGCAAGACGCGCCCCGAGGAGCGTCTTACCACATGTCAGCACTCGGTCTGACTGAACGCCTCCAGGAGAGAAGCCCAAGCAAGACGCGCCCCGAGGAACTCCTTGCCACATGTCAGCACTCGGTCTGACTGAACTCCTCCAGGAGAGAAGCCCCAGCAAGACACACCCCGAGGAGCGTCTTGCCACATGTAAGCACTGGGTCTGACTGAGCGCCTCCAGGAGAGAGGCCCCAGCAAGACGCGCCCCGAGGAGCGTCTTGCCTTATGTCAGCACTCGGTCTGACTGAGCGCCTCCAGGAGAGAGGCCCAAGCAAGACGCGCCCCGAGGAGCGTCTTGCCACATGTCACCACTGGGTCTGACTGAGCGCCTCCAGGAGAGAGGCCCAAGCAAGACGCGCCCCGAGGAGCGTCTTGCCACATGTCAAAAATGAGTCTGACTGAGGGCCTCCAGGAGAGAAGCCCAAGCAAGACGCGTCCCGAGGAGCGTCTTGCCACATGTCAGCACTCGGTCTGACTGAACGCCTCCAGGAGAGAAGCCCCAGCAAGACGCGCCCCGAGGAGCGTCTTGCCACATGTAAGCACTGGGTCTGACTGAGCGCCTCCAGGAGAGAGGCCCCAGCAAGACGCGCCCCGAGGAGCGTCTTGCCTTATGTCAGCACTCGGTCTGACTGAGCGCCTCCAGGAGAGAGGCCCAAGCAAGACGCGCCCCGAGGAGCGTCTTGCCACATGTCAACAATGGGTCTGACTGAGGGCCTCCAGGAGAGAAGCCCAAGCAAGATGCGCCCAAAGGAGCTTCTTGCCACATGTAAACAATGGGTCTGACTGAGGGCCTCCAGGAGAGAAGCCCAAGCAAGACGCGCCCCGAGGAGCGTCTTGCCACATGTCAGCACTCGGTCTGACTGAGCGCCTCCAGGAGAGAGGCCCAAGCAAGACGCGCCCCGAGGAGCGTCTTGCCACATATCAGCAATGGGTCTGACTGAGGGCCTCCATGAGAGAAGCCCAAGCAAGACGCGCCCCGAGGAGCGTCTTGCCACATGTCACCACTGGGTCTGACTGAGCGCCTCCAGGAGAGAGGCCCAAGTAAGACGCGCCCCGAGGAGCGTCTTGCCACGTGTCAACACTGGGTCTGACTGAGCGTCTCCAGGAGAGAGGCCCAAGCAAGACGCGCCCCGAGGAGCGTCTTGCCACATGTCAGCACTGGGTCTGACTGAGCGCCTCCAGGAGAGAGGCCCAAGCAAGACGCGCCCCGAGGAGCGTCTTGCCACATGTAAGCACTGGGTCTGACTGAGCGCCTCCAGGAGAGAAGCCCCAGCAAGACGCGCCCCGAGGAGCGTCTTACCACATGTCAGCACTCGGTCTGACTGAACGACTCCAGGAGAGAGGCCCAAGCAAGACGCACCCCGGGGAGCGTCTTGACACATGTCAACACTTGGGCTGACAGAGGGCCTCCAGGAGAGAGGCCCAATTAAGATGCGCCCCGAGGAGCGTCTTGCCACATGTAAACAATGGGTCTGACTGAGGGCCTCCAGGAGAGAGGCCCCAGCAAGACGCGCCCCGAGGAGCGTCTTGCCTTATGTCAGCACTCGGTCTGACTGAGCGCCTCCAGGAGAGAGGCCCAAGCAAGACGCGCCCCGCGGAGCGTCTTGCCACATGTCAACAATGGGTCTGACTGAGGGCCTCCAGGAGAGAAGCCCAAGCAAGACGCGCCCCGAGGAGCGTCTTGCCACATGTCAGCACTCGGTCTGACTGAGCGACTCCAGGAGAGAGGCCCAAGCAAGACGCACCCCGGGGAGCGTCTTGACACATGTCAACACTTGGGCTGACAGAGGGCCTCCAGGAGAGAGGCCCAATTAAGATGCGCCCCGAGGAGCGTCTTGCCACATGTAAACAATGGGTCTGACTGAGGGCCTCCAAGAGAGAAGCCCAAGCAAGACACGCCCCGAGGAGCGTCTTGCACCATGTCAACACTGGGTCTGACTGAACACCTCCAGGAGAGAGGCCCAAGCAAGACTCGCCCCGAGGAGCGTCTTGCCACATATCAACAATGGGTCTGACTGAGGGCCTCCATGAGAGAAGACCAAGTAAGACGCGCCCCGAGGAGCATCTTGCCACATGTCAGCACTCGGTCTGACTGAGCGACTCCAGGAGAGAGGCCCAAGCAAGACGCACCCCGAGGAGCGTCTTGACACATGTCAACACTGGGGCTGACAGAGGGCCTCCAGGAGAGAGGCCCAAGCAATATGCGCCCCGAGGAGCGTCTTGCCACATGTCAACAATGGGTCTGACTGAGGGCCTCCAAGAGAGAAGCCCAAGCAAGACGCGCCCCGAGGAGCGTCTTGCACCATGTCAACACTGGGTGTGACTGAGCACCTCCAGGAGAGAGGCCCAAGCAAGACTCGCCCCGAGGAGCGTCTTGCCACTTATCAACAATGGGTCTGACTGAGGGCCTCCATGAGAGAAGCCCAAGCAAGACGCGCCCCGAGGAGCGTCTTGCCACATGTCAGCACTCGGTCTGACTGAGCGCCTCCAGGAGAGAGGCCCAAGCAAGACGCGCCCCGAGGAGCGTCTTGCCACATATCAACAATGGGTCTGACTGAGGGCCTCCATGAGAGAAGCCCAAGCAAGACGCGCCCCGAGGAGCGTCTTGTCACGTGTCAACACTGGGTCTGACTGAGCGTCTCCAGGAGAGAGGCCCAAGCAAGAAGCGCCCCGAGGAGCGTCTTGCCACATGTCACCACTGGGTCTGACTGAGCGCCTCCAGGAGAGAGGCCCAAGCAAGACGCGCCCCGAGGAGCGTCTTGCCACATGTCAACAATGAGTCTGACTGAGGGCCTCCAGGAGAGAAGCCCAAGCAAGACGCGTCCCGAGGAGCGTCTTGCCACATGTCAGCAATCGGTCTGACTGAACGCCTCCAGGAGAGAAGCCCCAGCAAGACGCGCCCCGAGGAGCGTCTTGCCACATGTAAGCACTGGGTCTGACTGAGCGCCTCCAGGAGAGAGGCCCCAGCAAGACGCGCCCCGAGGAGCGTCTTGCCTTAAGTCAGCACTCGGTCTGACTGAGCGCCTCCAGGAGAGAGGCCCAAGCAAGACGCGTCCCGAGGAGTGTCTTGCCACATGTCAACAATGAGTCTGACTGAGGGCCTCCAGGAGAGAAGCCCAAGCAAGACGCGTCCCGAGGAGTGTCTTGCCACATGTCAACAATGGGTCTGACTGAGGGCCTCCAGGAGAGAAGCCCAAGCAAGACGCGCCCCGAGGAGCGTCTTGCCACATGTCAGCACTCGGTCTGACTGAGCGCCTCCAGGAGAGAGGCCCAAGCAAGACGCACCCCGAGGAGCGTCTTGACACATGTCAACACTGGGGCTGACAGAGGAACTCCAGGAGAGAGGCCCAAGCAAGATGTGCCCCGAGGAGCGTCTTGCCACATGTAAACAATGGGTCTGACTGAGGGCCTCCAGGAGAGAAGCCCAAGCAAGACGCGCCCCGAGGAGCGTCTTGCCACATGTCAGCACTCGGTCTGACTGAGCGCCTCCAGGAGAGAGGCCCAAGCAAGACGCGCCCCGAGGAGCGTCTTGCC
This sequence comes from Nothobranchius furzeri, assembly GCF_043380555.1. Classification (NCBI taxonomy): domain Eukaryota; kingdom Metazoa; phylum Chordata; class Actinopteri; order Cyprinodontiformes; family Nothobranchiidae; genus Nothobranchius; species Nothobranchius furzeri. The sequence continues at coordinate 12,576,729 of NC_091753.1, read as the reverse complement.
ACATATCAACAATGGGTCTGACTGAGGGCCTCCATTAGAGAAGCCCAAGCAAGACGCGCCCCGAGGAGCGTCTTGTCACGTGTCAACACTGGGTCTGACTGAGCGTCTCCAGGAGAGAGGCCCAAGCAAGACGCGCCCCGAGGAGCGTCTTGCCACATGTAAGCACTGGGTCTGACTAAGCGCCCCCAGGAGAGAGGCCCCAGCAAGACGCGCCCCGAGGAGCGTCTTGCCTTATGTCAGCACTCGGTCTGACTGAGCGCCTCCAGGAGAGAGGCCCAAGCAAGACGCGCCCCGAGGAGCGTCTTGCCACATGTCAACAATGGGTCTGACTGAGGGCCTCCAGGAGAGAAGCCCAAGCAAGACGCGCCCCGAGGAGCGTCTTGCCACATGTCAACAATGGGTATGACTGAGCGCCTCCAGGAGAGAGGCCCAAGCAAGACGCGCCCCGAGGAGCGTCTTGCCACATGTCACCACTGGGTCTGACTGAGCGCCTCCAGGAGAGAGGCCCAAGCAAGACGCGACCCGAGGAGCGTCTTGCCACATGTCAACAATGGGTCTGACTGAGGGCCTCCAGGAGAGAAGCCCAAGCAAGAAGCGTCCCGAGGAGCGTCTTGCCACATGTCAGCACTCGGTCTGACTGAACGCCTCCAGGAGAGAAGCCCCAGCAAGACGCGCCCCGAGGAGCGTCTTGCCACATGTAAGCACTGGGTCTGACTGAGCGACTCCAGGAGAGAGGCCCAAGCAAGACGCGCCCCGAGGAGCGTCTTGCCACATGTCAACAATGGGTCTGACTGAGGGCCTCCAGGAGAGAAGCCCAAGCAAGATGCGCCCAAAGGAGCGTCTTGCAACATGTAAATAATGGGTCTGACTGAGGGCCTCCAGGAGAGAAGCCCAAGCAAGACGCGCCCCGAGGAGCGTCTTGCCACATGTCAGCACTCGGTCTGACTGAGCGCCTCCAGGAGAGAGGCCCAAGCAAGACGCGCCCCGAGGAGCGTCTTGCCACATATCAACAATGGGTCTGACTGAGGGCCTCCATGAGAGAAGCCCAAGCAAGACGCGCCCCGAGGAGCGTCTTGCCACATGTCACCACTGGGTCTGACTGAGCGCCTCCAGGAGAGAGGCCCAAGCAAGACACGCCCCGAGGAGCGTCTTGCCACGTGTCAACACTGGGTCTGACTGAGCGTCTCCAGGAGAGAGGCCCAAGCAAGATGCGCCCCGAGGAGCGTCTTGCCACATGTCACCACTGGGTCTGACTGAGCGCCTCCAGGAGAGAGGCCCAATCAAGAAGCGCCCCGAGGAGCGTCTTGCCACATGTAAGCACTGGGTCTGACTGAGCGCCTCCAGGAGAGAAGCCCCAGCAAGACGCGCCCCGAGGAGCGTCTTACCACATGTCAGCACTCGGTCTGACTGAACGCCTCCAGGAGAGAAGCCCAAGCAAGACGCGCCCCGAGGAACTCCTTGCCACATGTCAGCACTCGGTCTGACTGAACGCCTCCAGGAGAGAAGCCCCAGCAAGACACACCCCGAGGAGTGTCTTGCCACATGTAAGCACTGGGTCTGACTGAGCGCCTCCAGGAGAGAGGCCCCAGCAAGACGCGCCCCGAGGAGCGTCTTGCCTTATGTCAGCACTCGGTCTGACTGAGCGCCTCCAGGAGAGAGGCCCAAGCAAGACGCGCCCCGAGGAGCGTCTTGCCACATGTCACCACTGGGTCTGACTGAGCGCCTCCAGGAGAGAGGCCCAAGCAAGACGCGCCCCGAGGAGCGTCTTGCCACATGTCAAAAATGAGTCTGACTGAGGGCCTCCAGGAGAGAAGCCCAAGCAAGACGCGTCCCGAGGAGCGTCTTGCCACATGTCAGCACTCGGTCTGACTGAACGCCTCCAGGAGAGAAGCCCCAGCAAGACGCGCCCCGAGGAGCGTCTTGCCACATGTAAGCACTGGGTCTGACTGAGCGCCTCCAGGAGAGAGGCCCCAGCAAGACGCGCCCCGAGGAGCGTCTTGCCTTATGTCAGCACTCGGTCTGACTGAGCGCCTCCAGGAGAGAGGCCCAAGCAAGACGCGCCCCGAGGAGCGTCTTGCCACATGTCAACAATGGGTCTGACTGAGGGCCTCCAGGAGAGAAGCCCAAGCAAGATGCGCCCAAAGGAGCGTCTTGCCACATGTAAACAATGGGTCTGACTGAGGGCCTCCAGGAGAGAAGCCCAAGCAAGACGCGCCCCGAGGAGCGTCTTGCCACATGTCAGCACTCGGTCTGACTGAGCGCCTCCAGGAGAGAGGCCCAAGCAAGACGCGCCCCGAGGAGCGTCTTGCCACATATCAGCAATGGGTCTGACTGAGGGCCTCCATGAGAGAAGCCCAAGCAAGACGCGCCCCGAGGAGCGTCTTGCCACATGTCACCACTGGGTCTGACTGAGCGCCTCCAGGAGAGAGGCCCAAGTAAGACGCGCCCCGAGGAGCGTCTTGCCACGTGTCAACACTGGGTCTGACTGAGCGTCTCCAGGAGAGAGGCCCAAGCAAGACGCGCCCCGAGGAGCGTCTTGCCACATGTCAGCACTGGGTCTGACTGAGCGCCTCCAGGAGAGAGGCCCAAGCAAGACGCGCCCCGAGGAGCGTCTTGCCACATGTAAGCACTGGGTCTGACTGAGCGCCTCCAGGAGAGAAGCCCCAGCAAGACGCGCCCCGAGGAGCGTCTTACCACATGTCAGCACTCGGTCTGACTGAACGCCTCCAGGAGAGAAGCCCAAGCAAGACGCGCCCCGAGGAGCGTCTTGCCACATGTCAGCACTCGGTCTGACTGAACGCCTCCAGGAGAGAAGCCCCAGCAAGACACGCCCCGAGGAGCGTCTTGCCACATGTAAGCACTGGGTCTGACTGAGCGCCTCCAGGAGAGAGGACCCAGCAAGACGCGCCCCGAGGAGCGTCTTGCCTTATGTCAGCACTCGGTCTGACTGAGCGCCTCCAGGAGAGAGGCCCAAGCAAGACGCGCCCCGCGGAGCGTCTTGCCACATGTCAACAATGGGTCTGACTGAGGGCCTCCAGGAGAGAAGCCCAAGCAAGACGCGCCCCGAGGAGCGTCTTGCCACATGTCAGCACTCGGTCTGACTGAGCGACTCCAGGAGAGAGGCCCAAGCAAGACGCACCCCGGGGAGCGTCTTGACACATGTCAACACTGGGGCTGACAGAGGGCCTCCAGGAGAGAGGCCCAATTAAGATGCGCCCCGAGGAGCGTCTTGCCACATGTAAACAATGGGTCTGACTGAGGGCCTCCAAGAGAGAAGCCCAAGCAAGACGCGCCCCGAGGAGCGTCTTGCACCATGTCAACACTGGGTCTGACTGAACACCTCCAGGAGAGAGGCCCAAGCAAGACTCGCCCCGAGGAGCGTCTTGCCACATATCAACAATGGGTCTGACTGAGGGCCTCCATGAGAGAAGCCCAAGCAAGACGCGCCCCGAGGAGCATCTTGCCACATGTCAGCACTCGGTCTGACTGAGCGACTCCAGGAGAGAGGCCCAAGCAAGACGCACCCCGAGGAGCGTCTTGCACCATGTCAACACTGGGTGTGACTGAGCACCTCCAGGAGAGAGGCCCAAGCAAGACTCGCCCCGAGGAGCGTCTTGCCACATATCATCAATGGGTCTGACTGAGGGCCTCCATGAGAGAAGCCCAAGCAAGACGCGCCCCGAGGAGCGTCTTGCCACATGTCAGCACTCGGTCTGACTGAGCGCCTCCAGGAGAGAGGCCCAAGCAAGACGCGCCCCGAGGAGCGTCTTGCCACATATCAACAATGGGTCTGACTGAGGGCCTCCATGAGAGAAGCCCAAGCAAGACGCGCCCCGAGGAGCGTCTTGTCACGTGTCAACACTGGGTCTGACTGAGCGTCTCCAGGAGAGAGGCCCAAGCAAGACGCGCCCCGAGGAGCGTCTTGCCACATGTCACCACTGGGTCTGACTGAGCGCCTCCAGGAGAGAGGCCCAAGCAAGACGCGCCCCGAGGAGCGTCTTGCCACATGTCAACAATGAGTCTGACTGAGGGCCTCCAGGAGAGAAGCCCAAGCAAGACGCGTCCCGAGGAGCGTCTTGCCACATGTCAGCACTCGGTCTGACTGAACGCCTCCAGGAGAGAAGCCCCAGCAAGACGCGCCCCGAGGAGCGTCTTGCCACATGTAAGCACTGGGTCTGACTGAGCGCCTCCAGGAGAGAGGCCCCAGCAAGACGCGCCCCGAGGAGCGTCTTGCCTTATGTCAGCACTCGGTCTGACTGAGCGCCTCCAGGAGAGAGGCCCAAGCAAGACGCGTCCCGAGGAGTGTCTTGCCACATGTCAACAATGAGTCTGACTGAGGGCCTCCAGGAGAGAAGCCCAAGCAAGACGCGTCCCGAGGAGTGTCTTGCCACATGTCAACAATGGGTCTGACTGAGGGCCTCCAGGAGAGAAGCCCAAGCAAGACGCGCCCCGAGGAGCGTCTTGCCACATGTCAGCATTCGGTCTGACTGAGCGCCTCCAGGAGAGAGGCCCAAGCAAGACGCACCCCGAGGAGCGTCTTGACACATGTCAACACTGGGGCTGACAGAGGAACTCCAGGAGAGAGGCCCAAGCAAGATGCGCCCCGAGGAGCGTCTTGCCACATGTAAACAATGGGTCTGACTGAGGGCCTCCAGGAGAGAAGCCCAAGCAAGACGCGCCCCGAGGAGCGTCTTGCCACATGTCAGCACTCGGTCTGACTGAGCGCCTCCAGGAGAGAGGCCCAAGCAAGACGCGCCCCGAGGAGCGTCTTGCCACATATCAACAATGGGTCTGACTGAGGGCCTCCATGAGAGAAGCCCAAGCAAGACGCGCCCCGAGGAGCGTCTTGTCACGTGTCAACACTGGGTCTGACTGAGCGTCTCCAGGAGAGAGGCCCAAGCAAGACGCGCCCCGAGGAGCGTCTTGCCACATGTAAGCACTGGGTCTGACTAAGCGCCTCCAGGAGAGAGGCCCCAGCAAGACGCGCCCCGAGGAGCGTCTTGCCTTATGTCAGCACTCGGTCTGACTGAGCGCCTCCAGGAGAGAGGCCCAAGCAAGACGCGCCCCGAGGAGCGTCTTGCCACATGTCAACAATGGGTCTGACTGAGGGCCTCCAGGAGAGAAGCCCAAGCAAGACGCGCCCCGAGGAGCGTCTTGCCACATGTCAACAATGGGTCTGACTGAGCGCCTCCAGGAGAGAGGCCCAAGCAAGACGCGCCCCGAGGAGCGTCTTGCCACATGTCAACAATGGGTCTGACTGAGGGCCTCCAGGAGAGAAGCCCAAGCAAGACGCGTCCCGAGGAGCGTCTTGCCACATGTCAGCACTCGGTCTGACTGAACGCCTCCAGGAGAGAAGCCCCAGCAAGACGCGCCCCGAGGAGCGTCTTGCCACATATCAACAATGGGTCTGACTGAGGGCCTCCATGAGAGAAGCCCAGGCAAGACGCGCCCCGAGGAGCGTCTTGCCACATGTCACCACTGGGTCTGACTGAGCGCCTCCAGGAGAGAAGCCCAAGCAAGACACGCCCCGAGGAGCGTCTTGCCACGTGTCAACACTGGGTCTGACTGAGCGTCTCCAGGAGAGAGGCCCAAGCAAGATGCGCCCCGAGGAGCGTCTTGCCACATGTCACCACTGGGTCTGACTGAGCGCCTCCAGGAGAGAGGCCCAATCAAGAAGCGCCCCGAGGAGCGTCTTGCCACATGTAAGCACTGGGTCTGACTGAGCGCCTCCAGGAGAGAAGCCCCAGCAAGACGCGCCCCGAGGAGCGTCTTACCACATGTCAGCACTCGGTCTGACTGAACGCCTCCAGGAGAGAAGCCCAAGCAAGACGCGCCCCGAGGAGCGTCTTGCCACATGTCAGCACTCGGTCTCACTGAACGCCTCCAGGAGAGAAGCCCCAGCAAGACGCGCCCCGAGGAGCGTCTTGCCACATGTAAGCACTGGGTCTGACTGAGCGCCTCCAGGAGAGAGGCCCCAGCAAGACGCGCCCCGAGGAGCGTCTTGACACATGTCAACACTGGGGCTGACATAGGGCCTCCAGGAGAGAGGCCCAAGCAAGATGCGCCCCGAGGAGCGTCTTGCCACATGTAAACAATGGGTCTGACTGAGGGCCTCCAGGAGAGAAGCACAAGCAAGACGCGCCCCGAGGAGCGTCTTGCCACATGTCAACAATGGGTCTGACTGAGGGCCTCCAGGAGAGAAGCCCAAGCAAGACGCGCACCGAGGAGCGTCTTGCCACATGTCAGCACTCGGTCTGACTGAGCGCCTCCAGGAGAGAGGCCCAAGCAAGATGCACCCCGAGGAGCGTCTTGACACATGTCAACACTGGGGCTGACAGAGGGCCTCCAGGAGAGAGGCCCAAGCAAGATGCGCCCCAAGGAGCGTCTTGCCACATGTAAACAATGGGTCTGACTGAGGGCCTCCAAGAGAGAAGCCCAAGCAAGACGCGCCCCGAGGTGCGTCTTGCCACATGTCAGCACTCGGTCTGACTGAGCGCCTCCAGGAGAGAGGCCCAAGCAAGACGCGCCCCGAGGAGCGTCTTGCCACATATCAACAATGGGTCTGACTGAGGGCCACCATGAGAGAAGCCCAAGCAAGACGCGCCCCGAGGAGCGTCTTGTCACGTGTCAACACTGGGTCTGACTGAGCATCTCCAGGAGAGAGGCTCAAGCAAGACGCGCCCCGAAGAGCGTCTTGCCACATGTCAACAATGGGTCTGACTGAGCGCCTCCAGGAGAGAGGCCCAAGCAAGACGCGCCCCAAGGAGCGTCTTGCCACATGTAAGCACTGGGTCTGACTGAGCGCCTCCAGGAGAGAGGCCCAAGCAAGACGCGCCCCGAGGAGCGTCTTGCCACATGTCAACAATGGGTCTGACTGAGGGCCTCCAGGAGAGAAGCCCAAGCAAGATGCGCCCAAAGGAGCGTCTTGCCACATGTAAACAATGGGTCTGACTCAGGGCCTCCAGGAGAGAAGCCCAAGCAAGACGCGCCCCAAGCAGCGTCTTGCCACATGTCAGCACTCGGTCTGACTGAGCGCCTCCAGGAGAGAGGCCCAAGCAAGACGCGCCCTGAGGAGCATCTTGCCACATATCAACAATGGGTCTGACTGAGGGCCTCCATGAGAGAAGCCCAAGCAAGACGCGCCCCGAGGAGCGTCTTGCCACATGTCACCACTGGGTCTGACTGAGCGCCTCCAGGAGAGAGGCCCAAGCAAGACGCGCCCCGAGGAGCGTCTTGCCACCTGTCAACACTGGGTCTGACTGAGCGTCTCCAGGAGAGAGGCCCAAGCAAGACGCGCCCCGAGGAGCGTCTTGCCACATGTAAGCACTGGGTCTGACTGAGCGCCTCCAGGAGAGAAGCCCCAGCAAGACGCGCCCCGAAGAGCGTCTTACCACATGTCAGCACTGGGTCTGACTGAGCGCCTCCAGGAGAGAGGCCCCAGCAAGACGCGCCCCGAGGAGCGTCTTGACACATGTCAACACTGGGGCTGACAGAGGGCCTCCAGGAGAGAGGCACAAGCAAGATGCGCCCCGAGGAGCGTCTTGCCACATGTAAACAATGGGTCTGACTGAGGGCCTCCAGGAGAGAAGCCCAAGCAAGACGCGCCCCGAGGAACGTTTTGCCACATGTCAGCACTCGGTCTGACTGAGCGCCTCCAGGAGAAAGGCCCAAGCAAGACGCACCCCGAGGAGCGTCTTGACACATGTCAACACTGGGGATGACAGAGGGCCTCCAGGAGAGAGGCCCAAGCAAGATGCGCCCCAAGGAGCGTCTTGCCACATGTAAACAATGGGTCTGACTGAGGGCCTCCAGGAGAGAAGCCCAAGCAAGACCCGCCCCGAGGAGCGTCTTGCCACATGTCAGCACTCGGTCTGACTGAGCGCCTCCAGGAGAGAGGCCCAAGCAAGACGCGCCCCGAGGAGCGTCTTGCCACATATCAACAATGGGTCTGACTGAGGGCCTCCATGAGAGAAGCCCAAGCAAGACGCGCCCCGAGGAGCGTCTTGTCACGTGTCAACACTGGGTCTGACTGAGCATCTCCAGGAGAGAGGCTCAAGAAAGACGCGCCCCGAAGAGCGTCTTGCCACATGTCACCACTGGGTCTGACTGAGCACCTCCAGGAGAGAGGCCCAAGCAAGACGCGCCCCGAGGAGCGTCTTGCCACATGTAAGCACTGGGTCTGACTGAGCGCCTCCAGGAGAGAGGCCCCAGCAAGACGCGCCCCGAGGAGCGTCTTGCCTTATGTCAGCACTCGGTCTGACTGAGCGCCTCCAGGAGAGAGGCCCAAGCAAGACGCGCCCCGAGGAGCGTCTTGCCACATGTCAACAATGGGTCTGACTGAGGGCCTCCAGGAGAGAAGCCTAAGCAAGACGCGCCCCGAGGAGCGTCTTGCAACATGTCAACACTGGGTCTGACTGAGCACCTCCAGGAGAGAGGCCCAAGCAAGACTCGCCCCGAGGAGCGTCTTGCCACATATCAACAATGGGTCTGACTGAGGGCCTCCATGAGAGAAGCCCAAGCAAGACGCGCCCCGAGGAGCGTCTTGCCACATGTCAGCACTCGGTCTCACTGAACGCCTCCAGGAGAGAAGCCCCAGCAAGACGCGCCCCGAGGAGCGTCTTGCCACATGTAAGCACTGGGTCTGACTGAGCGCCTCCAGGAGAGAGGCCCCAGCAAGACGCGCCCCGAGGAGCGTCTTGACACATGTCAACACTGGGGCTGACATAGGGCCTCCAGGAGAGTGGCCCAAGCAAGATGCGCCCCGAGGAGCGTCTTGCCACATGTAAACAATGGGTCTGACTGAGGGCCTCCAGGAGAGAAGCACAAGCAAGACGCGCCCCGAGGAGCGTCTTGCCACATGTCAACAATGGGTCTGACTGAGGGCCTCCAGGAGAGAAGCCCAAGCAAGACGCGCACCGAGGAGCGTCTTGCCACATGTCAGCACTCGGTCTGACTTAGCGCCTCCAGGAGAGAGGCCCAAGCAAGATGCACCCCGAGGAGCGTCTTGACACATGTCAACACTGGGGCTGACAGAGGGCCTCCAGGAGAGAGGCCCAAGCAAGATGCGCCCCAAGGAGCGTCTTGCCACATGTAAACAATGGGTCTGACTGAGGGCCTCCAAGAGAGAAGCCCAAGCAAGACGCGCCCCGAGGTGCGTCTTGCCACATGTCAGCACTCGGTCTGACTGAGCGCCTCCAGGAGAGAGGCCCAAGCAAGACGCGCCCCGAGGAGCGTCTTGCCACATATCAACAATGGGTCTGACTGAGGGCCTCCATGAGAGAAGCCCAAGCAAGACGCGCCCCGAGGAGCGTCTTGTCACGTGTCAACACTGGGTCTGACTGAGCATCTCCAGGAGAGAGGCTCAAGCAAGACGCGCCCCGAAGAGCGTCTTGCCACATGTCACCACTGGGTCTGACTGAGCGCCTCCAGGAGAGAGGCCCAAGCAAGACGCGCCCCAAGGAGCGTCTTGCCACATGTAAGCACTGGGTCTGACTGAGCGCCTCCAGGAGAGAGGCCCAAGCAAGACGCGCCCCGAGGAGCGTCTTGCCACATGTCAACAATGGGTCTGACTGAGGGCCTCCAGGAGAGAAGCCCAAGCAAGATGCGCCCAAAGGAGCATCTTGCCACATGTAAACAATGGGTCTGACTCAGGGCCTCCAGGAGAGAAGCCCAAGCAAGACGCGCCCCAAGCAGCGTCTTGCCACATGTCAGCACTCGGTCTGACTGAGCGCCTCCAGGAGAGAGGCCCAAGCAAGACGCGCCCTGAGGAGCATCTTGCCACATATCAACAATGGGTCTGACTGAGGGCCTCCATGAGAGAAGCCCAAGCAAGACGCGCCCCGAGGAGCGTCTTGCCACATGTCACCACTGGGTCTGACTGAGCGCCTCCAGGAGAGAGGCCCAAGCAAGACGCGCCCCGAGGAGCGTCTTGCCACCTGTCAACACTGGGTCTGACTGAGCGTCTCCAGGAGAGAGGCCCAAGCAAGACGCGCCCCGAGGAGCGTCTTGCCACATGTAAGCACTGGGTCTGACTGAGCGCCTCCAGGAGAGAAGCCCCAGCAAGACGCGCCCCGAAGAGCGTCTTACCACATGTCAGCACTGGGTCTGACTGAGCGCCTCCAGGAGAGAGGCCCCAGCAAGACGCGCCCCGAGGAGCGTCTTGACACATGTCAACACTGGGGCTGACAGAGGGCCTCCAGGAGAGAGGCCCAAGCAAGATGCGCCCCGAGGAGCGTCTTGCCACATGTAAACAATGGGTCTGACTGAGGGCCTCCAGGAGAGAAGCCCAAGCAAGACGCGCCCCGAGGAACGTTTTGCCACATGTCAGCACTCGGTCTGACTGAGCGCCTCCAGGAGAAAGGCCCAAGCAAGACGCACCCCGAGGAGCGTCTTGACACATGTCAACACTGGGGATGACAGAGGGCCTCCAGGAGAGAGGCCCAAGCAAGATGCGCCCCAAGGAGCGTCTTGCCACATGTAAACAATGGGTCTGACTGAGGGCCTCCAGGAGAGAAGCCCAAGCAAGACCCGCCCCGAGGAGCGTCTTGCCACATGTCAGCACTCGGTCTGACTGAGCGCCTCCAGGAGAGAGGCCCAAGCAAGACGCGCCCCGAGGAGCGTCTTGCCACATATCAACAATGGGTCTGACTGAGGGCCTCCATGAGAGAAGCCCAAGCAAGACGCGCCCCGAGGAGCGTCTTGTCACGTGTCAACACTGGGTCTGACTGAGCATCTCCAGGAGAGAGGCTCAAGAAAGACGCGCCCCGAAGAGCGTCTTGCCACATGTCACCACTGGGTCTGACTGAGCACCTCCAGGAGAGAGGCCCAAGCAAGACGCGCCCCGAGGAGCGTCTTGACACATGTAAGCACTGGGTCTGACTGAGCGCCTCCAGGAGAGAGGACCCAGCAAGACGCGCCCCGAGGAGCGTCTTGCCTTATGTCAGCACTGGGTCTGACTGAGCGCCTCCAGGAGAGAGGCCCAAGCAAGACGCGCCCCGAGGAGCGTCTTGCCACATGTCAACAATGGGTCTGACTGAGGGCCTCCAGGAGAGAAGCCTAAGCAAGACGCGCCCCGAGGAGCGTCTTGCAACATGTCAACACTGGGTCTGACTGAGCACCTCCAGGAGAGAGGCCCAAGCAAGACTCGCCCCGAGGAGCGTCTTGCCACATATCAACAATGGGTCTGACTGAGGGCCTCCATGAGAGAAGCCCAAACAAGACGCGCCCCGAGGAGCGTCTTGCCACATGTCAGCACTCGGTCTGACTGAGCGCCTCCAGGAGAGAGGCCCAAGCAAGACGCGCCCCGAGGAGCGTCTTGCCACATATCAACAATGGGTCTGACTGAGGGCCTCCATGAGAGAAGCCCAAGCAAGACGCGCCCCGAGGAGCGTCTTGTCACGTGTCAACACTGGGTCTGACTGAGCGTCTCCAGGAGAGAGGCCCAAGCAAGACGCGCCCCGAGGAGCGTCTTGCCACATGTAAGCACTGGGTCTGACTAAGCGCCTCCAGGAGAGAGGCCCCAGCAAGACGCGCCCCGAGGAGCGTCTTGCCTTATGTCAGCACTCGGTCTGACTGAGCGCCTCCAGGAGAGAGGCCCAAGCAAGACGCGCCCCGAGGAGCGTCTTGCCACATGTCAACAATGGGTCTGACTGAGGGCCTCCAGGAGAGAAGCCCAAGCAAGACGCGCCCCGAGGAGCGTCTTGCCACATGTCAACAATGGGTCTGACTGAGCGCCTCCAGGAGAGAGGCCCAAGCAAGACGCGCCCCGAGGAGCGTCTTGCCACATGTCAACAATGGGTCTGACTGAGGGCCTCCAGGAGAGAAGCCCAAGCAAGATGCGCCCAAAGGAGCGTCTTGCAACATGTAAATAATAGGTCTGACTGAGGGCCTCCAGGAGAGAAGCCCAAGCAAGACGCGCCCCGAGGAGCGTCTTGCCACATGTCAGCACTCGGTCTGACTGAGCGCCTCCAGGAGAGAGGCCCCAGCAAGACGCGCCCCGAGGAGCGTCTTGCCACATGTCAACAATGGGTCTGACTGAGGGCCTCCAGGAGAGAAGCCCAAGCAAGACGCGCCCCGAGGAGCGTCTTGCCACATGTCAACAATGGGTCTGACTGAGGGCCTCCAAGAGAGAAGCCTAAGCAAGACGCGCCCCGAGGAGCGTCTTGCACCATGTCAACACTTACATGTGGCAAGACGCTCCTCGGGGCGCGTCTTGCTTGGGCCTCTCTCCTGGAGGCCCTCAATCAGACCCAGTGTTGAAACGTGGTAAGACGCTCCTCGGGGCGCGTCTTGCTTGGGCCTCTCTCCTGGAGGCGCTCAGTCAGACTGAGTAGTGACATGTGGCATGACGCTCCTCGGGGCGCGTCTTGCTTGGGCCTCTCTCCTGGAGGCGCTCAGTCAGACCCAGTGGTGACATGTGGCAAGACACTCCTCGGGGAGCGTCTTGCTTGGGCCTCTCTCCTGGAGGCCCTCTGTCAGCCCCATTGTTGATATGTGGCAAGACGCTCCTCGGGGCGCGTCTTGCTGGGGCTTCTCTCCTAGAGGCGTTCAGTCAGACCGAGTGCCGACATGTGGCAAGACGCTTCTCGGGACGCGTCTTGCTTGGGCTTCTCTCCTCGAGGCCCTCAGTCAGACTCATTGTTGACATGTGGCAAGACGCTCCTCGGGGCGCGGTTTGCTTGGGCTTCTCTCCTGGTGGCGCTCAGTCAGACCCAGTGGTGACATGTGGCAAAACGCTCCTCGGGGCGCATCTTGCTTGGGCCTCTCTCCTGGAGGTGCTCAGTCAGACCCAGTGGTGACATGTGACAAGACGCTCCTCGGGGCGCGTCTTGCTTGGGCTTCTCTCATGGAGGCCCTCAGTCAGACACCTTGTTGATATGTGGCAAGACGCTCCTCGGGGCGCGTCTTGCTTGGGCCTCTCTCCTGGAGGCGCTCAGTCAGACCGAGTGCTGACATGTGGCAAGACGCTCCTCGGGGCGCGTCTTGCTTGGGCTTCTCTCATGGAGGCCCTCAGTCAGACCCATTGTTGACATGTGGCAAGACGCTCCCCGGGGCGCGTCTTGCTTGGGCTTCTCTCCTGGAGGCCTTCAGTCAGACCCATTGTTGACACGTGGCAAGAAGCTCCTCGGGACGCGTCTTGCTTGGGCCTCTCTTCTGGAGGCGCTCAGTCAGACCGAGTGCTGACATAAGGCAAGACGCTCCTCTGGGCGCGTCTTGCTCGGGCCACTCTCCTGGAGGCGCTCAGTCAGACCCAGTGCTTACATGTGGCAAGACACTCCTCGGGGCGCGTCTTGCTTGGGCCTCTCTCCTGGAGACGCTCAGTCAGACCCAGTGTTGACACGTGACAAGACGCTCCTCTGGGCGCGTCTTGCTTGGGCTTCTCTCATGGAGGCCCTCAGTCAGACCCATTGTTGATATGTGGCAAGACGCTCCTCGGGGCGCTTCTTGCTTGGGCCTCTCTCCTGGAGGCGCTCAGTCAGACCGAGTGCTGACATGTGGCAAGACGCTCCTCGGGGCGCGTCTTGCTTGGGCTTCTCTCCTGGAGGCCCTCAGTCAGACCCATTGTTCACATGTGGCAAGACGCTCCTCGGGGCGCATCTTGCTTGGGCCTCTCTCCTGGAGGCCCTCTGTCAGCCCCAGTGTTGACATGTGTCAAGACGCTCCTAGGGGTGCGTCTTGCTTGGGCCTCTCTCCTGGAGGCGCTCAGTCAGACCGAGTGCTGACATGTGGCAAGACGCTCCTCGGGGCGCGTCTTGCTTGGGATTCTCTCCTGGAGGCCCTCAGTCAGACCCATTGTTGTCATGTGGCAAGACGCTCCTCGGGGCGCGTCTTGCTTGGAACTCTCTCCTGGAGGCGCTCAGTCAGACCGAGTGCTGACATAAGGCAAGACGCTCCTCGGGGCGCGTCTTGCTGGGGCCTCTCTCCTGGAGGCGCTCAGTCAGACCCAGTGCTTACATGTGGCAAGACGCTCCTCGGGGCGCGTCTTGCTGGGGCTTCTCTCCTGGAGGCGTTCAGTCAGACCGAGTGCTGACATGTGGCAAGACACTCCTCGGGACGCGTCTTGCTTGGGCTTCTCTCCGGGAGGCCCTCAGTCAGACTCATTGTTGACATGTGGCAAGACGCTCCTCGGGGCGCGTCTTGCTTGGGCTTCTCTCCTGGAGGCGCTCAGTCAGACCCAGTGGTGACATGTGGCAAGACGCTCCTCGGGGCGCGTCTTGCTTGGGCCTCTCTCCTGGAGGCACTCAGTCAGACCGAGTGGTGACATGTGGCAAGACGCTCCTCGGGGCGCGTCTTGCTTGGGCTTCTCTCATGGAGGCCCTCAGTCAGACCCATTGTTGAAATGTGGCAAGACGCTCCTCGGGGCGCGTCTTGCTTGGGCCATTCTCCTGGAGGCGCTCAGTCAGACCGAGTGCTGACATGTGGCAAGACGCTCCTCGGGGCGCGTCTTGCTTGGGCTTCTCTCATGGAGGCCCTCAGTCAGACCCATTGTTGATATGTGGCAAGACGCTCCTCGGGGCGAGTCTTGCTTGGGCCTCTCTCCTGGAGGTGCTCAGTCAGACCCAGTGTTGACATGGTGCAAGACGCTCCTCGGGGCGCGTCTTGCTTAGGCTTCTCTCTTGGAGGCCCTCAGTCAGACCCATTGTTGACATGTGGCAAGACGCTCCTCGGGGCGCGTCTTGCTTGGGCTTCTCTCCTGGAGGCCCTCAGTCAGACCCATTGTTGACATGTGGCAAGACGCTCCTCGGGGCGCGTCTTGCTTGGGCCTCTCTCCTGGAGGCGCTCAGTCAGACCGAGTGCTGACATAAGGCAAGACGCTCCTCGGGGCGCGTCTTGCTTGGGCCTCTCTCCTGGAGGCGCTCAGTCAGACCCAGTGGTTACATGTGGCAAGACGCTCTTCGGGGCGCGTAATGCTTGAGCCTCTCTCCTGGAGATGCTCAGTCAGACCCAGTGTTGACACGTGACAAGACGCTCCTCGGGGCGCGTCTTGCTTGGGCTTCTCTCATGGAGGCCCTCAGTCAGACCCATTGTTGATATGTGGCAAGACGCTCCTCGGGGCGCGTCTTGCTTGGGCCTCTCTCCTGGAGGCGCTCAGTCAGACCGAGTGCTGACATGTGGCAAGACGCTCCTCGGGGCGCGTCTTGCTTGGGCTTCTCTCCTGGAGGAACTCAGTCAGACCCATTGTTTACATGTGGCAAGTCACTCCTTGGGGCGCATCTTGCTTGGGCCTCTCTCCTGGAGGCCCTCTGTCAGCCCCAGTGTTGACATGTGTCAAGACGCTCCTCGGGGAGCGTCTTGCTTGGGCCTCTCTCCTGGAGGCGCTCAGTCAGACCGAGTGCTGACATGTGGCAAGACGCTCCTCGGGGCGCATCTTGCTTGGGCTTCTCTCTTGGAGGATCTCAGTCAGACCCATTGTTGACATGTGGCAAGACGCTCCTCGGGGCGCGTCTTGCTTAGGCTTCTCTCCTGGAGGCCCTCACTCAGACCCATTGTTGACACATGGCAAGACGCTCCTCGGGACGCATCTTGCTTGGGCCTCTCTCCTGGAGGCGCTCAGTCAGACCGAGTGCTGACATAAGGCAAGACGCTCCTCTGGGCGCGTCTTGCTGGGGCCACTCTCCTGGAGGCGCTCAGTCAGACCCACTGCTTACATGTGGCAAGACACTCCTCGGGGCGCGTCTTGCTTGGGCCTCTCTCCTGGAGACGCTCAGTCAGACCCAGTGTTGACACGTGACAAGACGCTCCTCTGGGCGCGTCTTGCTTGGGCTTCTCTCATGGAGGCCCTCAGTCAGACCCATTGTTGATATGTGGCAAGACGCTCCTCGGGGCGCTTCTTGCTTGGGCCTCTCTCCTGGAGGCGCTCAGTCAGACCGAGTGCTGACATGTGGCAAGACGCTCCTCGGGGCGCGTCTTGCTTGGGCTTGTCTCCTGGAGGCCCTCAGTCAGACCCATTGTTCACATGTGGCAAGACGCTCCTCGGGGCGCGTCTTGCTTGGGCCTCTCTCCTGGAGGCCCTCTGTCAGCCCCAGTGTTGACATTTGTCAAGACGCTCCTCGGGGTGCGTCTTGCTTGGGCCTCTCTCCTGGAGGCGCTCAGTCAGACCGAGTGCTGACATGTGGCAAGACGCTCCTCGGGGCGCGTCTTGCTTGGGCTTCTCTCCTGGAGGCCCTCAGTCAGACCCATTGTTGTCATGTGGCAAGACGCTCCTCGGGGCGCGTCTTGCTTGGAACTCTCTCCTGGAGGCGCTCAGTCAGACCGAGTGCTGACATAAGGCAAGACGCTCCTCGGGGCGCGTCTTCCTGGGGCCTCTCTCCTGGAGGCGCTCAGTCAGACCCAGTGCTTACATGTGGCAAGACACTCCTCGGGGCGCGTCTTGCTTGGGCCTCTCTCCTGGAGACGCTCAGTCAGACCCAGTGTTGACACGTGACAAGACGCTCCTCTGGGCGCGTCTTGCTTGGGCTTCTCTCATGGAGGCCCTCAGTCAGACCCATTGTTGATATGTGGCAAGACGCTCCTCGGGGCGCTTCTTGCTTGGGCCTCTCTCCTGGAGGCGCTCAGTCAGACCGAGTGCTGACATGTGGCAAGACGCTCCTCGGGGCGCGTCTTGCTTGGGCTTGTCTCCTGGAGGCCCTCAGTCAGACCCATTGTTCACATGTGGCAAGACGCTCCTCGGGGCGCGTCTTGCTTGGGCCTCTCTCCTGGAGGCCCTCTGTCAGCCCCAGTGTTGACATGTGTCAAGACGCTCCTCGGGGTGCGTCTTGCTTGGGCCTCTCTCCTGGAGGCACTCAGTCAGACCGAGTGCTGACATGTGGCAAGACGCTCCTCGGGGCGCGTCTTGCTTGGGCTTCTCTCCTGGAGGCCCTCAGTCAGACCCATTGTTGTCATGTGGCAAGACGCTCCTCGGGGCGCGTCTTGCTTGGAACTCTCTCCTGGAGGCGCTCAGTCAGACCGAGTGCTGACATAAGGCAAGACGCTCCTCGGGGCGCGTCTTCCTGGGGCCTCTCTCCTGGAGGCGCTCAGTCAGACCCAGTGCTTACATGTGGCAAGACGCTCCTCGGGGCGCGTCTTGCTGGGGCTTCTCTCCTGGAGGCGTTCAGTCAGACCGAGTGCTGACATGTGGCAAGACACTCCTCGGGACGCGTCTTGCTTGGGCTTCTCTCCGGGAGGCCCTCAGTCAGACTCATTGTTGACATGTGGCAAGACGCTCCTCGGGGCGCGTCTTGCTTGGGCTTCTCTCCTGGAGGCGCTCAGTCAGACCCAGTGGTGACATGTGGCAAGACGCTCCTCGGGGCCCGTCTTGCTTGGGCCTCTCTCCTGGAGACGCTCAGTCAGACCCAGTGTTGACACGTGACAAGACGCTCCTCGGGGCGCGTCTTGCTTGGGCTTCTCTCATGGAGGCCCTCAGTCAGACCCATTGTTGAAATGTGGCAAGACGCTCCTCGGGGCGCGTCTTGCTTGGGCCTCTCTCCTGGAGGCGCTCAGTCAAACCGAGTGCTGACATGTGGCAAGACGCTCCTCGGGGCGCGTCTTGCTTGGGCTTCTCTCATGGAGGCCCTCAGTCAGACCCATTGTTGATATATGGCAAGACGCTCCTCGGGGCGAGTCTTGCTTGGGACTCTCTCCTGGAGGTGCTCAGTCAGACCCAGTGTTGACATGGTGCAAGACGCTCCTCGGGGCACGTCTTGCTTAGGCTTCTCTCTTGGAGGCCCTCAGTCAGACCCATTGTTGACATGTGGCAAGACGCTCCTCGGGGCGCGTCTTGCTTGGGCTTCTCTCCTGGAGGCCCTTAGTCAGACCCATTGTTGACATGTGGCAAGACGCTCCTCGGGGCGCGTCTTGCTTGGGCCTCTCTCCTGGAGGCGCTCAGTCAGACCGAGTGCTGACATAAGGCAAGACGCTCCTCGGGGCGCGTCTTGCTGGGGCCTCTCTCCTGGAGGCGCTCAGTCAGACCCAGTGCTTACATGTGGCAAGACGCTCCTCGGGGCGCGTCTTGCTTGGGCCTCTCTCCTGGAGGCGCTCAGTCAGACCCAGTGGTTACATGTGGCAAGACGCTCTTCGGGGCGCGTCTTGCTTGAGCCTCTCTCCTGGAGATGCTCAGTCAGACCCAGTGTTGACACGTGACAAGACGCTCCTCGGGGCGCGTCTTGCTTGGGCTTCTCTGATGGAGGCCCTCAGTCAGACCCATTGTTGATATGTGGCAAGACGCTCCTCGGGGCGCGTCTTGCTTGGGCCTCTCTCCTGGAGGCGCTCAGTCAGACCGAGTGCTGACATGTGGCAAGACGCTCCTCGGGGCGCGTCTTGCTTGGGCTTCTCTCCTGGAGGAACTCAGTCAGACCCATTGTTTACATGTGGCAAGACGCTCCTTGGGGCGCATCTTGCTTGGGCCTCTCTCCTGGAGGCCCTCTGTCAGTCCCAGTGTTGACATGTGTCAAGACGCTCCTCGGGGTGCGTCTTGCTTGGGCCTCTCTCCTGGAGGCGCTCAGTCAGACTGAGTGCTGACATGTGGCAAGACGCTCCTCGAGGCGCGTCTTGCTTGGGCTTCTCTCCTGGAGGCCCTCAGTCAGACCCATTGTTGACATGTGGCAAGACGCTCCTCGGGGCGCGTCTTGCTTGGGCTTCTCTCCTGGAGGCCCTCAGTCAGACCCATTGTTCACATGTGGCAAGACGCTCCTCGGGGCGCATCTTGCTTGGGCCTCTCTCCTGGAGGCCCTCTGTCAGCCCCAGTGTTGACATGTGTCAAGACGCTCCTCGGGGTGCGTCTTGCTTGGGTCTCTCTCCTGGAGGTGCTCAGTCAGACCGAGTGCTGACATGTGGCAAGAGGCTCCTCGGGGCGCGTCTTGCTTGGGCTTCTCTCCTGGAGGCCCTCAGTCAGACCCATTGTTGTCATGTGGCAAGACGCTCCTCGGGGCGCGTCTTGCTTGGAACTCTCTCCTGGAGGCGCTCAGTCAGACCGAGTGCTGACATAAGGCAAGACGCTCCTCGGGGCGCGTCTTGCTGGGGCCTCTCTCCTGGAGGCGCTCAGTCAGACCCAGTGCTTACATGTGGCAAGACGCTCCTCGGGGCGCGTCTTGCTGGGGCTTCTCTCCTGGAGGCGTTCAGTCAGACCGAGTGCTGACATGTGGCAAGACACTCCTCGGGACGCGTCTTGCTTGGGCTTCTCTCCTGGAGGCCCTCAGTCAGACTCATTGTTGACATGTGGCAAGACGCTCCTCGGGGCGCGTCTTGCTTGGACTTCTCTCCTGGAGGCGCTCAGTCAGACCAAGTGGTGACATGTGGCAAGACGCTCCTCGGGGCGCGTCTTGCTTGGGCCTCTCTCCTGGAGACGCTCAGTCAGACCCAGTGTTGACACGTGACAAGACGCTCCTCGGGGCGCGTCTTGCTTGGGCTTCTCTCATGGAGGCCCTCAGTCAGACCCATTGTTGATATGTGGCAAGACGCTCCTCAGGGCGCGTCTTGCTTGGGCCTCTCTCCTGGAGGTGCTCAGTCAGGCCGAGTGCTGACATGTGGCAAGACACTCCTCGGGACGCGTCTTGATTGGGCTTCTCTCCTGGAGGCCCTCAGTCAGACTAATTGTTGACATGTGGCAAGACGCTCCTTGGGGCGCGTCTTGCTTGGGCCTCTCTCCTGGAGGCGCTCAGTCAGACCCAGTGGTGACATGTGGCAAGAAGCTCCTCAGGGCGCGTCTTGCTTGGGCCTCTCTCCTGGAGACGCTCAGTCAGACCCAGTGTTGACACGTGACAAGACGCTCCTCGGGGCGCGTCTTGCTTGGGCTTCTCTCATGGAGGCCCTCAGTCAGACCCATTGTTGATATGTGGCAAGACGCTCCTCGGGGCGCGTCTTGCTTGAGCCTCTCTCCTGGAGGCGCTCATTCAGACCGAGTGCTGACATGTGGCAAGACACTCCTCGGGACGCGTCTTGCTTGGGCTTCTCTCCTGGAGGCCCTCAGTCAGACTCATTGTTGACATGTGGCAAGACGCTCCTCGGGGCGCGTCTTGCTTGAGCCTCTCTCCTGGAGATGCTCAGTCAGACCCAGTGTTGACACGTGACAAGACGCTCCTCGGGGCGCGTCTTGCTTGGGCTTCTCTCATGGAGGCCCTCAGTCAGACCCATTGTTGATATGTGGCAAGACGCTCCTCGGGGCGCGTCTTGCTTGGAACTCTCTCCTGGAGGCGCTCAGTCAGACCGAGTGCTGACATAAGGCAAGACGCTCCTCGGGGCGCGTCTTGCTGGGGCCTCTCTCCTGGAGGCGCTCAGTCAGACCCAGTGCTTACATGTGGCAAGACGCTCCTCGGGGCGCGTCTTGCTGGGGCTTCTCTCCTGGAGGCGTTCAGTCAGACCGAGTGCTGACATGTGGCAAGACACTCCTCGGGACGCGTCTTGCTTGGGCTTCTCTCCTGGAGGCCCTCAGTCAGACTCATTGTTGACATGTGGCAAGACGCTCCTCGGGGCGCGTCTTGCTTGGGCTTCTCTCCTGGAGGCGCTCAGTCAGACCAAGTGGTGACATGTGGCAAGACGCTCCTCGGGGCGCGTCTTGCTTGGGCCTCTCTCCTGGAGACGCTCAGTCAGACCCAGTGTTGACACGTGACAAGACGCTCCTCGGGGCGCGTCTTGCTTGGGCTTCTCTCATGGAGGCCCTCAGTCAGACCCATTGTTGATATGTGGCAAGACGCTCCTCGGGGCGCGTCTTGCTTGGGCCTCTCTCCTGGAGGCGCTCAGTCAGACCGAGTGCTGACATGTGGCAAGACGCTCCTCGGGGCGCGTCTTGCTTGGGCTGCTCTCATGGATGCCCTCAGTCAGAGCCATTGTTGATATGTGGCAAGACGCTCCTCGGGGCGAGTCTTGCTTGGGCCTCTCTCCTGGAGGTGCTCAGTCAGACCCAGTGTTGACATGGTGCAAGACGCTCCTCGGGGCGCATCTTGCTTGGGCTTCTCTCTTGGAGGATCTCAGTCAGACCCATTGTTGACATGTGGCAAGACGCTCCTCGGGGCGCGTCTTGCTTAGGCTTCTCTCCTGGAGGCCCTCACTCAGACCCATTGTTGACACATGGCAAGACGCTCCTCGGGACGCGTCTTGCTTGGGCCTCTCTCCTGGAGGCGCTCAGTCAGACCGAGTGCTGACATAAGGCAAGACGCTCCTCTGGGCGCGTCTTGCTGGGGCCACTCTCCTGGAGGCGCTCAGTCAGACCCAGTGCTTACATGTGGCAAGACACTCCTCGGGGCGCGTCTTGCTTGGGCCTCTCTCCTGGAGACGCTCAGTCAGACCCAGTGTTGACACGTGACAAGACGCTCCTCTGGGCGCGTCTTGCTTGGGCTTCTCTCATGGAGGCCCTCAGTCAGACCCATTGTTGATATGTGGCAAGACGCTCCTCGGGGCGCTTCTTGCTTGGGCCTCTCTCCTGGAGGCGCTCAGTCAGACCGAGTGCTGACATGTGGCAAGACGCTCCTCGGGGCGCGTCTTGCTTGGGCTTGTCTCCTGGAGGCCCTCAGTCAGACCCATTGTTCACATGTGGCAAGACGCTCCTCGGGGCGCATCTTGCTTGGGCCTCTCTCCTGGAGGCCCTCTGTCAGCCCCAGTGTTGACATGTGTCAAGACGCTCCCCGGGGTGCGTCTTGCTTGGGCCTCTCTCCTGGAGGCGCTCAGTCAGACCGAGTGCTGACATGTGGCAAGACGCTCCTCGGGGCGCGTCTTGCTTGGGCTTCTCTCCTGGAGGCCCTCAGTCAGACCCATTGTTGTCATGTGGCAAGACGCTCCTCGGGGCGCGTCTTGCTTGGAACTCTCTCCTGGAGGCGCTCAGTCAGACCGAGTGCTGACATAAGGCAAGACGCTCCTCGGGGCGCGTCTTCCTGGGGCCTCTCTCCTGGAGGCGCTCAGTCAGACCCAGTGCTTACATGTGGCAAGACGCTCCTCGGGGCGCGTCTTGCTGGGGCTTCTCTCCTGGAGGCGTTCAGTCAGACCGAGTGCTGACATGTGGCAAGACACTCCTCGGGACGCGTCTTGCTTGGGCTTCTCTCCGGGAGGCCCTCAGTCAGACTCATTGTTGACATGTGGCAAGACGCTCCTCGGGGCGCGTCTTGCTTGGGCTTCTCTCCTGGAGGCGCTCAGTCAGACCCAGTGGTGACATGTGGCAAGACGATCCTCGGGGCGCGTCTTGCTTGGGCCTCTCTCCTGGAGGCACTCAGTCAGACCGAGTGGTGACATGTGGCAAGACGCTCCTCGGGACGCGTCTTGCTTGGGCTTCTCTCCTGGAGGCCCTCAGTCAGACTCATTGTTGACATGTGGCAAGACGCTCCTCGGGGCGCGTCTTGCTTGGGCTTCTCTCCTGGAGGCGCTCAGTCAGACCAAGTGGTGACATGTGGCAAGACGCTCCTCGGGGCGCGTCTTGCTTGGGCCTCTCTCCTGGAGACGCTCAGTCAGACCCAGTGTTGACACGTGACAAGATGCTCCTCGGGGCGCGTCTTGCTTGGGCTTCTCTCATGGAGGCCCTCAGTCAGACCCATTGTTGATATGTGGCAAGACGCTCCTCGGGGCGCGTCTTGCTTGGGCCTCTCTCCTGGAGGCGCTCAGTCAGACCGAGTGCTGACATGTGGCAATACGCTCCTCGGGGCGCGTCTTGCTTGGGCTGCTCTCATGGATGCCCTCAGTCAGAGCCATTGTTGATATGTGGCAAGACGCTCCTCGGGGCGAGTCTTGCTTGGGCCTCTCTCCTGGAGGTGCTCAGTCAGACCCAGTGTTGACATGGTGCAAGACGCTCCTCGGGGCGCATCTTGCTTGGGCTTCTCTCTTGGAGGATCTCAGTCAGACCCATTGTTGACATGTGGCAAGACGCTCCTCGGGGCGCGTCTTGCTTAGGCTTCTCTCCTGGAGGCCCTCACTCAGACCCATTGTTGACACATGGCAAGACGCTCCTCGGGACGCGTCTTGCTTGGGCCTCTCTCCTGGAGGCGCTCAGTCAGACCGAGTGCTGACATAAGGCAAGACGCTCCTCTGGGCGCGTCTTGCTGGGGCCACTCTCCTGGAGGCGCTCAGTCAGACCCAGTGCTTACATGTGGCAAGACACTCCTCGGGGCGCGTCTTGCTTGGGCCTCTCTCCTGGAGACGCTCAGTCAGACCCAGTGTTGACACGTGACAAGACGCTCCTCTGGGCGCGTCTTGCTTGGGCTTCTCTCATGGAGGCCCTCAGTCAGACCCATTGTTGATATGTGGCAAGACGCTCCTCGGGGCGCTTCTTGCTTGGGCCTCTCTCCTGGAGGCGCTCAGTCAGACCGAGTGCTGACATGTGGCAAGACGCTCCTCGGGGCGCGTCTTGCTTGGGCTTGTCTCCTGGAGGCCCTCAGTCAGACCCATTGTTCACATGTGGCAAGACGCTCCTCGGGGCGCATCTTGCTTGGGCCTCTCTCCTGGAGGCCCTCTGTCAGCCCCAGTGTTGACATGTGTCAAGACGCTCCCCGGGGTGCGTCTTGCTTGGGCCTCTCTCCTGGAGGCGCTCAGTCAGACCGAGTGCTGACATGTGGCAAGACGCTCCTCGGGGCGCGTCTTGCTTGGGCTTCTCTCCTGGAGGCCCTCAGTCAGACCCATTGTTGTCATGTGGCAAGACGCTCCTCGGGGCGCGTCTTGCTTGAGCCTCTCTCCTGGAGATGCTCAGTCAGACCCAGTGTTGACACGTGACAAGACGCTCCTCGGGGCGCGTCTTGCTTGGGCTTCTCTGATGGAGGCCCTCAGTCAGACCCATTGTTTATATGTGGCAAGACGCTCCTCGGGGCGCGTCTTGCTTGGGCCTCTCTCCTGGAGGCGCTCACTCAGACCGAGTGCTGACATGTGGCAAGACGCTCCTCGGGGCGCGTCTTGCTTGGGCTTCTCTCCTGGAGGAACTCAGTCAGACCCATTGTTTACATGTGGCAAGACGCTCCTTGGGGCGCATCTTGCTTTGGCCTCTCTCCTGGAGGCCCTCTGTCAGCCCCAGTGTTGACATGTGTCAAGACGCTCCTCGGGGTGCGTCTTGCTTGGGCCTCTCTCCTGGAGGCGCTCAGTCAGACCGAGTGCTGACATGTGGCAAGACGCTCCTCGGGGCGCGTCTTGCTTGGGCTTCTCTCCTGGAGGCCCTCAGTCAGACCCATTGTTGACATGTGGCAAGACGCTCCTCGGGGCGCGTCTTGCTTGGGCTTCTCTCCTGGAGGCCCTCAGTCAGACCCATTGTTCACATGTGGCAAGACGCTCCTCGGGGCGCATCTTGCTTGGGCCTCTCTCCTGGAGGCCCTCTGTCAGCCCCAGTGTTGACATGTGTCAAGACGCTCCTCGGGGTGCGTCTTGCTTGGGCCTCTCTCCTGGAGGCGCTCAGTCAGACCGAGTGCTGACATGTGGCAAGACGCTCCTCGGGGCGCGTCTTGCTTGGGCTTCTCTCCTGGAGGCCCTCAGTCAGACCCATTGTTGTCATGTGGCAAGACGCTCCTCGGGGCGCGTCTTGCTTGGAACTCTCTCCTGGAGGCGCTCAGTCAGACCGAGTGCTGACATAAGGCAAGACGCTCCTCGGGGCGCGTCTTGCTGGGGCCTCTCTCCTGGAGGCGCTCAGTCAGACCCAGTGCTTACATGTGGCAAGACGCTCCTCGGGGCGCGTCTTGCTGGGGCTTCTCTCCTGGAGGCGTTCAGTCAGACCGAGTGCTGACATGTGGCAAGACACTCCTCGGGACGCGTCTTGCTTGGGCTTCTCTCCTGGAGGCCCTCAGTCAGACTCATTGTTGACATGTGGCAAGACGCTCCTCGGGGCACGTCTTGCTTGGGCTTCTCTCCTGGAGGCGCTCAGTCAGACCAAGTGGTGACATGTGGCAAGACGCTCCTCGGGGCGCGTCTTGCTTGGGCCTCTCTCCTGGAGACGCTCAGTCAGACCCAGTGTTGACACGTGACAAGACGCTCCTCGGGGCGCGTCTTGCTTGGGCTTCTCTCATGGAGGCCCTCAGTCAGACCCATTGTTGATATGTGGCAAGACGCTCCTCGGGGCGCGTCTTGCTTGGGCCTCTCTCCTGGAGGTGCTCAGTCAGGCCGAGTGCTGACATGTGGCAAGACACTCCTCGGGACGCGTCTTGATTGGGCTTCTCTCCTGGAGGCCCTCAGTCAGACTCATTGTTGACATGTGGCAAGACGCTCCTCGGGGCGCGTCTTGCTTGGGCCTCTCTCCTGGAGGCGCTCAGTCAGACCCAGTGGTGACATGTGGCAAGAAGCTCCTCAGGGCGCGTCTTGCTTGGGCCTCTCTCCTGGAGACGCTCAGTCAGACCCAGTGTTGACACGTGACAAGACGCTCCTCGGGGCGCGTCTTGCTTGGGCTTCTCTCATGGAGGCCCTCAGTCAGACCCATTGTTGATATGTGGCAAGACGCTCCTCGGGGCGCGTCTTGCTTGAGCCTCTCTCCTGGAGGCGCTCATTCAGACCGAGTGCTGACATGTGGCAAGACACTCCTCGGGACGCGTCTTGCTTGGGCTTCTCTCCTGGAGGCCCTCAGTCAGACTCATTGTTGACATGTGGCAAGACGCTCCTCGGGGCGCGTCTTGCTTGAGCCTCTCTCCTGGAGATGCTCAGTCAGACCCAGTGTTGACACGTGACAAGACGCTCCTCGGGGCGCGTCTTGCTTGGGCTTCTCTCATGGAGGCCCTCAGTCAGACCCATTGTTGATATGTGGCAAGACGCTCCTCGGGGCGCGTCTTGCTTGGGCCTCTCTCCTGGAGGCGCTCAGTCAGACCGAGTGCTGACATGTGGCAAGACGCTCCTCGGGGCGCGTCTTGCTTGGGCTTCTCTCCTGGAGGAACTCAGTCAGACCCATTGTTTACATGTGGCAAGACGCTCCTTGGGGCGCATCTTGCTTGGGCCTCTCTCATGGAGGCCCTCAGTCAGACCCATTGTTGATATGTGGCAAGACGCTCCTCGGGGTGCGTCTTGCTTGGGCCTCTCTCCTGGAGGTGCTCAGTCAGACCCAGTGTTGACATGGTGCAAGACGCTCCTCGGGGCGCATCTTGCTTGGGCTTCTCTCTTGGAGGATCTCAGTCAGACCCATTGTTGACATGTGGCAAGACGCTCCTCGGGGCGCGTCTTGCTTAGGCTTCTCTCCTGGAGGCCCTCACTCAGACCCATTGTTGACACATGGCAAGACGCTCCTCGGGACGCGTCTTGCTTGGGCCTCTCTCCTGGAGGCGCTCAGTCAGACCGAGTGCTGACATAAGGCAAGACGCTCCTCTGGGCGCGTCTTGCTGGGGCCACTCTCCTGGAGGCGCTCAGTCAGACCCAGTGCTTACATGTGGCAAGACACTCCTCGGGGCGCGTCTTGCTTGGGCCTCTCTCCTGGAGACGCTCAGTCAGACCCAGTGTTGACACGTGACAAGACGCTCCTCTGGGCGCGTCTTGCTTGGGCTTCTCTCATGGAGGCCCTCAGTCAGACCCATTGTTGATATGTGGCAAGACGCTCCTCGGGGCGCTTCTTGCTTGGGCCTCTCTCCTGGAGGCGCTCAGTCAGACCGAGTGCTGACATGTGGCAAGACGCTCCTCGGGGCGCGTCTTGCTTGGGCTTGTCTCCTGGAGGCCCTCAGTCAGACCCATTGTTCACATGTGGCAAGACGCTCCTCGGGGCGCATCTTGCTTGGGCCTCTCTCCTGGAGGCCCTCTGTCAGCCCCAGTGTTGACATGTGTCAAGACGTTCCCCGGGGTGCGTCTTGCTTGGGCCTCTCTCCTGGAGGCGCTCAGTCAGACCGAGTGCTGACATGTGGCAAGACGCTCCTCGGGGCGCGTCTTGCTTGGGCTTCTCTCCTGGAGGCCCTCAGTCAGACCTATTGTTGTCATGTGGCAAGACGCTCCTCGGGGCGCGTCTTGCTTGAGCCTCTCTCCTGGAGATGCTCAGTCAGACCCAGTGTTGACACGTGACAAGACGCTCCTCGGGGCGCGTCTTGCTTGGGCTTCTCTGATGGAGGCCCTCAGTCAGACCCATTGTTTATATGTGGCAAGACGCTCCTCGGGGCGCGTCTTGCTTGGGCCTCTCTCCTGGAGGCGCTCACTCAGACCGAGTGCTGACATGTGGCAAGACGCTCCTCGGGGCGCGTCTTGCTTGGGCTTCTCTCCTGGAGGAACTCAGTCAGACCCATTGTTTACATGTGGCAAGACGCTCCTTGGGGCGCATCTTGCTTTGGCCTCTCTCCTGGAGGCCCTCTGTCAGCCCCAGTGTTGACATGTGTCAAGACGCTCCTCGGGGTGCGTCTTGCTTGGGCCTCTCTCCTGGAGGCGCTCAGTCAGACCGAGTGCTGACATGTGGCAAGACGCTCCTCGGGGCGCGTCTTGCTTGGGCTTCTCTCCTGGAGGCCCTCAGTCAGACCCATTGTTGACATGTGGCAAGACGCTCCTCGGGGCGCGTCTTGCTTGGGCTTCTCTCCTGGAGGCCCTCAGTCAGACCCATTGTTCACATGTGGCAAGACGCTCCTCGGGGCGCATCTTGCTTGGGCCTCTCTCCTGGAGGCCCTCTGTCAGCCCCAGTGTTGACATGTGTCAAGACGCTCCTCGGGGTGCGTCTTGCTTGGGCCTCTCTCCTGGAGGCGCTCAGTCAGACCGAGTGCTGACATGTGGCAAGACGCTCCTCGGGGCGCGTCTTGCTTGGGCTTCTCTCCTGGAGGCCCTCAGTCAGACCCATTGTTGTCATGTGGCAAGACGCTCCTCGGGGCGCGTCTTGCTTGGAACTCTCTCCTGGAGGCGCTCAGTCAGACCGAGTGCTGACATAAGGCAAGACGCTCCTCGGGGCGCGTCTTGCTGGGGCCTCTCTCCTGGAGGCGCTCAGTCAGACCCAGTGCTTACATGTGGCAAGACGCTCCTCGGGGCGCGTCTTGCTGGGGCTTCTCTCCTGGAGGCGTTCAGTCAGACCGAGTGCTGACATGTGGCAAGACACTCCTCGGGACGCGTCTTGCTTGGGCTTCTCTCCTGGAGGCCCTCAGTCAGACTCATTGTTGACATGTGGCAAGACGCTCCTCGGGGCGCGTCTTGCTTGGGCTTCTCTCCTGGAGGCGCTCAGTCAGACCAAGTGGTGACATGTGGCAAGACGCTCCTCGGGGCGCGTCTTGCTTGGGCCTCTCTCCTGGAGACGCTCAGTCAGACCCAGTGTTGACACGTGACAAGACGCTCCTCGGGGCGCGTCTTGCTTGGGCTTCTCTCATGGAGGCCCTCAGTCAGACCCATTGTTGATATGTGGCAAGACGCTCCTCGGGGCGCGTCTTGCTTGGGCCTCTCTCCTGGAGGTGCTCAGTCAGGCCGAGTGCTGACATGTGGCAAGACACTCCTCGGGACGCGTCTTGATTGGGCTTCTCTCCTGGAGGCCCTCAGTCAGACTCATTGTTGACATGTGGCAAGACGCTCCTCGGGGCGCGTCTTGCTTGGGCCTCTCTCCTGGAGGCGCTCAGTCAGACCCAGTGGTGACATGTGGCAAGAAGCTCCTCAGGGCGCGTCTTGCTTGGGCCTCTCTCCTGGAGACGCTCAGTCAGACCCAGTGTTGACACGTGACAAGACGCTCCTCGGGGCGCGTCTTGCTTGGGCTTCTCTCATGGAGGCCCTCAGTCAGACCCATTGTTGATATGTGGCAAGACGCTCCTCGGGGCGCGTCTTGCTTGAGCCTCTCTCCTGGAGGCGCTCATTCAGACCGAGTGCTGACATGTGGCAAGACACTCCTCGGGACGCGTCTTGCTTGGGCTTCTCTCCTGGAGGCCCTCAGTCAGACTCATTGTTGACATGTGGCAAGACGCTCCTCGGGGCGCGTCTTGCTTGAGCCTCTCTCCTGGAGATGCTCAGTCAGACCCAGTGTTGACACGTGACAAGACGCTCCTCGGGGCGCGTCTTGCTTGGGCTTCTCTCATGGAGGCCCTCAGTCAGACCCATTGTTGATATGTGGCAAGACGCTCCTCGGGGCGCGTCTTGCTTGGGCCTCTCTCCTGGAGGCGCTCAGTCAGACCGAGTGCTGACATGTGGCAAGACGCTCCTCGGGGCGCGTCTTGCTTGGGCTTCTCTCCTGGAGGAACTCAGTCAGACCCATTGTTTACATGTGGCAAGACGCTCCTTGGGGCGCATCTTGCTTGGGCCTCTCTCATGGAGGCCCTCAGTCAGACCCATTGTTGATATGTGGCAAGACGCTCCTCGGGGTGCGTCTTGCTTGGGCCTCTCTCCTGGAGGCGCTCAGTCAGACCCAGTGGTGACATGTGGCAAGACGCTCCTCGGGGCGCGTCTTGCTTGGGCTTCTCTCATGGAGGCCCTCAGTCAGACCCATTGTTGATATGTGGCAAGACGCGCCTCGGGCGCGTCTTGCTTGGGCCTCTCTCCTGGAGGCGCTCAGTCAGACCCAGTGGTGACATGTGGCAAGACGCTCCTCGGGGCGCGTCTTGCTTGGGCCTCTCTCCTGGAGACGCTCAGTCAGACCCAGTGTTGACACGTGGCAAGACGCTCCTCGGGGCGCGTCTTGCTTGGGCCTCTCTCCTGGAGGCGCTCAGTCAGACCCAGTGGTGACATGTGGCAAGACGCTCCACGGGGCGCGTCTTGCTTGGGCTTCTCTCATGGAGGCCCTCAGTCAGACCCATTGTTGATATGTGGCAAGACGCTCCTCGGGGCGCGTCTTGCTTGGGCCTCTCTCCTGGAGGCGCTCAGTCAGACCGAGTGCTGATATGTGGCAAGACGCTGCTCGGGGCGCGTCTTGCTTGGGCTTCTCTCCTGGAGGCCCTGAGTCAGACCCATTGTTTACATGTGGCAAGACGCTCCTTTGGGCGCATCTTGCTTGGGCTTCTCTCCTGGAGGCCCTCTGTCAGACCCATTGTTGACATGTGGCAAGACGCTCCTCGGGGCGCGTCTTGCTTGGGCCTCTCTCCTGAAGGCGCTCAGTCAGACCCAGTGCTTACATGTGGCAAGACGCTCCTCGGGGCGCGTCTTGCTTGGGCCTCTCTCCTGGAGGCGCTCAGTCAGACCCAGTGGTGACATGTGGCAAGACGCTCTTCGGGGCGCGTCTTGCTTGAGCCTCTCTCCTGGAGATGCTCAGTCAGACCCAGTGTTGACACATGACAAGATGCTCCTCGGGACGCGTCTTGCTTGGGCTTCTCTCATGGAGGCCCTCAGTCAGACCCATTGTTGATATGTGGCAAGACGCTCCTCGGGGCGCGTCTTGCTTGGGCCTCTCTCCTGGAGGCGCTCAGTCAGACCGAGTGCTGACATGTGGCAAGACGCTCCTCGGGGCGCGTCTTGCTTGGGCTTCTCTCCTGGAGGCCCTCAGTCAGACCCATTGTTTACATGTGGCAAGACGCTCCTTGGGGCGCATCTTGCTTGGGCCTCTCTCCTGGAGGCCCTCTGTCAGCCCCAGTGTTGACATGTGTCAAGACGCTCCTCGGGGTGCGTCTTGCTTGGGCCTCTCTCCTGGAGGCGCTCAGTCAGACCGAGTGCTGACATGTGGCAAGACGCTCCTCGGGACGCGTCTTGCTTGGGCTTCTCTCCTGGAGGCCCTCAGTCAGACCCATTGTTGACATGTGGCAAGACGCTCCTCGGGGCGCGTCTTGCTTGGGCCTCTCTCCTGGAGGCGCTCAGTCAGACCCATTGTTGACATGTGGCAAGACGCTCCTCGGGGCGCGTCTTGCTTGGGCCTCTCTCCTGGAGACGCTCAGTCAGACCCAGTGTTGACACGTGACAAGACGCTCCTCGGGGCGCGTCTTGCTTGGGCTTCTCTCCTGGAGGCCCTCAGTCAGACTCATTGTTGACATGTGGCAAGACGCTCCTCGGGGCGCGTCTTGCTTGGGCCTCTCTCCTGGAGACGCTCAGTCAGACCCAGTGTTGACACGTGACAAGACGCTCCTCGGGGCGCGTCTTGCTTGGGCTTCTCTCATGGAGGCCCTCAGTCAGACCCATTGTTGATATGTGGCAAGACGCTCCTCGGGGCGCGTCTTGCTTGAGCCTCTCTCCTGGAGGCGCTCATTCAGACCGAGTGCTGACATGTGGCAAGACACTCCTCGGGACGCGTCTTGCTTGGGCTTCTCTCCTGGAGGCCCTCAGTCAGACTCATTGTTGACATGTGGCAAGACGCTCCTCGGGGCGCGTCTTGCTTGAGCCTCTCTCCTGGAGATGCTCAGTCAGACCCAGTGTTGACACGTGACAAGACGCTCCTCGGGGCGCGTCTTGCTTGGGCTTCTCTCATGGAGGCCCTCAGTCAGACCCATTGTTGATATGTGGCAAGACGCTCCTTGGGGCGCGTCTTGCTTGGGCCTCTCTCCTGGAGGCGCTCAGTCAGACCCAGTGGTGATATGTGGCAAGACGCTCCTCGGGGCGCGTCTTGCTTGGGCTTCTCTCCTGGAGGCGTTCAGTCAGACCGAGTGCTGACATGTGGCAAGACACTCCTCGGGACGCGTCTTGCTTGGGCTTCTCTCCGGGAGGCCCTCAGTCAGACTCATTGTTGACATGTGGCAAGACGCTCCTCGGGGCGCGTCTTGCTTGGGCTTCTCTCCTGGAGGCGCTCAGTCAGACCCAGTGGTGATATGTGGCAAGACGCTCCTCGGGGCGCGTCTTGCTTGGGCCTCTCTCCTGGAGGCACTCAGTCAGACCGAGTGGTGACATGTGGCAAGACGCTCCTCGGGGCCCGTCTTGCTTGGGCCTCTCTCCTGGAGACGCTCAGTGAGACCCAGTGTTGACACGTGACAAGACGCTCCTCGGGGCGCGTCTTGCTTGGGCTTCTCTCATGGAGGCCCTCAGTCAGACCCATTGTTGAAATGTGGCAAGACGCTCCTCGGGGCGCGTCTTGCTTGGGCCTCTCTCCTGGAGACGCTCAGTCAGACCGAGTGCTGACATGTGGCAAGACGCTCCTCGGGGCGCGTCTTGCTTGGGCTTCTCTCATGGAGGCCCTCAGTCAGACCCATTGTTGATATATGGCAAGACGCTCCTCGGGGCGAGTCTTGCTTGGGACTCTCTCCTGGAGGTGCTCAGTCAGACCCAGTGTTTACATGGTGCAAGACGCTCCTCGGGGCGCGTCTTGCTTAGGCTTCTCTCTTGGAGGCCCTCAGTCAGACCCATTGTTGACATGTGGCAAGACGCTCCTCGGGGCGCGTCTTGCTTGGGCTTCTCTCCTGGAGGCCCTCAGTCAGACCCATTGTTGACATGTGGCAAGACGCTCCTCGGGGCGCGTCTTGCTTGGGCCTCTCTCCTGGAGGCGCTCAGTCAGACCGAGTGCTGACATAAGGCAAGACGCTCCTCGGGGCGCGTCTTGCTGGGGCCTCTCTCCTGGAGGCGCTCAGTCAGACCCAGTGCTTACATGTGGCAAGACGCTCCTCGGGGCGCGTCTTGCTTGGGCCTCTCTCCTGGAGGCGCTCAGTCAGACCCAGTGGTTACATGTGGCAAGACGCTCTTCGGGGCGCGTCTTGCTTGAGCCTCTCTCCTGGAGATGCTCAGTCAGACCCAGTGTTGACACGTGACAAGACGCTCCTCGGGGCGCGTCTTGCTTGGGCTTCTCTGATGGAGGCCCTCAGTCAGACCCATTGTTGATATGTGGCAAGACGCTCCTCGGGGCGCGTCTTGCTTGGGCCTCTCTCCTGGAGGCGCTCACTCAGACCGAGTGCTGACATGTGGCAAGACGCTCCTCGGGGCGCGTCTTGCTTGGGCTTCTCTCCTGGAGGAACTCAGTCAGACCCATTGTTTACATGTGGCAAGACGCTCCTTGGGGCGCATCTTGCTTTGGCCTCTCTCCTGGAGGCCCTCTGTCAGCCCCAGTGTTGACATGTGTCAAGACGCTCCTCGGGGTGCGTCTTGCTTGGGCCTCTCTCCTGGAGGCGCTCAGTCAGACCGAGTGCTGACATGTGGCAAGACGCTCCTCGGGGCGCGTCTTGCTTGGGCTTCTCTCCTGGAGGCCCTCAGTCAGACCCATTGTTGACATGTGGCAAGACGCTCCTCGGGGCGCGTCTTGCTTGGGCTTCTCTCCTGGAGGCCCTCAGTCAGACCCATTGTTCACATGTGGCAAGACGCTCCTCGGGGCGCATCTTGCTTGGGCCTCTCTCCTGGAGGCCCTCTGTCAGCCCCAGTGTTGACATGTGTCAAGACGCTCCTCGGGGTGCGTCTTGCTTGGGCCTCTCTCCTGGAGGCGCTCAGTCAGACCGAGTGCTGACATGTGGCAAGACGCTCCTCGGGGCGCGTCTTGCTTGGGCTTCTCTCCTGGAGGCCCTCAGTCAGACCCATTGTTGTCATGTGGCAAGACGCTCCTCGGGGCGCGTCTTGCTTGGAACTCTCTCCTGGAGGCGCTCAGTCAGACCGAGTGCTGACATAAGGCAAGACGCTCCTCGGGGCGCGTCTTGCTGGGGCCTCTCTCCTGGAGGCGCTCAGTCAGACCCAGTGCTTACATGTGGCAAGACGCTCCTCGGGGCGCGTCTTGCTGGGGCTTCTCTCCTGGAGGCGTTCAGTCAGACCGAGTGCTGACATGTGGCAAGACACTCCTCGGGACGCGTCTTGCTTGGGCTTCTCTCCTGGAGGCCCTCAGTCAGACTCATTGTTGACATGTGGCAAGACGCTCCTCGGGGCGCGTCTTGCTTGGGCTTCTCTCCTGGAGGCGCTCAGTCAGACCAAGTGGTGACATGTGGCAAGACGCTCCTCGGGGCGCGTCTTGCTTGGGCCTCTCTCCTGGAGACGCTCAGTCAGACCCAGTGTTGACACGTGACAAGACGCTCCTCGGGGCGCGTCTTGCTTGGGCTTCTCTCATGGAGGCCCTCAGTCAGACCCATTGTTGATATGTGGCAAGACGCTCCTCGGGGCGCGTCTTGCTTGGGCCTCTCTCCTGGAGGTGCTCAGTCAGGCCGAGTGCTGACATGTGGCAAGACACTCCTCGGGACGCGTCTTGATTGGGCTTCTCTCCTGGAGGCCCTCAGTCAGACTCATTGTTGACATGTGGCAAGACGCTCCTCGGGGCGCGTCTTGCTTGGGCCTCTCTCCTGGAGGCGCTCAGTCAGACCCAGTGGTGACATGTGGCAAGAAGCTCCTCAGGGCGCGTCTTGCTTGGGCCTCTCTCCTGGAGACGCTCAGTCAGACCCAGTGTTGACACGTGACAAGACGCTCCTCGGGGCGCGTCTTGCTTGGGCTTCTCTCATGGAGGCCCTCAGTCAGACCCATTGTTGATATGTGGCAAGACGCTCCTCGGGGCGCGTCTTGCTTGAGCCTCTCTCCTGGAGGCGCTCATTCAGACCGAGTGCTGACATGTGGCAAGACACTCCTCGGGACGCGTCTTGCTTGGGCTTCTCTCCTGGAGGCCCTCAGTCAGACTCATTGTTGACATGTGGCAAGACGCTCCTCGGGGCGCGTCTTGCTTGAGCCTCTCTCCTGGAGATGCTCAGTCAGACCCAGTGTTGACACGTGACAAGACGCTCCTCGGGGCGCGTCTTGCTTGGGCTTCTCTCATGGAGGCCCTCAGTCAGACCCATTGTTGATATGTGGCAAGACGCTCCTCGGGGCGCGTCTTGCTTGGGCCTCTCTCCTGGAGGCGCTCAGTCAGACCGAGTGCTGACATGTGGCAAGACGCTCCTCGGGGCGCGTCTTGCTTGGGCTTCTCTCCTGGAGGAACTCAGTCAGACCCATTGTTTACATGTGGCAAGACGCTCCTTGGGGCGCATCTTGCTTGGGCCTCTCTCATGGAGGCCCTCAGTCAGACCCATTGTTGATATGTGGCAAGACGCTCCTCGGGGTGCGTCTTGCTTGGGCCTCTCTCCTGGAGGCGCTCAGTCAGACCCAGTGGTGACATGTGGCAAGACGCTCCTCGGGGCGCGTCTTGCTTGGGCCTCTCTCCTGGAGACGCTCAGTCAGACCCAGTGTTGACACGTGGCAAGACGCTCCTCGGGGCGCGTCTTGCTTGGGCCTCTCTCCTGGAGGCGCTCAGTCAGACCCAGTGGTGACATGTGGCAAGACGCTCCACGGGGCGCGTCTTGCTTGGGCTTCTCTCATGGAGGCCCTCAGTCAGACCCATTGTTGATATGTGGCAAGACGCTCCTCGGGGCGCGTCTTGCTTGGGCCTCTCTCCTGGAGGCGCTCAGTCAGACCGAGTGCTGATATGTGGCAAGACGCTGCTCGGGGCGCGTCTTGCTTGGGCTTCTCTCCTGGAGGCCCTGAGTCAGACCCATTGTTTACATGTGGCAAGACGCTCCTTTGGGCGCATCTTGCTTGGGCTTCTCTCCTGGAGGCCCTCTGTCAGACCCATTGTTGACATGTGGCAAGACGCTCCTCGGGGCGCGTCTTGCTTGGGCCTCTCTCCTGAAGGCGCTCAGTCAGACCCAGTGCTTACATGTGGCAAGACGCTCCTCGGGGCGCGTCTTGCTTGGGCCCCTCTCCTGGAGGCGCTCAGTCAGACCCAGTGGTGACATGTGGCAAGACGCTCTTCGGGGCGCGTCTTGCTTGAGCCTCTCTCCTGGAGATGCTCAGTCAGACCCAGTGTTGACACATGACAAGATGCTCCTCGGGACGCGTCTTGCTTGGGCTTCTCTCATGGAGGCCCTCAGTCAGACCCATTGTTGATATGTGGCAAGACGCTCCTCGGGGCGCGTCTTGCTTGGGCCTCTCTCCTGGAGGCGCTCAGTCAGACCGAGTGCTGACATGTGGCAAGACGCTCCTCGGGGCGCGTCTTGCTTGGGCTTCTCTCCTGGAGGCCCTCAGTCAGACCCATTGTTTACATGTGGCAAGACGCTCCTTGGGGCGCATCTTGCTTGGGCCTCTCTCCTGGAGGCCCTCTGTCAGCCCCAGTGTTGACATGTGTCAAGACGCTCCTCGGGGTGCGTCTTGCTTGGGCCTCTCTCCTGGAGGCGCTCAGTCAGACCGAGTGCTGACATGTGGCAAGACGCTCCTCGGGACGCGTCTTGCTTGGGCTTCTCTCCTGGAGGCCCTCAGTCAGACCCATTGTTGACATGTGGCAAGACGCTCCTCGGGGCGCGTCTTGCTTGGGCCTCTCTCCTGGAGGCGCTCAGTCAGACCCATTGTTGACATGTGGCAAAACGCTCCTCGGGGCGCGTCTTGCTTGGGCCTCTCTCCTGGAGACGCTCAGTCAGACCCAGTGTTGACACGTGACAAGACGCTCCTCGGGGCGCGTCTTGCTTGGGCTTCTCTCCTGGAGGCCCTCAGTCAGACTCATTGTTGACATGTGGCAAGACGCTCCTCGGGGCGCGTCTTGCTTGGGCCTCTCTCCTGGAGACGCTCAGTCAGACCCAGTGTTGACACGTGACAAGACGCTCCTCGGGGCGCGTCTTGCTTGGGCTTCTCTCATGGAGGCCCTCAGTCAGACCCATTGTTGATATGTGGCAAGACGCTCCTCGGGGCGCGTCTTGCTTGAGCCTCTCTCCTGGAGGCGCTCATTCAGACCGAGTGCTGACATGTGGCAAGACACTCCTCGGGACGCGTCTTGCTTGGGCTTCTCTCCTGGAGGCCCTCAGTCAGACTCATTGTTGACATGTGGCAAGACGCTCCTCGGGGCGCGTCTTGCTTGAGCCTCTCTCCTGGAGATGCTCAGTCAGACCCAGTGTTGACACGTGACAAGACGCTCCTCGGGGCGCGTCTTGCTTGGGCTTCTCTCATGGAGGCCCTCAGTCAGACCCATTGTTGATATGTGGCAAGACGCTCCTCGGGGCGCGTCTTGCTTGGGCCTCTCTCCTGGAGGCGCTCAGTTAGACCGAGTGCTGACATGTGGCAAGACGCTCCTCGGGGCGCGTCTTGCTTGGGCTTCTCTCCTGGAGGAACTCAGTCAGACCCATTGTTTACATGTGGCAAGACGCTCCTTGGGGCGCATCTTGCTTGGGCCTCTCTCATGGAGGCCCTCAGTCAGACCCATTGTTGATATGTGGCAAGACGCTCCTCGGGGTGCGTCTTGCTTGGGCCTCTCTCCTGGAGGCGCTCAGTCAGACCCAGTGGTGACATGTGGCAAGACGCTCCTCGGGGCGCGTCTTGCTTGGGCTTCTCTCATGGAGGCCCTCAGTCAGACCCATTGTTGATATGTGGCAAGACGCTCCTCGGGGCGCGTCTTGCTTGGGCCTCTCTCCTGGAGGCGCTCAGTCAGACCCAGTGCTGACATGTGGCAAGACGCTCCTCGGGGCGCGTCTTGCTTGGGCTTCTCTCCTGGAGGCCCTCAGTCAGACCCATTGTTTACATGTGGCAAGACGCTCCTTTGGGTGCATCTTGCTTGGGCTTCTCTCCTGGAGGCCCTCAGTCAGACCGAGTGCTGACATGTGGCAAGACGCTCCTCGGGACGCGTCTTGCTTGGGCTTCTCTCCTGGAGGCCCTCAGTCAGACCCATTGTTGACATGTGGCAAGACGCTCCTCGGGGCGCGTCTTGCTTGGGCCTCTCTCCTGGAGGCGCTCAGTCAGACCCAGTGGTGACATGTGGCAAGACGCTCCTCGGGGCGCGTCTTGCTTGGGCCTCTCTCCTGGAGGCGCTCAGTCAGACCCATTGTTGACATGTGGCAAGACGCTCCTCGGGGCGCGTCTTGCTTGGGCCTCTCTCCTGGAGACGCTCAGTCAGACCCAGTGTTGACACGTGACAAGACGCTCCTCGGGGCGCGTCTTGCTTGGGCTTCTCTCCTGGAGGCCCTCAGTCAGACTCATTGTTGACATGTGGCAAGACGCTCCTCGGGGCGCGTCTTGCTTGGGCCTCTCTCCTGGAGACGCTCAGTCAGACCCAGTGTTGACACGTGACAAGACGCTCCTCGGGGCGCGTCTTGCTTGGGCTTCTCTCATGGAGGCCCTCAGTCAGACCCATTGTTGATATGTGGCAAGAAGCTCCTCGGGGCGCGTCTTGCTTGAGCCTCTCTCCTGGAGGCGCTCATTCAGACCGAGTGCTGACATGTGGCAAGACACTCCTCGGGACGCGTCTTGCTTGGGCTTCTCTCCTGGAGGCCCTCAGTCAGACTCATTGTTGACATGTGGCAAGACGCTCCTCGGGGCGCGTCTTGCTTGAGCCTCTCTCCTGGAGATGCTCAGTCAGACCCAGTGTTGACACGTGACAAGACGCTCCTCGGGGCGCGTCTTGCTTGGGCTTCTCTCATGGAGGCCCTCAGTCAGACCCATTGTTGATATGTGGCAAGACGCTCCTCGGGGCGCGTCTTGCTTGGGCCTCTCTCCTGGAGGCGCTCAGTCAGACCGAGTGCTGACATGTGGCAAGACGCTCCTCGGGGCGCGTCTTGCTTGGGCTTCTCTCCTGGAGGAACTCTGTCAGACCCATTGTTTACATGTGGCAAGACGCTCCTTGGGGCGCATCTTGCTTGGGCCTCTCTCATGGAGGCCCTCAGTCAGACCCATTGTTGATATGTGGCAAGACGCTCCTCGGGGCGCGTCTTGCTTGGGCTTCTCTCATGGAGGCCCTCAGTCAGACCCAGTGGTGACATGTGGCAAGACGCTCCTGGGGGCGCATCTTGCTTGGGCGTCTCTCATGGAGGCCCTCAGTCAGACCCATTGTTGATATGTGGCAAGACGCTCCTCGGGGTGCGTCTTGCTTGGGCCTCTCTCCTGGAGGCGCTCAGTCAGACCCAGTGGTGACATGTGGCAAGACGCTCCTCGGGGCGCGTCTTGCTTGGGCTTCTCTCATGGAGGCCCTCAGTCAGACCCATTGTTGAAATGTGGCAAGACGCTCCTCGGGGCGCGTCTTGCTTGGGCCTCTCTCCTGGAGGCGCTCAGTCAGACCGAGTGCTGACATGTGGCAAGACGCTCCTCGGGGCGCGTCTTGCTTGGGCCTCTCTCCTGGAGGCGCTCAGTCAGACCCAGTGGTGACATGTGGCAAGACGCTCCTCGGGGCGCGTCTTGCTTGGGCCTCTCTCCTGGAGACGCTCAGTCAGACCCAGTGTTGACACGTGGCAAGACGCTCCTCGGGGCGCGTCTTGCTTGGGCCTCTCTCCTGGAGGCGCTCAGTCAGACCCAGTGGTTACATGTGGCAAGACGCTCCACGGGGCGCGTCTTGCTTGGGCTTCTCTCATGGAGGCCCTCAGTCAGACCCATTGTTGATATGTGGCAAGACGCTCCTCGGGGCGCGTCTTGCTTGGGCCTCTCTCCTGGAGGCGCTCAGTCAGACCGAGTGCTGACATGTGGCAAGACGCTGCTCGGGGCGCGTCTTGCTTGGGCTTCTCTCCTGGAGGCCCTGAGTCAGACCCATTGTTTACATGTGGCAAGATGCTCCTTTGGGCACATCTTGCTTGGGCTTCTCTCCTGGAGGCCCTCTGTCAGACCCATTGTTGACATGTGGCAAGACGCTCCTCGGGGCGCGTCTTGCTTGGGCCTCTCTCCTGAAGGCGCTCAGTCAGACCCAGTGCTTACATGTGGCAAGACGCTCCTCGGGGCGCGTCTTGCTTGGGCCTCTCTCCTGGAGGCGCTCAGTGAGACCCAGTGGTGACATGTGGCAAGACGCTCTTCGGGGCGCGTCTTGCTTGAGCCTCTCTCCTGGAGATGCTCAGTCAGACCCAGTGTTGACACATGACAAGACGCTCCTCGGGGCGCGTCTTGCTTGGGCTTCTCTCATGGAGGCCCTCAGTCAGACCCATTGTTGATATGTGGCAAGACGCTCCTCGGGGCGCGTCTTGCTTGGGCCTCTCTCCTGGAGGCGCTCAGTCAGACCGAGTGCTGACATGTGGCAAGACGCTCCTCGGGGCGCGTCTTGCTTGGGCTTCTCTCCTGGAGGCCCTCAGTCAGACCCATTGTTTACATGTGGCAAGACGCTCCTTGGGGCGCATCTTGCTTGGGCCTCTCTCCTGGAGGCCCTCTGTCAGCCCCAGTGTTGACATGTGTCAAGACGCTCCTCGGGGTGCATCTTGCTTGGGCCTCTCTCCTGGAGGCGCTCAGTCAGACCGAGTGCTGACATGTGGCAAGACGCTCCTCGGGGCGCGTCTTGCTTGGGCTTCTCTCCTGGAGGCCCTCAGTCAGACCCATTGTTGACATGTGGCAAGACGCTCCTCGGGGCGCGTCT
This sequence comes from Nothobranchius furzeri, assembly GCF_043380555.1. Lineage (NCBI taxonomy): Eukaryota > Metazoa > Chordata > Actinopteri > Cyprinodontiformes > Nothobranchiidae > Nothobranchius > Nothobranchius furzeri. The sequence continues at coordinate 12,536,798 of NC_091753.1, read as the reverse complement.
TGCTTGGGCCTCTCTCCTGGAGGCCCTGTGTCAGCCCCAGTGTTGACATGTGTCAAGACGCTCCTCGGAGCGCGTCTTGCTGGGGCCTCTCTCCTGGAGGCGCTCAGTCAGACCCAGTGCTTACATGTGGCAAGACGCTCCTCGGGGCGCGTCTTGCTGGGGCCTCTCTCCTGGAGACGCTCAGTCAGACCCAGTGTTGACACGTGGCAAGACGCTCCTCGGGGCGCGTCTTGCTTGGGCCTCTCTCCTGGAGGCGCTCAGTCAGACCCAGTGGTGACATGTGGCAAGACGCTCCTCGGGGCGCGTCTTGCTTGGGCTTCTCTCATGGAGGCCCTCAGTCAGACCCATTGTTGATATGTGGCAAGACGCTCCTCGGGGCGCGTCTTGCTTGGGCCTCTCTCCTGGAGGCGCTCAGTCAGACCGAGTGCTGACATGTGGCAAGACGCTCCTCGGGACGCGTCTTGCTTGGGCTTCTCTCCTGGAGGCCCTCAGTCAGACCCATTGTTGACATGTGGCAAGACGCTCCTCGGGGCGCGTCTTGCTTGGGCCTCTCTCCTGGAGGCGCTCAGTCAGACCCAGTGGTGACATGTGGCAAGACGCTCCTCGGGGCGCGTCTTGCTTGGGCCTCTCTCCTGGAGGCGCTCAGTCAGACCCATTGTTGACATGTGGCAAGACGCTCCTCGGGGCGCGTCTTGCTTGGGCTTCTCTCCTGGAGGCCCTCAGTCAGACCCATTGTTGACATGTGGCAAGACGCTCCTCGGGGCGCGTCTTGCTTGGGCCTCTCTCCTGGAGGCCCTGTGTCAGCCCCAGTGTTGACATGTGTCAAGACGCTCCTCGGAGCGCGTCTTGCTGGGGCCTCTCTCCTGGAGGCGCTCAGTCAGACCCAGTGCTTACATGTGGCAAGACGCTCCTCGGGGCGCGTCTTGCTGGGGCCTCTCTCCTGGAGACGCTCAGTCAGACCCAGTGTTGACACGTGGCAAGACGCTCCTCGGGGCGCGTCTTGCTTGGGCCTCTCTCCTGGAGGCGCTCAGTCAGACCCAGTGGTGACATGTGGCAAGACGCTCCTCGGGGCGCGTCTTGCTTGGGCTTCTCTCATGGAGGCCCTCAGTCAGACCCATTGTTGATATGTGGCAAGACGCTCCTCGGGGCGCGTCTTGCTTGGGCCTCTCTCCTGGAGGCGCTCAGTCAGACCGAGTGCTGACATGTGGCAAGACGCTCCTCGGGACGCGTCTTGCTTGGGCTTCTCTCCTGGAGGCCCTCAGTCAGACCCATTGTTGACATGTGGCAAGACGCTCCTCGGGGCGCGTCTTGCTTGGGCCTCTCTCCTGGAGGCGCTCAGTCAGACCCAGTGGTGACATGTGGCAAGACGCTCCTCGGGGCGCGTCTTGCTTGGGCCTCTCTCCTGGAGGCGCTCAGTCAGACCCATTGTTGACATGTGGCAAGACGCTCCTCGGGGCGCGTCTTGCTTGGGCTTCTCTCCTGGAGGCCCTCAGTCAGACCCATTGTTGACATGTGGCAAGACGCTCCTCGGGGCGCGTCTTGCTTGGGCCTCTCTCCTGGAGGCGCTCAGTCAGACCGAGTGCTGACATAAGGCAAGACGCTCCTCGGGGCGCGTCTTGCTGGGGCCTCTCTCCTGGAGGCGCTCAGTCAGACCCAGTGCTTACATGTTGCAAGACGCTCCTCGGGGCGCGTCTTGCTTGGGCCTCTCTCCTGGAGACGCTCAGTCAGACCCAGTGTTGACACGTGACAAGACGCTCCTCGGGGCGCGTCTTGCTTGGGCTTCTCTCATGGAGGCCCTCAGTCAGACCCATTGTTGATATGTGGCAAGACGCTCCTCGGGGCGCGTCTTGCTTGGGCCTCTCTCCTGGAGGCGCTCAGTCAGACCGAGTGCTGACATGTGGCAAGACGCTCCTCGGGACGCGTCTTTCTTGGGCTTCTCTCCTGGAGGCCCTCAGTCAGACCCATTGTTGACATGTGGCAAGACGCTCCTCGGGGCGCGTCTTGCTTGGGCCTCTCTCCTGGAGGCGCTCAGTCAGACCCAGTGGTGACATGTGGCAAGACGCTCCTCGGGGCGCGTCTTGCTTGGGCCTCTCTCCTGGAGGCGCTCAGTCAGACCCATTGTTGACATGTGGCAAGACGCTCCTCGGGGCGCGTCTTGCTTGGGCTTCTCTCCTGGAGGCCCTCAGTCAGACCCATTGTTGACATGTGGCAAGACGCTCCTCGGGGCGCGTCTTGCTTGGGCCTCTCTCCTGGAGGCGCTCAGTCAGACCGAGTGCTGACATAAGGCAAGACGCTCCTCGGGGCGCGTCTTGCTGGGGCCTCTCTCCTGGAGGCGCTCAGTCAGACCCAGTGCTTACATGTTGCAAGACGCTCCTCGGGGCGCGTCTTGCTTGGGCCTCTCTCCTGGAGACGCTCAGTCAGACCCAGTGTTGACACGTGACAAGACGCTCCTCGGGGCGCGTCTTGCTTGGGCTTCTCTCATGGAGGCCCTCAGTCAGACCCATTGTTGATATGTGGCAAGACGCTCCTCGGGGCGCGTCTTGCTTGGGCCTCTCTCCTGGAGGCGCTTAGTCAGACCGAGTGCTGACATGTGGCAAGACGCTCCTCGGGGCGCGTCTTGCTTGGGCTTCTCTCCTGGAGGCCCTCAGTCAGACCCATTGTTTACATGTGGCAAGACGCTCCTCGGGGCGCATCTTGCTTGGGCCTCTCTCCTGGAGTTCCTCTGTCAGCCCCAGTGTTGACATGTGTCAAGACGCTCCTCGGGGTGCGTCTTGCTTGGGCCTCTCTCCTGGAGGCGCTCAGTCAGACCGAGTGCTGACATGTGGCAAGACGCTCCTCGGGGCGCGTCTTGCTTGGGCTTCTCTCCTGGAGGCCCTCAGTCAGACCCATTGTTGACATGTGGCAAGACACTCCTCGGGACGCGTCTTGCTTGGGCTTCTCTCCTGGAGGCCCTCAGTCAGACGCATTGTTGACATGTGGCAAGACACTCCTCGGGACGCGTCTTGCTTGGGCCTCTCTCCTGGAGGCGCTCAGTCAGACCGAGTGCTGACATAAGGCAAGACGCTCCTCGGGGTGCGTCTTGCTGGGGCCTCTCTCCTGGAGGCTTTCAGTCAGACCCAGTGCTTACATGTGGCAAGACGCTCCTCGGGGCGCGTCTTGCTGGGGCTTCTCTCCTGGAGGCGTTCAGTCAGACCGAGTGCTGACATGTGGCAAGACACTCCTCGGGACGCGTCTTAGTTGGGCTTCTCTCCTGGAGGCCCTCAGTCAGACTCATTGTTGACATGTGGCAAGACGCTCCTCGGGGCGCGTCTTGCTTGGGCCTCTCTCCTGGAGACGCTCAGTCAGACCCAGTGTTGACACGTGACAAGACGCTCCTCGGGGCGCGTCTTGCTTGGGCTTCTCTCATGGAGGCCCTCAGTCAGACCCATTGTTGATATGTGGCAAGACACTCCTCGGGGCGCGTCTTGCTTGGGCCTCTCTCCTGGAGGCGCTCAGTCAGACCGAGTGCTGACATGTGGCAAGACGCTCCTCGGGGCGCGTCTTGCTTGGGCTTCTCTCATGGAGGCCCTCAGTCAGACCCATTGTTGATATGTGGCAAGACGCTCCTCGGGGCGAGTCTTGCTTGGGCCTCTCTCCTGGAGGTGCTCAGTCAGACCCAGTGTTGACAAGGTGCAAGACGCTCCTCGGGGCGCGTCTTGCTTGGGCTTCTCTCTTGGAGGCCCTCAGTCAGACCCATTGTTGACATGTGGCAAGACGCTCCTCGGGGCGCATCTTGCTTGGGCCTCTCTCCTGGAGGCCCTCTGTCAGCCCCAATGTTGACATGTGTCAAGACGCTCCTCGGGGTGCGTCTTGCTTGGGCCTCTCTCCTGGAGTCGCTCAGTCAGACCGAGTGCTGACATGTGGCAAGATGCTCCTCGGGGCGCGTGTTGCTTGGGCTTCTCTCATGGAGGCCCTCAGGCAGACCCATTGTTGATATGTGGCAAGACGCTCCTCGGGGCGAGTCTTGCTTGGGCCTCTCTCCTGGAGGTGCTCAGTCAGACCCAGTGTTGACATGGTGCAAGACGCTCCTCGGGGCGCATCTTGCTTGGGCCTCTCTCCTGGAGGCCCTCTGTCAGCCCCAGTGTTGACATGTGTCAAGACGCTCCCCGGGGTGCGTCTTGCTTGGGCCTCTCTCCTGGAGTCGCTCAGTCAGACCGAGTGCTGACATGTGGCAAGACGCTCCTCGGGGCGCGTCTTGCTTGGGCTTCTCTCCTGGAGGCCCTCAGTCAGACCCATTGTTGACATGTGGCAAGACGCTCCGCGGGGCGCGTCTTGCTTGGGCCTCTCTCCTGGAGGCGCTCAGTCAGACCGAGTGCTGACATAAGGCAAGACGCTCCTCGGGGCGCGTCTTGCTGGGGCCTCTCTCCTGGAGGCGCTCAGTCAGACCCAGTGCTTACATGTGGCAAGACGCTCCTCGGGGCGTGTCTTGCTGGGGCTTCTCTCCTGGAGGCGTTCAGTCAGACCGAGTGCTGACATGTGGCAAGACGCTCCTCGGGGCGCGTCTTGCTTGGGCTTCTCTCCTGGAGGCGTTCAGTAAGACCGAGTGCTGACATGTGGTAAGACACTCCTCGGGGCGCGTCTTGCTGGGGCTTCTCTCCTGGAGGCGCTTAGTCAGACCCAGTGCTTACATGTGGCAAGACGCTCCTCGGGGCGCGTCTTGCTTGGGCCTCTCTCCTGGAGGCGCTCAGTCAGACCCAGTGCTTACATGTGGCAAGACGCTCCTCGGGGCGCGTCTTGCTGGGGCTTCTCTCCTGAAGGCGCTCAGTCAGACCCAGTGCTTACATGTGGCAAGACGCCCCTCGGGGCGCGTCTTGCTGGGGCTTCTCTCCTGGAGGCGTTCAGTCAGACCGAGTGATGACATGTGGCAAGACGCTCCTCGGGACGCGTCTTGCTTGGGCTTCTCTCCTGGAGGCCCTCAGTCAGACCCATTGTTGACATGTGGCAAGACGCTCCTCGGGGCGCGTCTTGCTTGGGCCTCTCTCCTGGAGGCGCTCAGTCAGACCCAGTGGTGACATGTGGCAAGACGCTCCTCGGGGCGCGTCTTGCTTGGGCCTCTCTCCTGGAGACGCTCAGTCAGACCGAGTGCTGACATGTGGCAAGACGCTCCTCGGGGCGCGTCTTGCTTGGGTTTCTCTCCTGGAGAACCTCAGTCAGACCCATTGTTTACATGTGGCAAGACGCTCCTCGGGGCGCATCTTGCTTGGGCCTCTCTCCTGGAGTTCCTCTGTCAGCCCCAGTGTTGACATGTGTCAAGACGCTCCTCGGGGTGCGTCTTGCTTGGGCCTCTCTCCTGGAGGCGCTCAGTCAGACCGAGTGCTGACATGTGGCAAGACGCTCCTCGGGGCGCGTCTTAATTGGGCTTCTCTCCTGGAGGCCCTCAGTCAGACCCATTGTTGACATGTGGCAAGACACTCCTCGGGACGCGTCTTGCTTGGGCTTCTCTCCTGGAGGCCCTCAGTCAGACTCATTGTTCACATGTGGCAAGACACTCCTCGGGACGCGTCTTGCTTGGGCCTCTCTCCTGGAGGTGCTCAGTCAGACCGAGTGCTGACATAAGGCAAGACGCTCCTCGGGGCGCGTCTTGCTGGGGACTCTCTCCTGGAGGCGCTCAGTCAGACCCAGTGCTTACATGTGGCAAGACGCTCCTCGGGGCGCGTCTTGCTGGGGCTTCTCTCCTGGAGGCGTTCAGTCAGACCGAGTGCTGACATGTGGCAAGACACTCCTCGGGACGCGTCTTGCTTGGGCTTCTCTCCTGGAGGCCCTCAGTCAGACTCATTGTTGACATGTGGCAAGACGCTCCTCGGGGCGCGTCTTGCTTGGGCCTCTCTCCTGGAGGCGCTCAGTCAGACCCAGTGGTGACATGTGGCAAGACGCTCCTCGGGGCGCGTCTTGCTTGGGCCTCTCTCCTGGAGACGCTCAGTCAGACCCAGTGTTGACACGTGACAAGACGCTCCTCGGGGCGCGTCTTGCTTGGGCTTCTCTCATGGAGGCCCTCAGTCAGACTCATTGTTGACATGTGGCAAGACATTCCTCGGGACGCGTCTTGCTTGGGCCTCTCTCCTGGAGGTGCTCAGTCAGACCGAGTGCTGACATAAGGCAAGACGCTCCTCGGGGCGCGTCTTGCTGGGGACTCTCTCCTGGAGGCGCTCAGTCAGACCCAGTGCTTACATGTGGCAAGACGCTCCTCGGGGCGCGTCTTGCTGGGGCTTCTCTCCTGGAGGCGTTCAGTCAGACCGAGTGCTGACATGTGGCAAGACACTCCTCGGGACGCGTCTTGCTTGGGCTTCTCTCCTGGAGGCCCTCAGTCAGACTCATTGTTGACATGTGGCAAGACGCTCCTCGGGGCGCGTCTTGCTTGGGCCTCTCTCCTGGAGGCGCTCAGTCAGACCCAGTGGTGACATGTGGCAAGACGCTCCTCGGGGCGCGTCTTGCTTGGGCCTCTCTCGTGGAGACGCTCAGTCAGACCCAGTGTTGACACGTGACAAGACGCTCCTCGGGGCGCGTCTTGCTTGGGCTTCTCTCATGGAAGCCCTCAGTCAGACCCATTGTTGATATGTGGCAAGACGCTCATCGGGGTGCGTCTTGCTTGGGCCTCTCTCCTGGAGGCGCTCAGTCAGACCGAGTGCTTACATGTGGCAAGACGCTCCTCGGGGCGCGTCTTGCTTGGGCTTCTCTCATGGAGGCCCTCAGTCAGACCCATTGTTGATATGTGGCAAGACGCTCCTCGGGGCGAGTCTTGCTTGGGCCTCTCTCCTGGAGGTGCTCAGTCAGACCCAGTGTTGACATGGTGCAAGACGCTCCTCGGGGCGCGTCTTGCTTGGGCTTCTCTCTTGGAGGCCCTCAGTCAGACCCATTGTTGACATGTGGCAAGACGCTCCTCGGGCCGCATCTTGCTTGGGCCTCTCTCCTGGAGGCCCTCTGTCAGCCCCAGTGTTGACATGTGTCAAGACGCTCCTCGGGGTGCTTCTTGCTTGGGCCTCTCTCCTGGAGTCGCTCAGTCAGACCGAGTGCTGACATGTGGCAAGACGCTCCTCGGGGCGCGTCTTGCTTGGGCTTCTCTCCTGGAGGCCCTCAGTCAGACCCATTGTTTACATGTGGCAAGACGCTCCTCGGGGCGCATCTTGCTTGGGCCTCTCTCCTGGAGTTCCTCTGTCAGCCCCAGTGTTGACATGTGTCAAGACGCTCCTCGGGGTGCGTCTTGCTTGGCCCTCTCTCCTGGAGGCGCTCAGTCAGACCGAGTGCTGACATGTGGCAAGACGCTCCTCGGGGCGCGTCTTGCTTGGGCTTCTCTCCTGGAGGCCCTCAGTCAGACTCATTGTTGACATGTGGCAAGACACTCCTCGGGACGCGTCTTGCTTGGGCCTCTCTCCTGGAGGCGCTCAGTCAGACCGAGTGCTGACATAAGGCAAGACGCTCCTCAGGGCGCGTCTTGCTGGGGCCTCTCTCCTGGAGGCGCTCAGTCAGACCCAGTGCTTACATGTGGCAAGACACTCCTCGGGACGCGTCTTGCTTGGGCTTCTCTCCTGGAGGCCCTCAGTCAGACTCATTGTTGACATGTGGCAAGACGCTCCTCGGGGCGCGTCTTGCTTGGGCCTCTCTCCTGGAGGCGCTCAGTCAGACCCAGTGGTGACATGTGGCAAGACGCTCCTCGGGGCGCGTCTTGCTTGGGCCTCTCTCCTGGAGACGCTCAGTCAGACCCAGTGTTGACACGTGACAAGACGCTCCTCGGGGCGCGTCTTGCTTGGGCTTCTCTCATGGAGGCCCTCAGTCAGACCCATTGTTGATATGTGGCAAGACGCTCCTCGGGGCGCGTCTTGCTTGGGCCTCTCTCCTGGAGGCGCTCAGTCAGACCGAGTGCTGACATGTGGCAAGACGCTCCTCGGGGCGCGTCTTGCTTGGGCTTCTCTCATGGAGGCCCTCAGTCAGACCCATTGTTGATACGTGGCAAGACGCTCCTCGGGGCGAGTCTTGCTTGGGCCTCTCTCCTGGAGGTGCTCAGTCAGACCCAGTGTTGACATGGTGCAAGACGCTCCTCGGGGCGCGTCTTGCTTGGGCTTCTCTCTGGGAGGCCCTCAGTCAGACCCATTGTTGACATGTGGCAAGACGCTCCTCGGGGCGCATCTTGCTTGGGCCTCTCTCCTGGAGGCCCTCTGTCAGCCCCATTGTTGACGTGTGGCAAGACGCTCCTCGGGGTGCGTCTTGCTTGGGCCTCTCTCCTGGAGTCGCTCAGTCAGACCGAGTGCTGACATGTGGCAAGATGCTCCTCGGGGCGCGTCTTGCTTGGGCTTCTCTCATGGAGGCCCTCAGTCAGACCCATTGTTGATATGTGGCAAGACGCTCCTCGGGGCGAGTCTTGCTTGGGCCTCTCTCCTGGAGGTGCTCAGTCAGACCCAGTGTAACATGGTGCAAGACGCTCCTGTGGGCGCGTCTTGCTTGAGCTTCTCTCTTGGAGGCCCTCAGTCAGACCCATTGTTTACATGTGGCAAGACGCTCCTCGGGGCGCATCTTGCTGGGGCCTCTCTCCTGGAGGCCCTCTGTCAGCCCCAGTGTTGACATGTGTCAAGACGCTCCCCGGGGTGCGTCTTGCTTGGGCCTCTCTCCTGGAGTCGCTCAGTCAGACCGAGTGCTGACATGTGGCAAGACGCTCCTCGGGGCGCGTCTTGCTTGGGCTTCTCTCCTGGAGGCCCTCAGTCAGACCCATTGTTGAGATGTGGCAAGACGCTCCGCGGGGCGCGTCTTGCTTGGGCCTCTCTCCTGGAGGCGCTCAGTCAGACCGAGTGCTGACATAAGGCAAGACGCTCCTCGGGGCGCGTCTTGCTGGGGCCTCTCTCCTGGAGGCGCTCAGTCAGACCCAGTGCTTACATGTGGCAAGACGCTCCTCGGGGCGTGTCTTGCTGGGGCTTCTCTCCTGGAGGCGTGCAGTCAGACCGAGTGCTGACATGTGGCAAGACGCTCCTCAGGGCGCGTCTTGCTTGGGCTTCTCTCCTGGAGGCGTTCAGTCGGACCGAGTGCTGACAGGTGGCAAGACGCTCCTCGGGACGCGTCTTGCTTGGGCTTCTCTCCTGGAGGCCCTCAGTCAGACACATTGTTGACATGTGGCAAGACGCTCCTCGGGGCGCGTCTTGCTTGGGCCTCTCTCCTGGAGGCGCTCAGTCAGACCCAGTGGTGACATGTGGCAAGACGCTCCTCGGGGCGCGTCTTGCTTGGGCCGCTCTCCTGGAGGCGCTCAGTCAGACCCATTGTTGACATGTGGCAAGACGCTCCTCGGGGCGCGTCTTGCTTGGGCTTCTCTCCTGGAGGCCCTCAGTCAGACCCATTGTTGACATGTGGCAAGACGCTCCTCGGGGCGCGTCTTGCTTGGGCCTCTCTCCTGGAGGCGCTCAGTCAGACCGAGTGCTGACATAAGGCAAGACGCTCCTCGGGGCGCGTCTTGCTGGGGCCTCTCTCCTGGAGGCGCTCAGTCAGACCCAGTGCTTACATGTGGCAAGACGCTCCTCGGGGCGCGTCTTGCTTGGGCCTCTCTCCTGGAGACTCTCAGTCAGACCCAGTGTTGACACGTGACAAGACGCTCCTCGGGGCGCGTCTTGCTTGGGCTTCTCTCATGGAGGCCCTCAGTCAGACCCATTGTTGATATGTGGTAAGACGCTCCTCGGGGCGCGTCTTGCTTGGGCCTCTCTCCTGGAGGCGCTCAGTCAGACCGAGTGCTGACATGTGGCAAGACGCTCCTCGGGGCGCGTCTTGCTTGGGCTTCTCTCCTGGAGGCCCTCAGTCAGACCCATTGTTTACATGTGGCAAGACGCTCCTCGGGGCGCATCTTGCTTGGGCCTCTCTCCTGGAGTTCCTCTGTCAGCCCCAGTGTTGACATTTGTCAAGACGCTCCTCGGGGTGCGTCTTGCTTGGGCCTCTCTCCTGGAGGCGCTCAGTCAGACCGAGTGCTGACATGTGGCAAGACGCTCCTCGGGGCGCGTCTTGCTTGGGCTTCTCTCCTGGAGGCCCTCAGTCAGACCCATTGTTGACATGTGGCAAGACACTCCTCGGGACGCGTCTTGCTTGGGCTTCTCTCCTGGAGGCCCTCAGTCAGACTCATTGTTGACATGAGGCAAGACACTAATCGGGACGCGTCTTGCTTGGGCCTCTCTCCTGGAGGCGCTCAGTCAGACCGAGTGCTGACATAAGGCAAGACGCTCCTCGGGGCGCGTCTTGCTGGGGCCTCTCTCCTGGAGGCGCTCAGTCAGACCCAGTGCTTACATGTGGCAAGACGCTCCTCGGGGCGCGTCTTGCTGGGGCTTCTCTCCTGGAGGCGTTCAGTCATACCGAGTGCTGACATGTGGCAAGACACTCCTCGGGACGCGTCTTTCTTGGGCTTCTCTCCTGGAGGCCCTCAGTCAGACTCATTGTTGACATGTGGCAAGACGCTCCTCGGGGCGCGTCTTGCTTGGGCCTCTCTCCTGGAGGCGCTCAGTCAGACCCAGTGGTGACATGTGGCAAGACGCTCCTCGGGGTGCGTCTTGCTTGGGCCTCTCTCCTGGAGACGCTCAGTCAGACCCAGTGTTGACACGTGAAAAGACGCTCCTCGGGGCGCGTCTTGCTTGGGCTTCTCTCATGGAGGCCCTCAGTCAGACCCATTGTTGATATGTGGCAAGACGCTCCTCGGCGTGCGTCTTGCTTGGGCCTCTCTCCTTGAGACGCTCAGTCAGACCGAGTGCTGACATGTGGCAAGACGCTCCTCGGGGCGCGTCTTGCTTGGGCTTCTCTCATGGAGGCCCTCAGTCAGACCCATTGTTGATATGTGGCAAGACGCTCCTCGGGGCGAGTCTTGCTTGGGCCTCTCTCCTGGAGGTGCTCAGTCAGACCCAGTGTTGACATGGTGCAAGACGCTCCTCGGGGCGCGTCTTGCTTGGGCTTCTCTCTTGGAGGCCCTCAGTCAGACCCATTGTTGACATGTGGCAAGACGCTCCTCGGGGTGCATCTTGCTTGGGCCTCTCTCCTGGAGGCCCTCTGTCAGCCCCAGTGTTGACATGTGTCAAGACGCTCATCGGGGTGCGTCTTGCTTGGGCCTCTCTCCTGGAGTCGCTCAGTCAGACCGAGTGCTGACATGTGGCAAGATGCTCCTCGGGGCGCGTCTTGCTTGGGCTTCTCTCATGGAGGCCCTCAGTCAGACCCATTGTTGATATGTGGCAAGACGCTCCTCGGGGCGAGTCTTGCTTGGGCCTCTCTCCTGGAGGTGCTCAGTCAGACCCATTGTTGACATGGTGCAAGACGCTCCTCGGGGCGCGTCTTGCTTGGGCTTCTCTCTTGGAGGCCCTCAGTCAGACCCATTGTTTACATGTGGCAAGACGCTCCTCGGGGAGCATATTGCTTGGGCCTCTCTCCTGGAGGCCCTCTGTCAGCCCCAGTGTTGACATGTGTCAAAACGCTCCCCGGGGTGCGTCTTGCTTGGGCCTCTCTCCTGGAGTCGCTCAGTCACACCGAGTGCTGACATGTGGCAAGACGCTCCTCGGGGCGCGTCTTGCTTGGGCTTCTCTCCTGGAGGCCCTCAGTCAGACCCATTGTTGACATGTGGCAAGACGCTCCGCGGGGCGCGTCTTGCTTGGGCCTCTCTCCTGGAGGCGCTCAGTCAGACCGAGTGCTGACATAAGGCAAGACGCTCCTCGGGGCGCGTCTTGCTGGGGCCTCTCTCCTGGAGGCGCTCAGTCAGACCCAGTGCTTACATGTGGCAAGACGCTCCTCGGGGTGTGTCTTGCTGGGGCTTCTCTCCTGGAGGCGTTCAGTCAGACCGAGTGCTGACATGTGGCAAGACGCTCCTCGGGGCGCGTCTTGCTTGGGCTTCTCTCCTGGAGGCGTTCAGTCAGACCGAGTGCTGACATGCGGTAAGACGCTCCTCGGGGCGCGTCTTGCTGGGGCTTCTCTCCTGGAGGCGCTCAGTCAGGCCCAGTGCTTACATGTGGCAAGACGCTCCTCGGGGCGCGTCTTGCTTGGGCCTCTCTCCTGGAGGCGCTCAGTCAGACTCAGTGCTGACATGTGGCAAGACGCTCCTCGGGGCGCGTCTTGCTTGGGCCTCTCTCCTGGAGACGCTCAGTCAGACCCAGTGTTGACACGTGGCAAGACGCTCCTCGGGGCGCGTCTTACTTGGGCCTCTCTCCTGGAGGCGCTCAGTCAGACCCAGTGGTGACATGTGGCAAGACGCTCCTCGGGGCGCGTCTTGCTTGGGCTTCTCTCATGGAGGCCCTCAGTCAGACCCATTGCTGATATATGGCAAGACGCTCCTCGGGGCGCGTCTTGCTTGGGCCTCTCTCCTGGAGGCGCTCAGTCAGACCGAGTGCTGACATGTGGCAAGACGCTCCTCGGGGCGCGTCTTGCTTGGGCCTCTCTCCTGGAGGCGCTCAGTCAGACCGAGTGCTGACATAAGGCAAGACGCTCCTCGGGGCGCGTCTTGCTGGGGCCTCTCTCCTGGAGGCGCTCAGTCAGACCCAGTGCTTACATGTGGCAAGACTCTCCTCGGGGCGCGTCTTGCTGGGGCTTCTCTCCTGGAGGCGTTCAGTCAGACCGAGTGCTGACATGTGGCAAGACGCTCCTCGGGACGCGTCTTGCTTGGGCTTCTCTCCTGGAGGCCCTCAGTCAGACTCATTGATGACATGTGGCAAGACGCTCCTCGGCGCGCGTCTTGCTTGGGCCTCTCTCCTGGAGGCGCTCAGTCAGACCCAGTGGTGACATGTGGCAAGACGCTCCTCGGGGCGCGTCTTGCTTGGGCCTCTCTCCTGGAGGCGCTCAGTCAGACCCAGTGGTGACATGTGACAAGACGCTCCTCGGGGCGCGTCTTGCTTGGGCTTCTCTCATGGAGGCCCTCAGTCAGATCCATTGTTGATATGTGGCAAGACGCTCCTCGGGGCGCGTCTTGCTTGGGCCTCTCTCCTGGAGGAGCTCAGTCAGACCGAGTGCTGACATGTGGCAAGACGCTCCTCGGGGCGCGTCTTGCTGGGGCTTCTCTCCTAGAGGCGTTCAGTCAGACCGAGTGCTGACATGTCGGCAAGACGCTCCTCGGGGCGCGTCTTGCTTGGGCTTCTCTCCTGGAGGCCCTCAGTCAGACTCATTGTTGACATGTGGCAAGATGCTCCTCGGGGCGCGTCTTGCTTGGGGCCTCTCTCCTGGAGGCGCACAGTCAGACAGAGTGCTGACATGTGGCCAGACGCTCCTCGGGGCGCGTCTTGCTTGGGCTTCTCTCCTGGAGGCCCTCAGTCAGACCCATTGTTTACATGTGGCAAGACGCTCCTCGGGGCGCATTTTGCTTGGGCCTCTCTCCTGGAGGCCCTCTTTCAGCCCCAGTGTTGACATGTGTCAAGACGCTCCTCGGGGCGAGTCTTGCTTGGGCCTCTCTCCTGGAGGTGCTCAGTCAGACCCAGTGTTGACATGTTGCAAGACGCTCCTCGGGGCGCATCTTGCTTGGGCTTCTCTCTTGGAGGCCCTCAGTCAGACCCATTGTTTACATGTGGCAAGACGCTCCTCGGGGCGCATCTTGCTTGAGCCTCTCTCCTGGAGGCCCTCTGTCAGCCCCAGTGTTGACATGTGTCAAGACGCTCCTCGGGGCGAGTCTTGCTTGGGCCTCTCTCCTGGAGGCGTTCAGTCAGACCGAGTGCTGACATGTGGCAAGGAGCTCCTCTGGGCGCGTCTTGCTTGGGCTTCTCTCCTGGAGGCGTTCAGTCAGACCGAGTGCTGACATGTGGTAAGACGCTCCTCGGGGCGCGTCTTGCTGGGGCTTCTCTCCTGGAGGCGCTCAGTCAGACCCAGTGGTGACATGTGACAAGACGCTCCTAGGGGCGCGTCTTGCTTGGGCTTCTCTCATGGAGGCCCTCAGTCAGATCCATTGTTGATATGTGGCAAGACGCTCCTCGGGGCGCGTCTTGCTTGGGCCCCTCTCCTGGAGGAGCTCAGTCAGACCGAGTGCTGACATGTGGCAAGACACTCCTCGGGGCACGTCTTGCTGGGGCTTCTCTCCTGGAGGCGTTCAGTCAGACCGAGTGCTGACATGTGGCAAGACGCTCCTCGAGGCGCGTCTTGCTTGGGCTTCTCTCCTGGAGGCCCTCAGTCAGACTCATTGTTGACATGTGGCAAGATGCTCCTCGGGGCGCGTCTTGCTTGGGGCCTCTCTCCTGGAGGCGCACAGTCAGACAGAGTGCTGACATGTGGCCAGACGCTCCTCGGGGCGCGTCTTGCTTGGGCCTCTCTCCTGGAGGCGCTCAGTCAGACCGAGTGCTGACATGTGGCAAGACGCTCCTCGCGGCGCGTCTTGCTTGGGCTTCTCTCCTGGAGGCCCTCAGTCAGACCCATTGTTTACATGTGGCAAGACGCTCCTCGGGGCGCATCTTGCTTGGGCCTCTCTCCTGGAGGCCCTCTGTCAGCCCCAGTGTTGACATGAGTCAAGACGCTCCTCGGGGTGAGTCTTGCTTGGGCCTCTCTCCTGGAGGTGCTCAGTCAGACCCAGTGTTGACATGGTGCAAGAAGCTCCTCGGGGCGCGTCTTGCTTGGGCTTCTCTCTTGGAGGCCCTCAGTCAGACCCATTGTTGACATGTGGCAAGACGCTCCTCGGGGCGCATCTTGCTTGGGCTTCTCTCCTGGAGGCCCTCAGTCAGACCCATTGTTGACATGTGGCAAGACGCTCCTCGGGGCGCGTCTTGCTTGGGCCTCTCTCCTGGAGGCGCTCAGTCAGACCGAGTGCTGACATAAGGCAAGACGCTCCTCGGGGCGCGTCTTGCTGGGGCCTCTCTCCTGGAGGCGCTCAGTCAGACCCAGTGCTTACATGTGGCAAGACGCTCCTCGGGGTGTGTCTTGCTGGGGCTTCTCTCCTGGAGGCGTTCAGTCAGACCGAGTGCTGACATGTGGCAAGGAACTCCTCGGGGCGCGTCTTGCTTGGGCTTCTCTCCTGGAGGCGTTCAGTCAGACCGAGTGCTGACATGTGGTAAGACGCTCCTCGGGGCGCGTCTTGCTGGGGCTTCTCTCCTGGAGGCGCTCAGTCAGACCCAGTGCTTACATGTGGCAAGACGCTCCTCGGGGCGCGTCTTGCTTGGGCCTCTCTCCTGGAGACGCTCAGTCAGACACAGTGTTGACACGTGGCAAGACGCTCCTCGGGGCGCGTCTTGCTTGGGGCCTCTCTCCTGGAGGCGCACAGTCAGACAGAGTGCTGACATGTGGCCAGACGCTCCTCGGGGCAAGTCTTGCTGGGGCTTCTCTCCTGGAGGCGCTCAGTCAGACTTAGTGTTGACATGTGACAAGACGCTCCTCGGGGCGCGTCTTGCTGGGGCTTCTCTCCTGGAGGCGTTCAGTCAGACCGAGTGCTGACATGTGGCAAGACGCTCCTCGGGGCGCGTCTTGCTGGGGCTTGTCTCCTGGAGGCGCTCAGTCAGACCCAGTGTTGACATGTGACAAGACGCTCCTCGGGGCGCGTCTTGCTTGGGCTTCTCTCCTGGAGGCCCTCAGTCAGACTCATTGTTGACATGTGGCAAGACGCTCCTCGGGGCGCGTCTTGCTTGGGCTTCTCTCCTGGAGGCCCTAAGTTCAGACCCATTGTTGATATGTGGCAAGACGCTCCTCGGGGCGAGTCTTGCTTGGGCCTCTCTCCTGGAGGTGCTCAGTCAGACCCAGTGTTGAATTGGTGCAAGACGCTCCTCGGGGCGCGTCTTGCTTGGGCTTCTCTCTTGGAGGCCCTCAGTCAGACCCATTGTTTACATGTGGCAAGACGCTCCTCGGGGCGCATCTTGCTTGGGCCTCTCTCCTGGAGGCCCTCTGTCAGCCCCAGTGTTGACATGTGTCAAGACGCTCCCCGGGGTGCGTCTTGCTTGGGCCTCTCTCCTGGAGTCGCTCAGTCAGACCGAGTGCTGACATGTGGCAAGACGCTCCTCGGGGCGCGTCTTGCTGGGGCCTCTCTCCTGGAGGCGCTCAGTCAGACCGAGTGCTGACATGTGGCAAGACGCTCCTCGGGGCGCGTCTTGCTTGGGCTTCTCTCCTGGAGGCCCTCAGTCAGACCCATTGTTTACATGTGGCAAGACGCTCCTCGGGGCGCATCTTGCTTGGGCCTCTCTCCTGGAGGCCCTCTGTCAGCCCCAGTGTTGACATGAGTCAAGACGCTCCTCGGGGTGAGTCTTGCTTGGGCCTCTCTCCTGGAGGTGCTCAGTCAGACCCAGTGTTGACATGGTGCAAGAAGCTCCTCGGGGCGCGTCTTGCTTGGGCTTCTCTCTTGGAGGCCCTCAGTCAGACCCATTGTTGACATGTGGCAAGACGCTCCTCGGGGCGCGTCTTGCTTGGGCTTCTCTCCTGGAGGCCCTCAGTCAGACCCATTGTTGACATGTGGCAAGACGCTCCTCGGGGCGCGTCTTGCTTGGGCCTCTCTCCTGGAGGCGCTCAGTCAGACCGAGTGCTGACATAAGGCAAGACGCTCCTCGGGGCGCGTCTTGCTGGGGCCTCTCTCCTGGAGGCGCTCAGTCAGACCCAGTGCTTACATGTGGCAAGACGCTCCTCGGGGTGTGTCTTGCTGGGGCTTCTCTCCTGGAGGCGTTCAGTCAGACCGAGTGCTGACATGTGGCAAGGAGCTCCTCGGGGCGCGTCTTGCTTGGGCTTCTCTCCTGGAGGCGTTCAGTCAGACCGAGTGCTGACATGTGGTAAGACGCTCCTCGGGGCGCGTCTTGCTGGGGCTTCTCTCCTGGAGGCGCTCAGTCAGACCCAGTGCTTACATGTGGCAAGACGCTCCTCGGGGCGCGTCTTGCTTGGGCCTCTCTCCTGGAGGCGCTCAGTCAGACCCAGTGGTGACATGTGGCAAGACGCTCCTCGGGGCGCGTCTTGCTTGGGCCTCTCTCCTGGAGACGCTCAGTCAGACCCAGTGTTGACACGTGGCAAGACGCTCCTCGGGGCGCGTCTTGCTTGGGGCCTCTCTCCTGGAGGCGCACAGTCAGACAGAGTGCTTACATGTGGCCAGACGCTCCTCGGGGCACGTCTTGCTGGGGCTTCTCTCCTGGAGGCGCTCAGTCAGACTTTGTGTTGACATGTGACAAGACGCTCCTCGGGGCGCGTCTTGCTGGGGCTTCTCTCCTGGAGGCGTTCAGTCAGACCGAGTGCTGACATGTGGCAAGACGCTCCTCGGGGCGCGTCTTGCTGGGGCTTCTCTCCTGGAGGCGCTCAGTCAGACCCAGTGCTGACATGTGGCAAGACGCTCCTCGGGGCGCGTCTTGCTGGGGCTTGTCTCCTGGAGGCGCTCAGTCAGACCCAGTGTTGACATGTGACAAGACGCTCCTCGGGGCGCGTCTTGCTTGGGCTTCTCTCCTGGAGGCCCTCAGTCAGACTCATTGTTGACATGTGGCAAGACGCTCCTCGGGGCGCGTCTTGCTTGGGCTTCTCTCCTGGAGGCCCTAAGTTCAGACCCATTGTTGATATGTGGCAAGACGCTCCTCGGGGCGAGTCTTGCTTGGGCCTCTCTCCTGGAGGTGCTCAGTCAGACCCAGTGTTGAATTGGTGCAAGACGCTCCTCGGGGCGCGTCTTGCTTGGGCTTCTCTCTTGGAGGCCCTCAGTCAGACCCATTGTTTACATGTGGCAAGACGCTCCTCGGGGCGCATCTTGCTTGGGCCTCTCTCCTGGAGGCCCTCTGTCAGCCCCAGTGTTGACATGTGTCAAGACGCTCCCCGGGGTGCGTCTTGCTTGGGCCTCTCTCCTGGAGTCGCTCAGTCAGACCGAGTGCTGACATGTGGCAAGACGCTCCTCGGGGCGCGTCTTGCTGGGGCCTCTCTCCTGGAGGCGCTCAGTCAGACCGAGTGCTGACATGTGGCAAGACGCTCCTCGGGGCGCGTCTTGCTTGGGCTTCTCTCCTGGAGGCCCTCAGTCAGACCCATTGTTTACATGTGGCAAGACGCTCCTCGGGGCGCATCTTGCTTGGGCCTCTCTCCTGGAGGCCCTCTGTCAGCCCCAGTGTTGACATGAGTCAAGACGCTCCTCGGGGTGAGTCTTGCTTGGGCCTCTCTCCTGGAGGTGCTCAGTCAGACCCAGTGTTGACATGGTGCAAGAAGCTCCTCGGGGCGCGTCTTGCTTGGGCTTCTCTCTTGGAGGCCCTCAGTCAGACCCATTGTTGACATGTGGCAAGACGCTCCTCGGGGCGCGTCTTGCTTGGGCTTCTCTCCTGGAGGCCCTCAGTCAGACCCATTGTTGACATGTGGCAAGACGCTCCTCGGGGCGCGTCTTGCTTGGGCCTCTCTCCTGGAGGCGCTCAGTCAGACCGAGTGCTGACATAAGGCAAGACGCTCCTCGGGGCGCGTCTTGCTGGGGCCTCTCTCCTGGAGGCGCTCAGTCAGACCCAGTGCTTACATGTGGCAAGACGCTCCTCGGGGTGTGTCTTGCTGGGGCTTCTCTCCTGGAGGCGTTCAGTCAGACCGAGTGCTGACATGTGGCAAGGAGCTCCTCGGGGCGCGTCTTGCTTGGGCTTCTCTCCTGGAGGCGTTCAGTCAGACCGAGTGCTGACATGTGGTAAGACGCTCCTCGGGGCGCGTCTTGCTGGGGCTTCTCTCCTGGAGGCGCTCAGTCAGACCCAGTGCTTACATGTGGCAAGACGCTCCTCGGGGCGCGTCTTGCTTGGGCCTCTCTCCTGGAGGCGCTCAGTCAGACCCAGTGGTGACATGTGGCAAGACGCTCCTCGGGGCGCGTCTTGCTTGGGCCTCTCTCCTGGAGACGCTCAGTCAGACCCAGTGTTGACACGTGGCAAGACGCTCCTCGGGGCGCGTCTTGCTTGGGGCCTCTCTCCTGGAGGCGCACAGTCAGACAGAGTGCTTACATGTGGCCAGACGCTCCTCGGGGCACGTCTTGCTGGGGCTTCTCTCCTGGAGGCGCTCAGTCAGACTTTGTGTTGACATGTGACAAGACGCTCCTCGGGGCGCGTCTTGCTGGGGCTTCTCTCCTGGAGGCGTTCAGTCAGACCGAGTGCTGACATGTGGCAAGACGCTCCTCGGGGCGCGTCTTGCTGGGGCTTCTCTCCTGGAGGCGCTCAGTCAGACCCAGTGTTGACATGTGACAAGACGCTCCTCGGGGCGCGTCTTGCTTGGGCTTCTCTCCTGGAGGCCCTCAGTCAGACTCATTGTTGACATGTGGCAAGACGCTCCTCGGGGCGCGTCTTGCTTGGGCCTCTCTCCTGGAGGCGCACAGACAGACAGAGTGCTGACATGTGGCAAGATGCTCCTCGGGGCGCGTCTTGCTTGGGCTTCTCTCCTGGAGGCCCTAAGTTCAAACCCATTGTTGATATGTGGCAAGACGCTCCTCGGGGCGAGTCTTGCTTGGGCCTCTCTCCTGGAGGTGCTCAGTCAGACCCAGTGTTGAATTGGTGCAAGACGCTCCTCGGGGCGCGTCTTGCTTGGGCTACTCTCTTGGAGGCCCTCAGTCAGACCCATTGTTTACATGTGGCAAGACGCTCCTCGGGGCGCATCTTGCTTGGGCCTCTCTCCTGGAGGCCCTCTGTCAGCCCCAGTGTTGACATGTGTCAAGACGCTCCCCGGGGTGCGTCTTGCTTGGGCCTCTCTCCTGGAGTCGCTCAGTCAGACCGAGTGCTGACATGTGGCAAGACGCTCCTCGGGGCGCGTCTTGCTTGGGCTTCTCTCCTGGAGGCCCTCAGTCAGACCCATTGTTGACATGTGGCAAGACGCTCCGCGGGGCGCGTCTTGCTTGGGCCTCTCTCCTGGAGGCGCTCAGTCAGACCGAGTGCTGACATAAGGCAAGACGCTCCTCGGGGCGCGTCTTGCTGGGGCCTCTCTCCTGGACGCGCTCAGTCAGACCCAGTGCTTACATTTGGCAAGACGCTCCTCGGGGCGTGTCTTGCTGGGGCTTCTCTCCTGGAGGCGTTCAGTCAGACCGAGTGCTGACATGTGGCCAGACGCTCCTCGGGGCAAGTCTTGCTGGGGCTTCTCTCCTGGAGGCGCTCAGTCAGACTTAGTGTTGACATGTGACAAGACGCTCCTCGGGGCGCGTCTTGCTGGGGCTTCTCTCCTGGAGGCGTTCAGTCAGACCGAGTGCTGACATGTGGCAAGACGCTCCTCGGGGCGCGTCTTGCTGGGGCTTGTCTCCTGGAGGCGCTCAGTCAGACCCAGTGTTGACATGTGACAAGACGCTCCTCGGGGCGCGTCTTGCTTGGGCTTCTCTCCTGGAGGCCCTCAGTCAGACTCATTGTTGACATGTGGCAAGACGCTCCTCGGGGCGCGTCTTGCTTGGGCTTCTCTCCTGGAGGCCCTAAGTTCAGACCCATTGTTGATATGTGGCAAGACGCTCCTCGGGGCGAGTCTTGCTTGGGCCTCTCTCCTGGAGGTGCTCAGTCAGACCCAGTGTTGAATTGGTGCAAGACGCTCCTCGGGGCGCGTCTTGCTTGGGCTTCTCTCTTGGAGGCCCTCAGTCAGACCCATTGTTTACATGTGGCAAGACGCTCCTCGGGGCGCATCTTGCTTGGGCCTCTCTCCTGGAGGCCCTCTGTCAGCCCCAGTGTTGACATGTGTCAAGACGCTCCCCGGGGTGCGTCTTGCTTGGGCCTCTCTCCTGGAGTCGCTCAGTCAGACCGAGTGCTGACATGTGGCAAGACGCTCCTCGGGGCGCGTCTTGCTGGGGCCTCTCTCCTGGAGGCGCTCAGTCAGACCGAGTGCTGACATGTGGCAAGACGCTCCTCGGGGCGCGTCTTGCTTGGGCTTCTCTCCTGGAGGCCCTCAGTCAGACCCATTGTTTACATGTGGCAAGACGCTCCTCGGGGCGCATCTTGCTTGGGCCTCTCTCCTGGAGGCCCTCTGTCAGCCCCAGTGTTGACATGAGTCAAGACGCTCCTCGGGGTGAGTCTTGCTTGGGCCTCTCTCCTGGAGGTGCTCAGTCAGACCCAGTGTTGACATGGTGCAAGAAGCTCCTCGGGGCGCGTCTTGCTTGGGCTTCTCTCTTGGAGGCCCTCAGTCAGACCCATTGTTGACATGTGGCAAGACGCTCCTCGGGGCGCGTCTTGCTTGGGCTTCTCTCCTGGAGGCCCTCAGTCAGACCCATTGTTGACATGTGGCAAGACGCTCCTCGGGGCGCGTCTTGCTTGGGCCTCTCTCCTGGAGGCGCTCAGTCAGACCGAGTGCTGACATAAGGCAAGACGCTCCTCGGGGCGCGTCTTGCTGGGGCCTCTCTCCTGGAGGCGCTCAGTCAGACCCAGTGCTTACATGTGGCAAGACGCTCCTCGGGGTGTGTCTTGCTGGGGCTTCTCTCCTGGAGGCGTTCAGTCAGACCGAGTGCTGACATGTGGCAAGGAGCTCCTCGGGGCGCGTCTTGCTTGGGCTTCTCTCCTGGAGGCGTTCAGTCAGACCGAGTGCTGACATGTGGTAAGACGCTCCTCGGGGCGCGTCTTGCTGGGGCTTCTCTCCTGGAGGCGCTCAGTCAGACCCAGTGCTTACATGTGGCAAGACGCTCCTCGGGGCGCGTCTTGCTTGGGCCTCTCTCCTGGAGGCGCTCAGTCAGACCCAGTGGTGACATGTGGCAAGACGCTCCTCGGGGCGCGTCTTGCTTGGGCCTCTCTCCTGGAGACGCTCAGTCAGACCCAGTGTTGACACGTGGCAAGACGCTCCTCGGGGCGCGTCTTGCTTGGGGCCTCTCTCCTGGAGGCGCACAGTCAGACAGAGTGCTTACATGTGGCCAGACGCTCCTCGGGACACGTCTTGCTGGGGCTTCTCTCCTGGAGGCGCTCAGTCAGACTTTGTGTTGACATGTGACAAGACGCTCCTCGGGGCGCGTCTTGCTGGGGCTTCTCTCCTGGAGGCGTTCAGTCAGACCGAGTGCTGACATGTGGCAAGACGCTCCTCGGGGCGCGTCTTGCTGGGGCTTCTCTCCTGGAGGCGCTCAGTCAGACCCAGTGTTGACATGTGACAAGACGCTCCTCGGGGCGCGTCTTGCTTGGGCTTCTCTCCTGGAGGCCCTCAGTCAGACTCATTGTTGACATGTGGCAAGACGCTCCTCGGGGCGCGTCTTGCTTGGGCCTCTCTCCTGGAGGCGCACAGACAGACAGAGTGCTGACATGTGGCAAGATGCTCCTCGGGGCGCGTCTTGCTTGGGCTTCTCTCCTGGAGGCCCTAAGTTCAAACCCATTGTTGATATGTGGCAAGACGCTCCTCGGGGCGAGTCTTGCTTGGGCCTCTCTCCTGGAGGTGCTCAGTCAGACCCAGTGTTGAATTGGTGCAAGACGCTCCTCGGGGCGCGTCTTGCTTGGGCTACTCTCTTGGAGGCCCTCAGTCAGACCCATTGTTTACATGTGGCAAGACGCTCCTCGGGGCGCATCTTGCTTGGGCCTCTCTCCTGGAGGCCCTCTGTCAGCCCCAGTGTTGACATGTGTCAAGACGCTCCCCGGGGTGCGTCTTGCTTGGGCCTCTCTCCTGGAGTCGCTCAGTCAGACCGAGTGCTGACATGTGGCAAGACGCTCCTCGGGGCGCGTCTTGCTTGGGCTTCTCTCCTGGAGGCCCTCAGTCAGACCCATTGTTGACATGTGGCAAGACGCTCCGCGGGGCGCGTCTTGCTTGGGCCTCTCTCCTGGAGGCGCTCAGTCAGACCGAGTGCTGACATAAGGCAAGACGCTCCTCGGGGCGCGTCTTGCTGGGGCCTCTCTCCTGGACGCGCTCAGTCAGACCCAGTGCTTACATTTGGCAAGACGCTCCTCGGGGCGTGTCTTGCTGGGGCTTCTCTCCTGGAGGCGTTCAGTCAGACCGAGTGCTGACATGTGGCAAGACGCTCCTCGGGGCGCGTCTTGCTTGGGCTTCTCTCCTGGAGGCGCTCAGTCAGACCCAGTGCTTACATGTGGCAAGACGCTCCTCGGGGCGCGTCTTGCTGGGGGCCTCTCTCCTGGAGGCGCTCAGTCAGACCCAGTGCTGACATGTGGCAAGACGCTCCTCGGGGCGCGTCTTGCTTGGGCCTCTCTCCTGGAGACGCTCAGTCAGACCCAGTGTTGACACGTGGCAAGACGCTCCTCGGGGCGCGTCTTGCTTGGGCCTCTCTCCTGGAGGCGCTCAGTCAGACCGAGTGCTGACATGTGGCAAGACGCTCCTCGGGGCGCATCTTGCTTGGGCTTCTCTCCTGGAGGCCCTCAGTCAGACCCATTGTTTACATGTGGCAAGACGCTCCTTTGGGCGCATCTTGCTTGGGCTTCTCTCCTGGAGGCCCTCAGTCAGACCCATTGTTGACATGTGGCAAGACGCTCCTCAGGGCGCGTCTTGCTTGGGCCTCTCTCCGTGAGGCGCTCAGTCAGACCGAGTGCTGACATAAGGCAAGAAGCTCCTCGGGGCGCGTCTTGCTGGGGCCTCTCTCCTGGAGGCGCTCAGTCAGACCCAGTGCTTACATGTGGCAAGACGCTCCTCGGGGCGCGTCTTGCTGGGGCTTCTCTCCTAGAGGCGTTCAGTCAGACAGAGTGCTGACATGTGGCCAGACTCTCCTCGGGGCGCGTCTTGCTGGGGCCTCTCTCCTGGAGGCGCTCTGTCAGACCGAGTGCTGACATGTGGCAAGACGCTCCTCGGGGCGCGTCTTGCTTGGGCTTCTCTCCTGGAGGCCCTCAGTCAGACCCATTGTTTACATGTGGCAAGACGCTCCTCGGGGCGCATCTTGCTTGGGCCTCTCTCCTGGAGGCCCTCTGTCAGCCCCAGTGTTGACATGTGTCAAGACGCTCCTCGGGGCGAGTCTTGATTGGGCCTCTCTCCTGGAGGTGCTCAGTCAGACCCAGTGTTGACATGTTGCAAGACGCTCCTCGGGGCGCATCTTGCTTGGGCTTCTCTCTTGGAGGCCCTCAGTCAGACCCATTGTTGACATGTGGCAAGACGCTCCTCTGGGCGCGTCTTGCTTGGGCTTCTCTCCTGGAGGCCCTCAGTCAGACCCATTGTTGACATGTGGCAAGACGCTCCTCGGGGCGCGTCTTGCTTGGGCCTCTTTCCTGGAGGCGCTCAGTCAGACCGAGTGCTGACATAAGGCAAGACGCTCCTCGGTGCGCGTCTTGCTGGGGCCTCTCTCCTGGAGGCGCTCAGTCAGACCCAGTGCTTACATGTGGCAAGACGCTCCTCGGGGTGTGTCTTGCTGGGGCTTCTCTCCTGGAGGCGTTCAGTCAGACCGTGTGCTGACATGTGGCAAGGAGCTCCTCGGGTCGCGTCTTGCTTGGGCTTCTCTCCTGGAGGCATTCAGTCAGACCGAGTGCTGACATGTGGTAAGACGCTCCTCGGGGCGCGTCTTGCTGGGGCTTCTCTCCTGGAGGCGCTCAGTCAGATCCATTGTTGATATGTGGCAAGACGCTCCTCGGGGCGCGTCTTGCTTGGGCCTCTCTCCTGGAGGAGCTCAGTCAGACCGAGTGCTGACATGTGGCAAGACGCTCCTCGGGGCGCGTCTTGCTGGGGCTTCTCTCCTGGAGGCGTTCAGTCAGACCGAGTGCTGACATGTGGCAAGACGCTCCTCGGGGCGCGTCTTGCTTGGGCTTCTCTCCTGGAGGCCCTCAGTCAGACTCATTGTTGACATGTGGCAAGATGCTCCTCGGGGCGCGTCTTGCTTGGGGCCTCTCTCCTGGAGGCGCACAGTCAGACAGAGTGCTGACATGTGGCCAGACGCTCCTCGGGGCGCGTCTTGCTGGGGCCTCTCTCCTGGAGGCGCTCAGTCAGACCCATTGTTTACATGTGGCAAGACGCTCCTCGGGGCGCATCTTGCTTGGGCCTCTCTCCTGGAGGCCCTCTGTCAGCCCCAGTGTTGACATGAGTCAAGACGCTCCTCGGGGCGAGTCTTGCTTGGGCCTCTCTCCTGGAGGTGCTCAGTCAGACCCAGTGTTGACATGGTGCAAGAAGCTCCTCGGGGCGCGTCTTGCTTGGGCTTCTCTCTTGGAGGCCCTCAGTCAGACCCATTGTTGACATGTGGCAAGACGCTCCTCGGGGCGCGTCTTGCTTGGGCCTGTCTATTGGAGGCGCTCAGTCAGACCGAGTGCTGACATAAGGCAAGACGCTCCTCGGGGCGCGTCTTGCTGGGGCCTCTCTCCTGGAGGCGCTCAGTCAGACCCAGTGCTTACATGTGGCAAGACGCTCCTCGGGGTGTGTCTAGCTGGGGCTTCTCTCCTGGAGGCGTTCAGTCAGACCGAGTGCTGACATGTGGCAAGGAGCTCCTCGGGGCGCGTCTTGCCTGGGCTTCTCTCCTGGAGGCGTTCAGTCAGACCGAGTGCTGACATGTGGTAAGACGCTCCTCGGGGCGCGTCTTGCTGGGGCTTCTCTCCTGGAGGCGCTCAGTCAGACCCAGTGCTTACATGTGGCAAGACGCTCCTCGGGGCGCGTCTTGCTTGGGCCTCTCTCCTGGAGGCGCTCAGTCAGACCCAGTGGTGACATGTGGCAAGACGCTCCTCGGGGCGCGTCTTGCTTGGGCCTCTCTCCTGGAGACGCTCAGTCAGACCCAGTGTTGACACGTGGCAAGACGCTCCTCGGGGCGCGTCTTGCTTGGGGCCTCTCTCCTTGAGGCGCACAGTCAGACAGAGTGCTGACATGTGGCCAGACGCTCTTCGGGGCGCGTCTTGCTGGGGCTTCTCTCCTGGAGGCGCTCAGTCAGACCCAGTGTTGACATGTGACAAGACGCTCCTCGGGGCGCGTCTTGCTGGGGCTTCTCTCCTGGAGGCGTTCAGTCAGACCGAGTGCTGACATGTGGCAAGACGCTCCTCGGGGCGCGTCTTGCTTGGGCTTCTCTCCTGGAGGCCCTCAGTCAGACTCATTGTTGACATGTGGCAAGACGCTCCTCGGGGCGCGTCTTGCTTGGGCCTCTCTCCTGGAGGCGCACAGACAGACAGAGTGCTGACATGTGGCAAGACGCTCCTCGGGGCGCGTCTTGCTTGGGCTTCTCTCCTGGAGGCCCTAAGTTCAGACCCATTGTTGACATGTGGCAAGACGCTCCTCGGGGCGCGTCTTGCTTGGGCCTCTCTCCTGGAGGCGCTCAGTCAGACCCATTGTTGACATGTGGCAAGATGCTCCTCGGGGCGCGTCTTGCTTGGGCTTCTCTCATGGAGGCCCTCAGTCAGACCCATTGTTGATATGTGGCAAGACGCTCCTCGGGGCGAGTCTTGCTTGGGCCTCTCTCCTGGAGGTGCTCAGTCAGACCCAGTGTTGACATGGTGCAAGACGCTCCTCGGGGCGCGTCTTGCTTGGGCTTCTCTCTTGGAGGCCCTCAGTCAGACCCATTGTTTACATGTGGCAAGACGCTCCTCGGGGCGCATCTTGCTTGGGCCTCTCTCCTGGAGGCCCTCTGTCAGCCCCAGTGTTGACATGTGTCAAGACGCTCCCCGGGGTGCGTCTTGCTTGGGCCTCTCTCCTTGACTCGCTCAGTCAGACCGAGTGCTGACATGTGGCAAGACGCTCCTCGGGGCGCGTCTTGCTTGGGCTTCTCCCCTGGAGGCCCTCAGTCAGACCCATTGTTGACATGTGGCAAGACGCTCCGCGGGGCGCGTCTTGCTTGGGCCTCTCTCCTGGAGGCGCTCAGTCAGACCGAGTGCTGACATAAGGCAAGACGCTCCTCGGGGCGCGTCTTGCTGGGGCCTCTCTCCTGGAGGCGCTCAGTCAGACCCAGTGCTTACATGTGGCAAGACGCTCCTCGGGGCGTGTCTTGCTGGGGCTTCTCTTCTGGAGGCGTTCAGTCAGACCGAGTGCTGACATGTGGCAAGACGCTCCTCGGGGCGTGTCTTGCTTGGGCTTCTCTCCTGGAGGCGTTCAGTCAGACCGAGTGCTGACATGTGGTAAGACGCTCCTCGGGGCGCGTCTTGCTGGGGCTTCTCTCCTGGAGGCGCTCAGTCAGACCCAGTGCTTACATGTGGCAAGACGCTCCTCGGGGCGCGTCTTGCTTGGGCCTCTCTCCTGGAGGCGCTCAGTCAGACCCAGTGCTGACATGTGGCAAGACGCTCCTCGGGGCGCGTCTTGCTTGGGCCTCTCTCCTGGAGACGCTCTGTCAGACCCAGTGTTGACACGTGGCAACACGCTCCTCGGGGCACGTCTTGCTTGGGCCTCTCTCCTGGAGGCGCTCAGTCAGACCCAGTGGTGACATGTGGCAAGACGCTCCTCGGGGCGCGTCTTGCTTGGGCTTCTCTCATGGAGGCCCTCAGTCAGACCCATTGCTGATATGTGGCAAGACGCTCCTCGGGGCGCGTCTTTCTTGGGCCTCTCTCCTGGAGGCGCTCAGTCAGACCGAGTGCTGACATGTGGCAAGACGCTCCTCGGGGCGTGTCTTGCTTGGGCTTCTCTCCTGGAGGCCCTCAGTCAGACTAATTGTTTACATGTGGCAAGACGCTCCTTTGGGCGCATCTTGCTTGGGCTTCTCTCCTGGAGGCCCTCAGTCAGACCCATTGTTGACATGTGGCAAGACGCTCCTCGGGGCGCGTCTTACTTGGGCCTCTCTCCTGGAGGCGCTCAGTCAGACCGAGTGCTGACATAAGGCAAGACGCTCCTCGGGGCGCGTCTTGCTGGGGCCTCTCTCCTGGAGGCGCTCAGTCAGACCCAGTGCTTACATGTGGCAAGACGCTCCTCGGGGTGTGTCTAGCTGGGGCTTCTCTCCTGGAGGCGTTCAGTCAGACCGAGTGCTGACATGTGGCAAGGAGCTCCTCGGGGCGCGTCTTGCCTGGGCTTCTCTCCTGGAGGCGTTCAGTCAGACCGAGTGCTGACATGTGGTAAGACGCTCCTCGGGGCGCGTCTTGCTGGGGCTTCTCTCCTGGAGGCGCTCAGTCAGACCCAGTGCTTACATGTGGCAAGACGCTCCTCGGGGCGCGTCTTGCTTGGGCCTCTCTCCTGGAGGCGCTCAGTCAGACCCAGTGGTGACATGTGGCAAGACGCTCCTCGGGGCGCGTCTTGCTTGGGCCTCTCTCCTGGAGACGCTCAGTCAGACCCAGTGTTGACACGTGGCAAGACGCTCCTCGGGGCGCGTCTTGCTTGGGGCCTCTCTCCTTGAGGCGCACAGTCAGACAGAGTGCTGACATGTGGCCAGACGCTCTTCGGGGCGCGTCTTGCTGGGGCTTCTCTCCTGGAGGCGCTCAGTCAGACCCAGTGTTGACATGTGACAAGACGCTCCTCGGGGCGCGTCTTGCTGGGGCTTCTCTCCTGGAGGCGTTCAGTCAGACCGAGTGCTGACATGTGGCAAGACGCTCCTCGGGGCGCGTCTTGCTTGGGCTTCTCTCCTGGAGGCCCTCAGTCAGACTCATTGTTGACATGTGGCAAGACGCTCCTCGGGGCGCGTCTTGCTTGGGCCTCTCTCCTGGAGGCGCACAGACAGACAGAGTGCTGACATGTGGCAAGACGCTCCTCGGGGCGCGTCTTGCTTGGGCTTCTCTCCTGGAGGCCCTAAGTTCAGACCCATTGTTGACATGTGGCAAGACGCTCCTCGGGGCGCGTCTTGCTTGGGCCTCTCTCCTGGAGGCGCTCAGTCAGACCCATTGTTGACATGTGGCAAGATGCTCCTCGGGGCGCGTCTTGCTTGGGCTTCTCTCATGGAGGCCCTCAGTCAGACCCATTGTTGATATGTGGCAAGACGCTCCTCGGGGCGAGTCTTGCTTGGGCCTCTCTCCTGGAGGTGCTCAGTCAGACCCAGTGTTGACATGGTGCAAGACGCTCCTCGGGGCGCGTCTTGCTTGGGCTTCTCTCTTGGAGGCCCTCAGTCAGACCCATTGTTTACATGTGGCAAGACGCTCCTCGGGGCGCATCTTGCTTGGGCCTCTCTCCTGGAGGCCCTCTGTCAGCCCCAGTGTTGACATGTGTCAAGACGCTCCCCGGGGTGCGTCTTGCTTGGGCCTCTCTCCTTGACT